>NC_140169.1:71418065-71485565 GCF_963971535.1 Notolepis coatsorum | reverse complement strand
GACAACATAACAATAAGTCAAGAACAGAACAAGAACACCATAGGGTCCAAAATTTTTTTAGATGAATGCAAATAAATGAAAGAATGCAAGCACTCCCAGACATACCCCACGCGAAGGTAAGGAAAAACTCACTAAAACCTAACAATAGGGGAAAAAAAGCTCCACAGGCAATGTGGAGGAGAGAAACCTTAGAAGGGCCGTTCAAGGGGGGATCTCCCTTCTTAGATGTCGGTGATAGTAGTGTTGCAGACGGACAGTTGGTAAGCATGCACTCATGTGTGTGGTGAAACACAGATGAGTGCATGCAATAGCAACTGTACATTTTGAAAAATTAAAGATAGAGCTAATAGCGATAGCAACTGAACATTTTGAAAGATTAAAGATAGAGTTGATAGCGGATCTATTTGAGGCACAGGGGCGGCGCAAGAGGGTCACGTCCTCCCCGTCTTAGTCACGGGACATTCAACACTCCGGTCGTTGCTCAGGGACAGCCGGAGACAGGGGGAAGGGGGGGTGGCGCAGAGAGGGTCGCGAACTCCCCGACATCATCGCGGGACATCCGGCACTCCGGTCACCACTACGAGACCTCCGAAGACAGGGGGGCACGCAGAGGGGGTCGCAATCTCCCGGCCTTCGTCACGGGACGTCCAACACTCCGGTCAACACTCCAGGACAGCAAGTCATAGGAAGACAGGGAGACGGGACAGGCGTTAGACAGCTCATGAGATTGTAGTAGGCGGACATAGCAATAGATACAAGTGGTAGGCATATATGTGAATGGAGTAGATATATGAAGTAAGCGTATTATGTGAATAGAATAGAAGTACTTAACCCAGCAATGAAACCGCGTTGACTGTTAATCTGTTAACAGTCTGTTAATCAGTTGACAGGACCACGGACAGACGGCGGTGAATAACTGATCCAATGCCTCGGAGGTGCATGTAGAGCAGTCACTACAAGCTTGGCCAAGACCCCGAGGCATCCATCACCTTGGTCAGCGCCAGGAGACGGGTACTCAGAGAGAAGGGGGAGGGAGGGGGGGGGGGGGGGGGGGAGAGGGGGGGGGGGGGGAAGAGTTAGAGAGTTCCCATGTTTGTGGTGCTGCAAAGGAGCAGACATGTAGTACCCTGTAGTGCCATGTAGTACCCCGTAGTGCCATGTAGTACCCTATAGTACCCCATAGTGCCATGTAGTACCCCGTCGTATCCTGTAGTACCCTGTAGTGCCATGTAGTACCCTGTGGTGCCTTGTAGTTCCATGTAGTGCCATGTAGAGCTATGTAAGCCATGTAGTACCCTGTAATGCCATGCAGTACCAAGTAGTACTCTGTGGTACCATGTAGTACCCTGTACCCTAACTAAACTACCCTATAGTAAACTACCCAGTGGTACCATGTAGTACCCTGTACCATAACTAAACTACACAGATTAATCTAAAGGTCAGTCCCCGACCAGGTGAGATCAAGGTAGGTTGAAGGAGAGAGAGAAAAGATGAGTCTTAAGCAGGGATTTAAAAGCTTCGACAGAGCAGGCGCCCCTGATGACGGCAGGTAATTTGTTCCACAGGTAGGGAGCGCGGTAGACAAAGGCTCTGTGGCCGGCGGATTTCTTTTTAACCCTAGGGGTCGATAGAAGCCCCGCATTTTGTGAGCGCAGAGCACGAGCGGGCGAGTATCGGGAGATGAGATCAGATAGATAGAGCGGTGCAAGCCCATTTAAAATTTTGTAGGTGAGGAGTAGCACTTTAAAGTCAGAGCGGGCTTGGATAGGAAGCCAATGTAGGGCGGACAAAACTGGTGTGATGTGATAAAATTTTCTAGTTCTAGTTAGTATCCGTGCAGCCGCATTTTGCACGAGTTGAAGATTTTTGATGCTTGAATTAGGTAAGCCTGAAAAAAGTGCATTACAGTAGTCCAGACGTGATGAGACAAAAGCATGAATCAGGGTTTCAGCATCAGCCAGAGTTAAAATGGGGCGTATTTTTGCGATATTACGAAGATGGAAGAATGCAATTTTGGTGACATTTTTTATATGTGCATTAAATGAGAGGGAGGAATCAAAAATGACTCTGAGGTTTTTTATGGTGGAGCTCTGGGATACATGACAGGTATCAAAGTTGAGGGAGATGTCCTGAAACAGGCCTCTGTGGTTTGGGGGGCCAACAATTAACATCTCAGTTTTATCTGCATTAAGGAGTAGAAAGTTTTGCGACATCCATTTTTTGACGGCAAGCAAGCAGGCCTCAAGGTTTTGTAGTTGGGAGGAATCATTTGGCTTAATAGGTATATATAATTGGGTGTCATCAGCGTAAAAATGAAAGTTTATGCCAAATTTGCGTATGATATCGCCGAGGGGTAGCATGTAAATCGAAAATAGCAAAGGGCCCAGGACAGAGCCTTGTGGGACACCACATTGCACTGGGAGGGTCTCAGATGTTAAATCATTATAGACCACGCAGTGTGTTCTATCAGTTAAATAGGATTTAAACCAAGCTAGTGCGAGACCCCTGTTCTGTTCTGTTCTGCTCTGTTCTGTTCTGTTCTGTTCTGCTCTGTTCTGTTCTGTTCTGTTCTGTTCTGTTCTGTTCTGTTCTGTTCTGTTCTGTTCTGTTCTGTTCTGCTCTGTTCTGTTCTGTTCTGCTCTGTTCTGATCTGTTCTGTTCTGTTCTGCTCTGTTCTGTTCTGTTCTGTTCTGTTCTGTTCTGTTCTGCTCTGTTTTGCTCTGCTCTGCTCTGTTCTGTTCTGTTCTGTTCTGTTTTGCTCTGTTCTGTTCTGTTCTGTTCTGTTCTGCTCTGCTCTGTTCTGATCTGTTCTGTTCTGTTCTGCTCTGTTCTGTTCTGTTCTGTTCTGTTCTGTTCTGTTCTGTTCTGTTCTGCTCTGTTTTGCTCTGCTCTGCTTTGTTCTGTTCTGTTCTGTTCTGTTTTGCTCTGTTCTGTTCTGTTCTGTTCTGTTCTGCTCTGCTCTGTTCTGCTCTGTTCTGTTCTGTTCTGCTCTGCTCTGTTCTGTTCTGCTCTCCTCTGCTCTGTTCTGTTCTGCTCTGTTCTGTTCTGTTTTGCTCTGTTCTGTTCTGTTCTGTTCTGTTCTGCTCTGCTCTGTTCTGCTCTGTTCTGTTCTGTTCTGTTCTGCTCTGCTCTGTTCTGCTCTGTTCTGTTCTGTTCTGCTCTGCTCTGTTCTGTTCTGCTCTCCTCTGCTCTGCTCTGTTCTGTTCTGCTCTGCTCTGTTCTGTTCTGTTCTGTTCTGTTCTGTTCTGTTCTGTTCTGTTCTGTTCTGTTCTGTTCTGCTTGTTCTGTTCTGTTCTGTTCCATTCTGTTCCGTTCCATTCCGTTCTGTTCTGTCATCTCAATCTCTCCTCCTTTTTACATGCTGTTTGTGGCAAAGTCAAACTACTGAGCCACTCACAGAGCTGCGATGTAAGGGAGGCAAGAACAACGTGAACAAACACCAATAGAAACTCCTGTTTCTCATCCGGTGGGAACGGAAGGGAGTTAACCCTTTGAGGAGCCGATAGAAATAATATTTGATCTAAATGCATATACTGCAATTAACCCTTTCACTACCACAACCGTTTCACTGCGACAATACAGAAGGTTAACCCGTTCACTGCCACATGACAAAGGGTTAACCCGTTCACAACCACACTACAGAAGCTTAACCCTTTCACTGTGGTAGTGAAAGGGTAACCTTCTGTAGTGTGGTAGTGAAAGGGTTAATATCAGATTAGTGGTAGGGACATGTCCCCACCCTCCCAGCGGCGCGGTGGTTAACACTGTCGCCTCACAACAGGACGGTCCTGGGTTCGATTCCTGCTTGGGGACCAGGTTGCCGCGTTGCCAGGTACCCAGGTGGGGTATCTCCCGGGCCTTTCTGTGTGGAGTTTGCATGTTCTCCCCGTGCTCGCAAGGATTCCCCCCCCGATAAGAGAAACCCAATGGAAAAACATGCACAACAGATCGCTGTCGCTGTCGCGTCCCTGACGAAGACGGACAGGAGCACTTGGATTTGTCCCAGCTGCCCTTGGGGGGGAAGGACGACAGGATGGGAAAAGTGCAGAGAGACATTTCATGGGCGACTGTGTGTGTCTGTTCCTGTGTGTCGCCGATCTCGCATATGTGTGTGTTAATCAGCATGACAATTAGGGGCGTAGGGGCGACAGTGGCTCGGGAGGTAGAGCAGTCGTCTGGCAATCCGGAGTATCCAGGTTCGATTCCCGCTCCTCTCGGGCAGCGTGTCGATGTGTCCTTGAGCAAGACACTTAACCCCTAACTGCTCCCGATGAGCAGGTTGGCACCTTGCATGGTCGCCTCCGCCGTCGGTGTGTGATTGTGTGAGTGAATGGGTAAAATGTGAGAAACAAATTGTTAAGCGCTTTGGATAAAACGCTATATAAAAAAGCAGCCATTTACCATTTACCATTTAAATCAGCCACCCTTGTTTTTTATTATCTAGTAAAGTTAATTCTGTGATGAAATGCAGCTGGTGGGTTGATAGCTTTGTTTTTTGACCTGTGTCTGACCTCTGGTCTGTGGGGGGGGGGGGCAGGTCCGTGATGTCAGGACTCCTGTCTAGCCGTTACTGTCCTGTGTTTGGCAACACCACTGTCAGTACAGCACAACTAGCTCCTTACATCCGCATTGTCTTGTATGTGGCGTAAAACTATGGAATTCTCTACTGAAAGATTTAAAGCGTTGTACAAATATCTTTCAGTGCAAGAAATTGTATAAAGAAAGAACATTTAGACTTTCCCCCATGCTGCTATGATGAAGGGGATCAATACAGGAATATCTTATCTTATCTTACTTTATTAAGTTAAGGGGTAATAGCTTTATCCTATGACTATTTTTATTTTATTATTATAAAAAAATAAATTCTCATGTTATTGTAAGTATGTATTGTTAAATATGCATAATTGACAGACCATCTATTTCTATTGTGTATTTATTGTTTTGAGTAAGAACTAAATACTATTTTCTTCTCCCTGCTCCTTTTCACTCATGGAATGTACAAATTGGGAGGCGCTTTTTATTATGAAATGATGCTGTGCTCATTTCTACTGTTATTATTGTTATTGTTATTATTATTATTATTATTATTATTATTGTCCTGTGAAGTCCTGTTTATTATTATTATTGTTATATTGTGTGTTGTCATATTTCATGTTTCATGTCAAAGAAAAGAAAAGAAAGAAAATAAAAAGATTTGATCAAAGAAAATAAATGATGCTGTTGTGCTTTTGTGGAACTGTGCCATGAACGGAACAAATACAAATATGTGTGGTCCACTCTCTTGAGAATGCTAGGGCAGTTACAGGAGGAGGGTAACAACAGGAAGGCCTCCACATTACGGCCGGCTGCGTTGCATCGTGGGACTCCTCTATGGAGCGCTGCCACTGAGCGGAGAGTTCAGCGCCATGCCGCGGTGTGGGTGGGTGGGCGGGTGGGTGTCCCTCCCGGTGTGTGGGTGGGTGTCCCTCCCTCGACACGAGAGCGGCTGAGGTGTCAACGCGGCCTCCTCTGGTGGAATAATCCATTCGCTATCGGAGAGGAGTTTGTGTATCAAGCATATAACCTCACAAGAAATGAAACAGTACTTTGTGCCTGAATCCCCAATACCCGGCATCTCCTATATAGGTGGGGGAGCGGCAGACATACTGTATTTCTCGAGGATACAGCTCTTTACTTTATACTTTATACTAATACATACTATATTAAAGTGTTGGTATCATACGGTTGTTTTTTGTATCGTCTATCTCGTGTTGCTTTTTAGGGTGGTTTCCCCCAGTTGTGGGATTTTGTTATGAGCCCCCCCGTCCCGTCCCGTGGAGTGAACCATTTCTGAGAGGCTCCTTTGCACTGTATGATCACTGGACTGACCCATTTATGAAAGCAGCTGGGGGGGGGGGGGGGGTTAGCAGACACACATGCAGGGTAAACTGAGTGTAGTGCGTGTGTTTTGAAGTGAAACAGATGTTTCAACCAACCGTACCTTGGGAGTTCAACATTGATCCCTGGATTCAGCTTACTGTAAACTGTGTCCAGACGTTTCATGTGTGAAATATTTCACTGTGTCGCGATCGCTGGATGAACTTTTATGTGTCCGGTGACTTCTGTTTGAGCTGCATTTCTTTTTTTAGTCAATGTGTTTTTATTAAAGTGTTTCTTTAGACGTTACAGTAGACATTACAGACGTAACAGACATAGGCACATAAACAAAACAAAACCAAGAAAACGAAAAAGAAAAAAAACAGTTCACAGAGCACTTCATAATACAAACCCGTTACAATACAGTGTCATTGAAGGCGGCTGGGTGGCGCAGCGGACATTGCGCTCGTCACCAACGCAAGAGACACCGGGTTCGACTCCGGCTGTCGACGTTGCCTCCGGCTTGGGCCAGCCGTCATACTAATTCAATTGGCAGAATTAGCAGAAGTCGATGGGTGGTAATCGGGACGTTGTGGACAGCGACTCCTACAGGTCGGTTGGGGACGCCTGCACAGCAGAGACAGGAAGTGGCGGGGGTAGCGTGAGCCTCCCACACGTTACACCTCGCCACTGAGAGTCCGCGCTGGCAGGTGAAAAGATGTGACAGGCTGCCTCCTCGTGTACGGGAGGGGACACGTGATGCAAGGCTTCTATCCTCCCTACAACCGGCCAGTGGGGGGCATATGCGAGCAACGTTCAAGACAGGGGAGGGAAGAATTGGCACAATGGAATTGGGATGGGAGAAAAATAGAAAAAGAGGGGAAAAAAGTGGATAAAAAAAAATAGTGTCCTTGTTTCAGGAGGTGAGAGACGTAGTCAACCGTTCCACATAAGAAATAAAGGGCTGCCACACCACATCAAATTTTCCACTTGATCCCCGCAATGTGTATTTTATCTTTTCCACTTTTAAACAATACATAACATCACAAATCCACCTGCCAAATGAGGGAGGACGATCGTTTTTCCAGTTCAGAAGATTGATACGCCTTGCTAGAAGGGAGGAGTAAGCAATACAGTTCAACTGTGCTTTTGGTAGATACGAGTCCCCAGAGAGAACACCAAAAAGTCCCAGAAAATGACATGGTTCAAGTACCTGACCTGCAAACTCTGAGTGGAGCTCAAATATGGAGAACCAGGAAGCTGCTAGGCTAGGACATGACCAAAATGTGTGATATTGAGCTACATTTTAAATATGTCGGTGGACACACTGATTCACAGTCTAAATGGTGCATTTATATAACAGCTTTTATCCAAAGCGCTTTACAATTTGTTCCTCACATTTTACCCGTTAACCACTCACACATTAATAATAATAATAATAATTAGGGCAATTAGGGGTTAAGTGTCTTACTCAAGGACACTTCGATACGCTGCCCGGGATCAGAGCAGGAATCGAACCAGGAAAACTCCAGATTACCAGATGACTGCGCTATACCTCCTTAGCCACTGTCGCCCCGGTTACCGTCGGTAGTGTGATAGTAAAGGGTTAACCTGCTGTTCTGTGACAGTGAAAGGGTTAACCGTTTGGTAGTGTGGCAGTGAAAGGGTTAACAGCGAGGCTCTCCCTTCTAACACATTTGAGAATTTTAGGAAAATGCACTTATAGTGATTGTATCTACATGGCCCTCACTCAACACCCAGCATGAGGGCCATGTACATGTAGATGAACCACTAAATAACCACAACATGGGCCTATTCCAACTAAATCCCCCTGATTGGTTAGAAAGGGGAGCCTCACTGTGAAACTTACACTTCAACATTTTGGGAAATGCAATTATTCGCCGTTTCCATCAAAAGTCAGTTTCATCCCTGTGTGTCCAGTAGCCCCAGAGAGAGGTCCAGGTGCACGTTAGCTTAGCTTAGCACACGGACTGGAAGCGGTAGGGAGCAGCTAGCCTAGCTTAGCACACGGACTGGAAGCGGTAGGGAGCAGCTAGCCTAGCTTAGCACACGGACTGGAAGCGGTAGGGAGCAGCTAGCCTAGCTTATCACACGGACTGGAAGCAGTATAGGGAGCAGCTAGAATAGCTCTGTCAAAAGTGAGGAAATACGACTTCCAATAACTCCATAACTCCATGATGCACAGAGATGAAATTGATATTGATCCTCTCGTTTGACTCTGGGGAAGATGGCACATAAGAGTATTTAATAGTTTAATAAAGGAATATTGCTACACTGCTGCTAACACTGAGTGAAACCTGCTCTCAGTGGAGTCAGTGTGTGTCCACGTTAAGATACGTTTTGGAGCAAACATTTTTACAAATGTAGCTTTAAGTCACATTTTTCAGAGGAAATGTGTACTTACTGTACCTTGTACGCCCTGGCGGCTTGCTGCCATCAAAACACTTCAGAGCAGTTATACTTCAGAGCAGTTATGTGGTGCTAAAGCACTGTCCAAATATGAGACAATTCAAACTGAATTATAAGGAAATGATGTTCACGAGGTACAGGGATGAGGAAGGGATTTGACATTCACGGGTGTTTACATTTTAATAAAATTTCTTTCATGTTTTACATATATCGTTTTTGTTTTTTGTTTTGCATATATATATATAAATATTAAGGCTGTCAAATATATCGCGTTAATATCGCGTTAACTCCCGATTCTATTAATGCCACTAATTTTTTTAACTCAAGATTAACTAAAAAAAAAAAAAAAAAAAAAATGTTTTTTTACTAGACTTCACTCAGGTGTATTATTGATGCTCTCATTGATACTATGTTTGTTTCTGAAGTGTGTGTGTGTGTGTGTGTGTGTGTGTGTGTGTGTGTGTGTGTGTGTGTGTGTGTGTGTGTGTGTGTGTGTGTGTGTGTGTGTGTGTGTGTGTGTGTGTGTGTGTGTGTGTGTGTGTGTGTGTGTGTGTGTGTGTGTGTGTGTGAGATATAGAGAGAGAGGGGGGTGAGAGAGATGAGGAAGGGGCAAAAGAGAAAAAGAGCTGGGAGAGTGTGTGTGTGAGGGAGAGAGGGGGGTGTGTGATTAATCAGCCCTTGTGTGTGTGAATGTAACAAGTTCCTAACGTTTTCTTTCCCCTATTATTTCATGCACACTTTATTCATTGTTTTAAATTATTATTTTCTTTTAAGTTATTTTGTGCATCACTCTGTTTTGAATTTGATGCAAATTTGCAATGCATGAGGGTCATCCTTTTGTGTTAAATGGCTGCACAAAGCAAGCATTTGTTGACTCGCATGTTGATAAGAGTATTAAAACTTGGAACTTGAAAAAGATCTGTTTAAGGTAAAAAAAAACAAAAAAAAACATGCGATTAATTTGCGATTAATCGCGAGTTAACTATGGACAATCATGCGATTAATCGAGTTAAATATTTTAATCGTTTGACAGCACTAATAAATATATATTTGTTTTGTAAGGTTTTATTAGTTTAATTAGTACATTTCTCATTTGAGTAGTGGAAAAGGGGTAGGATTAACTAAGTGTATAATTCTTCCTACTCGTTTTCGAACATGTAAATTGAGTTATGTTTTGCTTTTGTTTATTTTCAATTTTTTTATTTACATTTAATTTCTTGAGATCAATGATTTGTTTTGATTTTATATTGTGTGTATGTATTTACATGTTCGAAATAAAGATTTCAAATAATTTTTTATTTTATTTTTTTTTAAGTTATACTTCAGAGCAGTTACACTTCAGAGCAGTTACACTGCCAGATCCTTTGTCAGGCTAAATGACCCCGTCCAGAGCAGGCGGAGTTGCGGGAGATGGCCAGATTGTCATCACTCTCCCTCGTCGAGCGCTCAGCAGGCGGACAGGGAACACGGATGGCGTGACAAAGCAAGCGAGAGACAAGTGATGGCACGGCTACAGGAGTTCATCACTGCCACCGAGGTCTGTGTTTGGGATCGGAGATAACAATGTCTCTCCCCCCCGACGACGTGGCGTTGAAATATATGGGGAAGGATACGAGCAAAGGGGCACGGTTTCAAGCCTGTCCATTAGTGCTTATTACTATTTATTTATGTATTTATTATCACTATTTCCATTATTATATCTTTTTCCCTGCCCGTACCTCCCCTCCCCCTGCTGCTATGACACCTGAATTTACCCCCGAGGGGATTAACCCTTTCACTGCCACACTACCAAACGGTTAACACTTTCACTGCGACAATACACAGAAGGTTAACCCTTTCACTGCCACACGACAGCAGGTTAACCCTTTCGGTAACGTCAGTAGTGTGATAGTAAAGGGTTAACCTTCTGTACTGTGGCAGTGAACGGGTTAATAAAGAACCGCTTGGCTTCACTCGCTCCTCAGGGAGCCGGGTGAAGTCTAAATAAATAATTTGTTTAACATTGTTGGTGGATAAACCATCAGTGATCGTGAAATCATTGCATATCCTACCCAGGAAGGACGCCGACATTAAGTGTTTTGTGTAGAAGACGTGGAAGTGTTGTATTTATTGTTATTGTCGTCATTATTACCCCGAAACAATAAGAAAACCTCTACCTTCAGCCCCGTAGCGTAGGTGTTTTTCTCAGGCTTTTACGGCTAATAGCTAGAAAACAGAACAATGGCGGCGTTGCCAGCAGCGAGCAGGGGAGGAAACGCTGCCGATGTTTACCTTTGACTTGTTATTTGCCCACTTCCTGCGTTTCTGCCTTTCGGCTGTGTTTGTCAGGTATTGTTCCGACCACATAATGTCGCCATTCATTCCGCGCTCCCACTGTCACTGAGCTTTTGAAAAGAAAAGGGGGCGTTCGGGTCCACAGTGAGGATGAAAGAACTCATAGGCTCACTGATGTAGGTGTGTGTGTGTGTGTGTGTGTGTGTGTGTGTGTGTGTGTGTGTGTGTGTGTGTGTATCCACCAAACTATTCACCTATAGTGTATGTGGGCAGCAAGTAACTACCAGCCTGCTGCTTTTGTAATTCCACTTCCTGTGTGTGTGTGGGTGACACCGCCTCCCGGAGGGGATACAATAGCCTTTGAGTTCCTTATTAAGTACGCCAATTGTGGCTGCTATACTCTGAATGGCTCGTTTCAAGGTGGAGGGTTCTGAACTGCAGGAAAGGCACAATGTACATAATTAAAACGTGTACAACTAAAGTGTGGGGACGACCCCTCCTTCTGTATAAATGTAGCACATTTGAACAAAGAGCCGGTAATTTACAGGGTTTTTTGTAGATACAGTACTGAATTTTGCCATCTGGACACAAGCAATTTTAAATATGAATATAGAATAAAGAGGCCTATAATTTACCTTATTATGGCCAAGACACACATCTATGGATCGGGCCAATCTCCTCTTTCCAATGGCAGAGTTAAATCTGGATTTAGTACCACCAGGTGCCCGTAACAGGGCAGCAAAGACTGTGAATGAAATCTACTGTTACCTTTGTATAATGTCCATAGCTCCGCCATTTTTGACTGGATTGCCATGCTTTTATTTTCTAGACGTTTACAGAAAGGTAAAGAAACAATATATGTTGTATTGTATGGCAATAACATTGAGGTTTGTTATAATATAACGATATAATCACGGAAATCACGGCAGAAAAAAAAATTGTTGGACTTCCGTTGTCGGCGGCTGGTGTGAGCTGGGTAGTGTAGTTTTATGAAATGTTGACGTCCATCGAAAGCGCTGAGTCTCCTCTTTCTTAGGACTACAACGATGTCTTTAGTGCTTCTTCTTCTTGCGTCTAAATAACACTTAAAATCATTGGTAAACAAACGTAGTGCTGAAAATATACACTTTGACTGCTGTTTTGATTGGGTTAGGTTAGGGTCTTTACTCTTGGCTACATTTGAATAAGAAACTAAACATTACTTAATACGGACTGTATTGATCTATTTATGATGTGAAATAGTATCCATTACTATTAAATGTGATAATCCATTTAACAATTAAAAGTATGCATCCACAGAGCTTTTAGAAAGGTGCGGAATAAAAGTATAGCTTTCCCCCCAAAAAACGATTGATAAATGTATTTATCATTTAAAATATTTTGCGGGTCCAAAACGTGTGTTGTTGTTTACATGTTGCATGCATGTATCCCCTCCGCGTGTATATTTCCCCCAATGGAGTTTCACTTCCGCGTTCGGTTTGCGCGATCTGATTGGCCACTGACGTTTTTTCTAGCGTCAATCGCGTTACTCCTAACAAACGCGCCAGCAGGCTGTTACCCTAACCCTAACCTTAACCAACTAACCCTAACCTTAACACTTTAGTTGCCAAAGGACGAGTTTAGGCGTCCTTCCCCGCCATGCTCAAGTTGCCGAAGACGCTGTAACTCGTCTTTGATATCAATATTTCAAAAATCTGTGATCGGAATCATATTTTCCATCCGCAGCCTTCACACACAGTTCAGAGCTCCTCTCAATCCTCTAGCGGTTCAAGAGCGCCATCTGATGGCCGATCGGCAGAAGCGCCAAACAGGAAGTGATGTGGCTGAAGTGCTGATCACCCATATTACTTCCGGCCACTCTCTATAGCTCCCGCGACTCCATCTTGACACAATACATAGCGATCCGTTGCCAATAACTCGATAAACAACATGATTTGGACGTATATACCATTATACAACCTGGAAATGGACCGGGTATTTTTACATCCCATAATGGAAAACTGTCTACCCCACGCTGATCGCCCAACGGCCCGCGGAGACTGGGGTGAGTTTTAGCGTGTAATATTTCCGTGTTCGATACTAACTGATCTGATGAACATATGTCCCACATTAGATGAATGGTATAACGCTGCCCACGGAATTATAAACGCCCCCTCGCCCATCCGGTCAACATCAGATGACGTGTAGTAACTTCCAGAAGTACTTCCAGTTGGAATTTTTTAGATCGCGCTGATTGCTATCAAACTGTATTTCATCATCAATATAATGCATTTGGGGCTATAAATCACGTTCTGGAGAAAGCTGCAGAAAGAGATGAAAACATACTTATACTTTAGATCATATTTTAGTATGTGAATGAAAAAGTTTAACGTTGCTACACCATGAACAATACATATAGGACCTTGAATGGGCCCTAATAATGGCAATCTAGCAATAGAATTTAAAAAGTTATAGCCCTGCAAAGAAGGGGAACTTCTCCATGTTAAATAGAGCTGGCAACGGATGGTATATCATGAATTTAGCCTTAGGCAATCAAAGTGTTAACCTTAACCCTAACCTTAACCAACTTCGAAAGAGAGCGACTTCGAAAGAGTCGCCAAGCTTAACCAGTTTGTTAGGAGTAACGCGATTGGCGCTGAGAGAAACGTCAGTGGCCAATCAGATCGCGCAAACCGAACGCGGAAGTGAAACTCTGTTGGGGAAAATATACAGGCATCCCCTCCCTACTTCCCTTTTCCCCACGTGGAATGCACCTGATTGGAAGGATGACACATGGCTGGTGCTCTAGTGCGACATCTAGTGGCTCAATGTTATCTATAGCACCTTTAAATTCAGCAATCGAACCTACAACATTGAAAGTGGGTGGGAAAGAATAAGGTAAATAGCATCCTTAGTAACGTTACCACACTTGTCACACATGAATTGAAAATGGGATCCTGATGTAAACAAGACAAAAGTATTTCTCTGGTCTGCATCCCCTTAACAATTGTGTGTATTGAGCCGTACTGTATTGTACCCATTCTGCAATCTGTTAATAAAGTTTTCAATCAATCAATCAATCAATCACCTCTCATTACTCATTGGATTTGACCGACATGCATGGATCTGGTTTTTGAGCTATCTCTCTGAGAGAAGGCAGTCCATGAAGCTGGGAAATATCAATTCTGGATTTCTGCAAAGGATGTTCCACAAGGTGCAATGTTAGGTCCAGCCCCATTCTCCATTTATGATATAATCTCATCTCTTACAAGCGTCATGCACATCTGTATGCATATTCTGCTCCATCTGTTTTGTGGATTCTGAATCGGATACATGGAAAATGTGTGCAGTTCACACATTTTTCTGTTTGAATTGTTTTAACAGATTTTGTAATTTTTTATTTATTTTTTTAGCCATGTCATTTACTTTATTTGTTCTTGCTCTCAATTGTGATCTCAGCGTTGTCGAAATATATTTATATAATTTTTAATATTATATAATATTTCTGAGCAATTAAAATAAAATATGAAAGAATGAAAAGTACACAAAATAAGTGTACGAACCAAATAAGTGACGTGTGTAGACTCAGGTGTGATCAATCATTAACCTGGCTAATTCTGCGCAATTTGAACATAGACTGTTAAGTTAAATTATTAATAAATGTGTTACACAGGGACAGTGCACATTAATCAACATCTTCAGTTTCCACATCAATGTGAATGTGCCAGAATTAGCTAATGAGCTAGTTTTCATCTGTAGTCCCTGCCTACCATGCATGTCTTTATAGTGTGGGAGGAGACCAGAGTACCCGGAGGAAACCCACGTGAACACAGGGAGAGCATGCAAACTCCACACAGGGTTAGAACCCAGGACCTTCTTGCTGTGAGGAAGCAGTGCTAACCACTGTACCACTGTGCCTCCTTGTATTGAAATGTAAAAGTTTGAATAACATAACATAACATTTTCATTCAATCAATCACTTTGCAGATTGATTGATTGAATGAAAGTTTTATTAACAGATTGCAGAATGGGTACAATACAGTACGGCTCAATACACACAATTATTAAGGGGATGCAGACCAGAGAAAGACTTTCGTCTTGTTTACATCAGGGTCCCCCATTTTCAATTCATAATGAATTGAAAGTAAGGGTGCAACTTGCTCCGTGCAATCCATTCTTTGTGGATCTAGCCCATAGTTGGCTATGTGAATCATCAGATAGCCCTAGGACATGTTGTTGTGTGTCAGCTTGAAGACAGTGTGGTTTAGAATATTGGTTATTGATGTTTCAGCCATATAACATGAAACTAGAGCCAGTATTGAGTGAATGATACTGAAAGAAACACTGTCTGAATGAGTGAGTTAGTAACATTTCCGGGCATAGAGGTGCTTCACATCTAAAAAAAGGCAACATGTCGTCCCCCACCATGGTTGTAGTTCAGTCAGTCAGTGACACAAGTCAACATGTCCCCCACCATGGTTGTAGTTCAGTCAGTCAGTGACACAAGTCAACATGCCGTCCCCCACCATGGTTGTAGTTCAGTCAGTCAGTGACACAAGTCAACATGTCGTCCCCCACCATGGTTGTAGTTCAGTCAGTCAGTAACACAAGTCAACATGTCCCCCACCATGGTTGTAGTTCAGTCAGTCAGTGACACAAGTCAACATGTCCCCCACCATGGTTGTAGTTCAGTCAGTCAGTGACACAAGTCAACATGTCCCCCACCATGGTTGTAGTTCAGTCAGTCAGTGACACAAGTCAACATGTCCCCCACCATGGTTGTAGTTCAGTCAGTCAGTGACACAAGTCAACATGTCGTCCCCCACCATGGTTGTAGTTCAGTCAGTCAGTGACACAAGTCAACATGTCCCCCACCATGGTTGTAGTTCAGTCAGTCAGTGACACAAGTCAACATGTCCCCCACCATGGTTGTAGTTCAGTCAGTCAGTGACACAAGTCAACATGTCCCCCACCATGGTTGTAGTTCAGTCAGTCAGTGACACAAGTCAACATGTCCCCCACCATGGTTGTAGTTCAGTCAGTCAGTGACACAAGTCAACATGTCCCCCACCATGGTTGTAGTTCAGTCAGTCAGTGACACAAGTCAACATGTCGTCCCCCACCATGGTTGTAGTTCAGTCAGTCAGTGACACAAGTCAACATGTCCCCCACCATGGTTGTAGTTCAGTCAGTCAGTGACACAAGTCAACATGTCGTCCCCCACCATGGTTGTAGTTCAGTCAGTCAGTGACACAAGTCAACATGTCCCCCACCATGGTTGTAGTTCAGTCAGTCAGTGACACAAGTCAACATGTCGTCCCCCACCATGGTTGTAGTTCAGTCAGTCAGTGACACAAGTCAACATGTCCCCCACCATGGTTGTAGTTCAGTCAGTCAGTGACACAAGTCAACATGTCCCCCACCATGGTTGTAGTTCAGTCAGTCAGTGACACAAGTCAACATGTCCCCCACCATGGTTGTAGTTCAGTCAGTCAGTGACACAAGTCAACATGTCCCCCACCATGGTTGTAGTTCAGTCAGTCAGTGACACAAGTCAACATGTCCCCCACCATGGTTGTAGTTCAGTCAGTCAGTAACACAAGTCAACATGTCCCCCACCATGGTTGTAGTTCAGTCAGTCAGTGACACAAGTCAACATGTCCCCCACCATGGTTGTAGTTCAGTCAGTCAGTGACACAAGTCAACATGTCCCCCACCATGGTTGTAGTTCAGTCAGTCAGTGACACAAGTCAACATGTCCCCCACCATGGTTGTAGTTCAGTCAGTCAGTGACAACCATTTAAATGTGGTAATGAACTCCCCCGCTCCCAAAATGTCTATATTGTAATTGTGAAAATGATAATCATTGCTCCAAGCTGTCGCCAGGTAAAGCAATCGCGGCTGCTGTTGAGATGTGGTTGTGCTGACCCCGTTGTGAATGCCTCGCTATCGTGGAATCCTGGCTTACTGATATCATGTAATTAACTATCACCGCTAACCATTTGCATCACAAAATGCCCCCCCCCCCCCCCCCCCCCACGCTACCCAAAATGTCTCATTTATATTGTAATTTTCAAAATGACACTCATTGCCAGCCATACTGTTGTAAAACAATTGGGTGGTTGATGAGATCACATTGGGTGAGGCTTAGCCATCGCATTGCAGACGCAACAACATTACAGTGTGACTAATGGACGGACAGACACAGGGATATATCCCTGTTTCTAAGGGTGTGAGGGGTACAAAAAGAACTAAACATTGAATACCGGTCTTAGTTAGTACAAGTCAAGACAATCTTTTTTGTATTAATATTTATGACATCTGACAGTTATGTTTCTCATGCTGGCTTCAGCGCCTTTGCTTTGCCTATAGGATGGCTCCTAGCACCTATAGAGAGAGATCACAAATAGGTCCCGCCCCCACACGGCTCCTAGCACCTATAGAGACAGATCACAAATAGGTCCCGCCCCCACACGGCTCCTGGCACCTATAGGGACAGATCACAAATAGGTCCCGCCCCCACACGGCTCCTGGCACCTATAGGGACAGATCACAAATAGGTCACGCCCCCACATGGCTCCTGGCACCTATAGGGATAGATCACAAATAGGTCCCGCCCCCACGCGGCTCCTGGCACCTATAGGGACAGATCACAAATAGGTCCCGCCCCCACACGGCTCCTGGCAGCCTGAATACTTTAGACAACAAATGTTTGTTTCCGCGTCTCTGATTGGCCAGGTCATGTGACATGTGCGCCAATCGTGGGACCGCAAGTTTCTACACTGGTTAAGCTTAGGCGCTCGTTCGAAGTTGGTTAAGGTTAGAGTTTGTCTTAGAGCGTGGCGATAGAACGCCTGCCCTGATTCCAAACTCTAACCGTAACCAACTTCGAAAGAGTCGCCTAAGCTTAACCAGTGATAAACTAGGCGTTAGGTAGTTTGCAGGCTGTTCGACCCGGAAATAGGCGCCGAACTTGCCGTCCCACGATTGGCGCACATATCACATGACCTGGCCAATCAGAGCGCAAAACTCGAACGCGGAAACAAACATTTGTTGATGAAAGTATTCACGCCTCCTGGCACCTATAGGGACAGATCACAAATAGGTCCCGCCCCCACACGGCTCCTGGCACCTATAGGGACAGATCACAAATAGGTCCCGCCCCCACACGGCTCCTGGCACCTATAGGGACAGATCACAAATAGGTCCCGCCCCCACACGGCTCCTGGCACCTATAGGGACAGATCACAAATAGGTCCCGCCCCCACGCGTCTCCTGGCACCTATAGAGAGAGATCACAAATAGGTCCCGCCCCTACACGGCTCCTGGCACCTATAGAGACAGATCACAAATAGGTCCCGCCCCCACACGGCTCCTGGCACCTATAGGGACAGATCACAAATAGGTCCCGCCCCCACACGGCTCCTGGCACCTATAGGGACAGATCACAAATAGGTCCCGCCCCCACACGGCTCCTGGCACCTATAGAGACAGATCACAAATAGGTCCCGCCCCCACACGGCTCCTGGCACCTATAGAGACAGATCACAATTAGGTCCCGCCCCCACATGGCTCCTAGCACCTAAAGAGACAGATCACAAATAGGTCCCGCCCCCACACGGCTCCTGGCACCTATAGAGAGAGATCACAAATAGGTCCCGCCCCCACACGGCTCCTGGCACCTATAGGGACAGATCACAAATAGGTCCCGCCCCCACACGGGTCCTGGCACCTATAGGGACAGATCACAAATAGGTCCCGCCCCCACACGGCTCCTGGCACCTATAGGGACAGATCACAAATAGGTCCCGCCCCCACACGGCTCCTAGCACCTAAAGAGACAGATCACAAATAGGTCCCGCCCCCACACGGCTCCTGGCACCTATAGAGACAGATCACAAATAGGTCCCGCCCCCACACGGCTCCTGGCACCTATAGAGACAGATCACAAATAGGTCCCGCCCCCACACGGCTCCTAGCACCTATAGGGACAGATCACAAATAGGTCCCGCCCCCACACGGCTCCTGGCACCTATAGGGACAGATCACAAATAGGTCCCGCCCCCACACGGCTCCTGGCACCTATAGGGACACATCACAAATGTTTGTTTCCGCGTCTCTGATTGGCCAGGTCATGTGACATGTGCGCCAATCGTGGGACCGCAAGTTTCTACACTGGTTAAGCTTAGGCGCTCGTTCGAAGTTGGTTAAGGTTAGAGTTTGTCTTAGAGCGTGGCGATAGAACGCCTGCCCTGATTCCAAACTCTAACCATAACCAACTTCGAAAGAGTCGCCTAAGCTTAACCAGTGATAAACTAGGCGTTAGGTAGTTTGCAGGCTGTTCGACCCGGAAATAGGCGCCGAACTTGCCGTCCCACGATTGGCGCACATATCACATGACCTGGCCAATCAGAGCGCAAAACTCGCACGCGGAAACAAACATTTGTTGTTGAAAGTATTCACGCCTCCTGGCACCTATAGGGACAGATCACAAATAGGTCCCGCCCCCACACGGCTCCTGGCACCTATAGGGACAGATCACAAATAGGTCCCGCCCCCACACGGCTCCTGGCACCTATAGGGACAGATCACAAATAGATCCCGCCCCCACACGGCTCCTGGCACCTATAGGGACAGATCACAAATAGATCCCGCCCCCACACGGCTCCTGGCACCTATAGGGACAGATCACAAATAGATCCCGCCCCCACACGGCTCCTGGCACCTATAGAGACAGATCACAAATAGGTCCCGCCCCCACACGGCTCCTGGCACCTATAGAGACAGATCACAAATAGGTCCCGCCCCCACACGGCTCCTAGCACCTATAGGGACAGATCACAAATAGGTCCCGCCCCCACACGGCTCCTGGCACCTATAGGGACAGATCACAAATAGGTCCCGCCCCCACACGGCTCCTGGCACCTATAGGGACAGATCACAAATAGGTCCCGCCCCCACACGGCTCCTGGCACCTATAGAGAGAGATCACAAATAGGTCCCGCCCCCACACGGCTCCTAGCACCTATAGAGACAGATCACAAATAGGTCCCGCCCCCACACGGCTCCTGGCACCTATAGGGACAGATCACAAATAGGTCCCGCCCCCACACGGCTCCTGGCACCTATAGGGACAGATCACAAATAGGTCCCGCCCCCACACGGCTCCTGGCACCTATAGAGACAGATCACAAATAGGTCCCGCCCCCACACGGTGGGGAAAACATTCCATCTCTCTTCATTGACTTTGTATTGTGTGACAGTTCCTTCTTGTCATTTCAGTCAGCTAGCGAACATCAGAAAAATACCTAAAATATACTGCCTCATGGGATGCACTGCAAACAGGGTGAAGAACCCATGACGAAGTTTCCAAACAGAAATACTGAGCCTTGGATTATAGGCAATTCGATGAGGCATCGGCAGGAAGAATGGGACAACTGTTGGACTCTGACACTCAATAGCCTCTATGCCAATGTGTTCAGTAAGTCGTTAAAGATAAATCAGAAAGCTATAGTATGGTACTATCTTTACAAGTAGCGAGGAAACTACACCGTCATAGTGTGGACACTACACCATCATAGTGAGGACACTACACCATCATAGTGAGGACACTACACCATCATAGTGAGGACACTACACCATCATAGTGAGGACACTACACCATCATAGTGAGGACACTACACCATCATAGTGAGGACACTACACCCTCATAGTGAGGACACTACACCATCATAGTGAGGACACTACACCATCATAGTGTGGACACTACACCATCATAGTGAGGACACTACACCATCATAGTGAGGACACTACACCATCATAGTGAGGACACTACACCATCATAGTGAGGACACTACACCATCATAGTGAGGACACTACACCATCATAGTGAGGACACTACACCATCATAGTGAGGACACTACACCATCATAGTGTGGACACTACACCATCATAGTGAGGACACTACACCATCATAGTGAGGACACTACACCATCATAGTGAGGACACTACACCTAGTGAGGACACTACACCATCATAGTGAGGACACTACACCATCATAGTGAGGACACTACACCATCATAGTGAGGACACTACACCCTCATAGTGAGGACACTACACCATCATAGTGAGGACACTACACCATCATAGTGAGGACACTACACCATCATAGTGAGGACACTACACCATCATAGTGAGGACACTACACCTAGTGAGGACACTACACCATCATAGTGAGGACACTACACCATCATAGTGAGGACACTACACCATCATAGTGAGGACACTACACCATCATAGTGAGGACACTACACCATCATAGTGAGGACACTACACCTAGTGAGGACACTACACCATCATAGTGAGGACACTACACCATCATAGTGAGGACACTACACCATCATAGTGAGGACACTACACCTAGTGAGGACACTACACCATCATAGTGAGGACACTACACCATCATAGTGAGGACACTACACCATCATAGTGAGGACACTACACCCTCATAGTGAGGACACTACACCTAGTGAGGACACTACACCATCATAGTGAGGACACTACACCATCATAGTGAGGACACTACACCATCATAGTGAGGACACTACACCATCATAGTGAGGACACTACACCATCATAGTGAGGACACTACACCATCATAGTGAGGACACTACACCATCATAGTGAGGACACTACACCCTCATAGTGAGGACACTACACCATCATAGTGAGGACACTACACCTAGTGAGGACACTACACCTAGTGAGGACACTACACCATCATAGTGAGGACACTACACCATCATAGTGAGGACACTACACCATCATAGTGAGGACACTACACCCTCATAGTGAGGACACTACACCATCATAGTGAGGACACTACACCATCATAGTGAGGACACTACACCATCATAGTGAGGACACTACACCATCATAGTGAGGACACTACACCTAGTGAGGACACTACACCATCATAGTGAGGACACTACACCATCACTACACCATCATAGTGAGGACACTACACCATCATAGTGAGGACACTACACCATCATAGTGAGGACACTACACCATCATAGTGAGGACACTACACCTAGTGAGGACACTACACCATCATAGTGAGGACACTACACCATCATAGTGAGGACACTACACCATCATAGTGAGGACACTACACCATCATAGTGAGGACACTACACCATCATAGTGAGGACACTACACCATCATAGTGAGGACACTACACCATCATAGTGAGGACACTACACCATCATAGTGAGGACACTACACCCTCATAGTGAGGACACTACACCATCATAGTGAGGACACTACACCATCATAGTGAGGACACTACACCATCATAGTGAGGACACTACACCTAGTGAGGACACTACACCATCATAGTGAGGACACTACACCATCATAGTGAGGACACTACACCATCATAGTGAGGACACTACACCCTCATAGTGAGGACACTACACCATCATAGTGAGGACACTACACCATCATAGTGAGGACACTACACCCTCATAGTGAGGACACTACACCTAGTGAGGACACTACACCTAGTGAGGACCCTACACCATCATAGTGAGGACACTACACCATCATAGTGAGGACACTACACCATCATAGTGAGGACACTACACCATCATAGTGAGGACACTACACCTAGTGAGGACACTACACCATCATAGTGAGGACACTACACCATCATAGTGAGGACACTACACCATCATAGTGAGGACACTACACCATCATAGTGAGGACACTACACCATCATAGTGAGGACACTACACCTAGTGAGGACACTACACCATCATAGTGAGGACACTACACCATCATAGTGAGGACACTACACCATGATAGTGAGGACACTACACCTAGTGAGGACACTACACCATCATAGTGAGGACACTACACCATCATAGTGAGGACACTACACCATCATAGTGAGGACACTACACCCTCATAGTGAGACACTACACCTAGTGAGGACACTACACCATCATAGTGAGGACACTACACCATCATAGTGAGGACACTACACCATCATAGTGAGGACACTACAACCATCATAGTGAGGACACTACACCATCATAGTGAGGACACTACACCTCATAGTGAGGACACTACACCATCATAGTGAGGACACTACACCTAGTGAGGACACTACACCTAGTGAAGGACACTACACCATCATAGTGAGGACACTACACCATCATAGTGAGGACACTACACCATCATAGTGAGGACACTACACCCATCATAGTGAGGACACTACACACATCATAGTGAGGCCACTACACCATCATAGTGAGGACACTACACCATCATAGTGAGGACACTACACATCATAGTGAGGACACTACACCATAGTGAGGACACTACACCATCATAGTGAGGACACTACACCATCATAGTGAGGACACTACACCATCATAGTGAGGACACTACACCATCATAGTGAGGACACTACACCATCATAGTGAGGACACTACACCATCATAGTGAGGACACTACACCTAGTGAGGACACTACACCATCATAGTGAGGACACTACACCATCATAGTGAGGACACTACACCATCATAGTGAGGACACTACACCATCATAGTGAGGACACTACACCATCATAGTGAGGACACTACACCATCATAGTGAGGACACTACACCATCATAGTGAGGACACTACACCCTCATAGTGAGGACACTACACCATCATAGTGAGGACACTACACCATCATAGTGAGGACACTACACCATCATAGTGAGGACACTACACCTAGTGAGGACACTACACCATCATAGTGAGGACACTACACCATCATAGTGAGGACACTACACCATCATAGTGAGGACACTACACCATCATAGTGAGGACACTACACCCTCATAGTGAGGACACTACACCATCATAGTGAGGACACTACACCATCATAGTGAGGACACTACACCATCATAGTGAGGACACTACACCATCATAGTGAGGACACTACACCATCATAGTGAGGACACTACACCATCATAGTGAGGACACTACACCCTCATAGTGAGGACACTACACCTAGTGAGGACACTACACCTAGTGAGGACACTACACCATCATAGTGAGGACACTACACCATCATAGTGTGGACACTACACCATCATAGTGAGGACACTACACCCTCATAGTGAGGACACTACACCATCATAATGAGGACACTACACCATCATAGTGAGGACACTACACCTAGTGAGGACACTACACCATCATAGTGAGGACACTACACCATCATAGTGAGGACACTACACCCTCATAGTGAGGACACTACACCCTCATAGTGAGGACACTACACCATCATAGTGAGGACACTACACCATCATAGTGAGGACACTACACCATCATAGTGAGGACACTACACCTAGTGAGGACACTACACCCTCATAGTGAGGACACTACACCTAGTGAGGACACTACACCATCATAGTGAGGACACTACACCATCATAGTGAGGACACTACACCTAGTGAGGACACTACACCTAGTGAGGACACTACACCATCATAGTGAGGACACTACACCATCATAGTGAGGACACTACACCATCATAGTGAGGACACTACACCTAGTGAGGACACTACACCATCATAGTGAGGACACTACACCTAGTGAGGACACTACACCTAGTGAGGACACTACACCCTCATAGTGAGGACACTACACCATCATAGTGAGGACACTACACCTAGTGAGGACACTACACCTAGTGAGGACACTACACCATCATAGTGAGGACACTACACCTAGTGAGGACACTACACCATCATAGTGAGGACACTACACCTAGTGAGGACACTACACCATCATAGTGAGGACACTACACCATCATAGTGAGGACACTACACCATCATAGTGAGGACACTACACCCTCATAGTGAGGACACTACACCTAGTGAGGACACTACACCTAGTGAGGACACTACACCATCATAGTGAGGACACTACACCATCATAGTGTGGACACTACACCATCATAGTGAGGACACTACACCCTCATAGTGAGGACACTACACCATCATAATGAGGACACTACACCATCATAGTGAGGACACTACACCTAGTGAGGACACTACACCATCATAGTGAGGACACTACACCATCATAGTGAGGACACTACACCCTCATAGTGAGGACACTACACCCTCATAGTGAGGACACTACACCATCATAGTGAGGACACTACACCATCATAGTGAGGACACTACACCATCATAGTGAGGACACTACACCTAGTGAGGACACTACACCCTCATAGTGAGGACACTACACCTAGTGAGGACACTACACCATCATAGTGAGGACACTACACCATCATAGTGAGGACACTACACCTAGTGAGGACACTACACCTAGTGAGGACACTACACCATCATAGTGAGGACACTACACCATCATAGTGAGGACACTACACCATCATAGTGAGGACACTACACCTAGTGAGGACACTACACCATCATAGTGAGGACACTACACCTAGTGAGGACACTACACCTAGTGAGGACACTACACCCTCATAGTGAGGACACTACATCATCATAGTGAGGACACTACACCTAGTGAGGACACTACACCTAGTGAGGACACTACACCATCATAGTGAGGACACTACACCTAGTGAGGACACTACACCATCATAGTGAGGACACTACACCTAGTGAGGACACTACACCATCATAGTGAGGACACTACACCTAGTGAGGACACTACAGCATCTTAACCTAGGTGTTAAATACACAGGGAGCTGGGAGGAGGAAGAGAACAGAAGACGGAAGCTAATTGAAATGTGATTACGCTCCCTCCGGGGGCCCCGGTTTATTAGTCTGTCACTTCCAATAAAGACGCTCGCTATTCAGATTCCGGTTGCCACGGAAACCTCGCTCACTCTAGGGATGGAGGCAAAAAGGTTAGGGTATGCCACCGCCACTCAGGCACGAAGATAGATATGTAAAAAACCCACACTTGAAGTCAGTTAGTGCATTTCTTACCCCGTTTCAGGAGGAGAGTTCTCAAGTGGTTTTCACAGTATGACAGGTTGATTTTTCTTTTCTTTTTTTCTGACGGGAGATACATTTTCCCCCTCTCCTGTCTCAGAGAAGGTGTGTGGCCGCCTAGACTGTCCCTATGCCTTCTATATTACAACCACATATCTCAATGCATTCTGGTCACATCTTAGCTGTGCAACGGTATAGGTTAAAGTAATGTCACATCTTAGCTGTGCAACGGTATAGGTTAAAGTAATGTCACATCTTACCTGTGCAACGGTATAGGT
This sequence comes from Notolepis coatsorum, assembly GCF_963971535.1. Classification (NCBI taxonomy): domain Eukaryota; kingdom Metazoa; phylum Chordata; class Actinopteri; order Aulopiformes; family Paralepididae; genus Notolepis; species Notolepis coatsorum. The sequence continues at coordinate 71,459,712 of NC_140169.1, read as the reverse complement.
TACAGTGATGTCACATCTTACCTGTACAACTGTATAGGTTAAAGTAATGTCACATCTTAGCTGTGCAACGGTATAGGTTAAAGTAATGTCACATCTTAGCTGTGCAACGGTATAGGTTAAAGTAATGTCACATCTTAGCTGTGCAACGGTATAGGTTAAAGTAATGTCACATCTTACCTGTGCAACGGTATAGGTTAAAGTCACATCTTACCTGTGCAACGGTATAGGTTAAAGTAATGTCACATCTTACCTGTGCAACGGTATAGGTTACAGTGATGTCACATCTTACCTGTACAACTGTATAGGTTAAAGTAATGTCACATCTTACCTGTGCAATGGTATAGGTTAAAGTGATGTCACATCTTACCTGTACAACTATATAGGTTAAAGTGATGTCACATCTTACCTGTGCAACGGTATAGGTTAAAGTGATGTCACATCTTACCTGTGCAACGGTATAGGTTAACATGATATCACAGCACTTTGACATGTTTTTATGTGTCTACATGTATGTTATGTCTATGTGTTGTGATGTCATGCGTCTTTACGATGTCTGTATGATGCATGTCTGAACACTTCGTTTTTTACTTTTACTTTTATTTAACTACATTGCAAAAGTAGTATACTTTTCAAAAAAAGTGCTTCATTTATGTGCCACATCTGCAACATCTCCTGCAGAAAGTGCTTAATTTATGACTGTGCAACAACTGCAACATCTCCTCTTCAACATTTCAATATAAAAAAAAAAAAAAAAAAAACAAGTGCATGATGTGCATCTGAACATTCTAACATCAACACTTGAACAAAAAAACACATTTATAGTGCAGCTGAGCTTATGAAAAAGTGCTTCATGTCTGTGCAACAACAGCAAATCACAGCATCTTATTAGCACTTATTGTCCACTCTTAACTCTCAAACATCAGGGGGGTGGGGGGCAGACAGGCCTAGCCTACATACCAGTGGAGGCTGCTGACCAAATTTTTAGGTGAAGCACAAATTATTATATTATATTATATATTAAATAATATTTTTAAAACATCCCCCACTGTGTGTCAGTGGTCAGTGGACACAGATGAAAACATATTAACATTAGGTGACAGCGGACCTGACCAGATGAAAACATATTAGGTGACAGCGCACCTGACCAGATGAAATCATATTAGGTGACAGCGCACCTGATCAGATCAAAACATTTTAGGTGACAGCGCACCTGACCAGATCAAAACATATTAGGTGAAGGTGACAAGGAAGCCACAGACTCATACCCCCCCGACACTCAACTAACCGCCTCGGACAGTCCTTCATACCAGTGGCCATCAGGCTCCACAACAGTGGGCAGCGACTGCTGCCAGACATCGACCTAGAACTAATAGGAACCCAAGTAGGACAATAACACTACCTTATGCATACTGCACCTTATGTGGATACTGTGATACTGTGAATAATGAATAATGTATATTTCAGTTAGTTAGATAGTAAATTATATTGACCTATTTGTTTACACTGCTTGTGTTGTTTTCACTACCTGTACCCCCCCCTTCCCCCATGCTGCTATGATGCCTGAATTTCCCCAAGGGGATCAATAAAGGAATATCTTATCTTAAAAGGAAAGATGAAATTACCTACCTGGGTTCCATCCTATAGAGGCAAATCTTTCCTGTGACAAAATGGGATCCAATGTAATAAAACTAAGTCAACCAACGAACTAGATTCCTGTACCGGATCTCCTCTCTGGTAAACAAGAATACCTTGAAGACTCTAAGTCTAACAGGAGCACTTATTCAAGGGTACTACGACTATGCTTGCACCTCATGGTACCAAAGCACCTCAAAGGCACTAAAAACAAGATTACAAACATCACAAAACAAACTGGTCAGACTACTGCTTGACCTTACTCCTAAAACCCACCTCACCCCTGTCCACTTTGACAACCTAGGATGGCTTAGAGTAGACGACAGAGTACAGCAACTTGCAATGGGCCTGGTCTACAAGATACACTACACCACTAAGATACCAATGTGCATGTCGAAATACTTCCCAAAGGTCAGTGAATACCACGACCACAACACCAGAGGGAGTTCCACAAATCATGTTCAACCCAGATAAAATAATAAAAAAAAAAAAAAAAAAAAAAACGTTTTTTTTAATAAAAGAAAATAGTCATAACTTAGAAATTAGATTGCATAGGTCTATGAATCGATATCGCGATTCTGTTTCAATTAATTGCCCAGCCCTACAGTGTGTACAGTAAGTTAGCTTGGTGATTATCATTGTGATGTAGGCTAAGCTGCCTAGCTACTGTTAGCATACAAGCACTGTAGTCTACTTACTTTTTCATTGTGGTAAATATTGACGTGGAATTTCATAAATAATATGTGTGAATAATCAGAGATCATCACAGCTACCTTTCAATAGCAGAGTGGACTCAGTGGCTAAATAAGGAACCATACTTGAGACAGTTGCATCAGATAACAGCAGCAACAGTTATTTCAACCCCCACTCAAGCAATGACTAATTTAGAGAACAAACAACACCTTCTCGAATTGACTGTATGTAAATGTAGAAGCAGAGACAGCTGGGTTGAACACAGGGCAGACCAGTTTAGACTTGTTGAAGAGATGATTAGTCATGGACACTAAGTCACAAACAAAGTTATCTATTAATCAACTGTTTAGTATCAAAAGAGTAAATCATAATATTAGAAATGTGTAAATTCATATACACGGGAGATACAGTTGGTAAAAGGTTTATTGGAACAGGCCTCTGTACTCATCAAGCGGCCACACCAAGGAGGGGGGCCACCAAGACCCCCCCTCTGTTTACTGAAAGAAGACTCACACAGCAACCACACAGACGGGGGCCACCAGCAGAACCCCTCTGTACTCAGCAAAAGACCACACCGACGGGGGCCACCGACAGGCCCCCTCCATCTCTGTCCCATCACGTCGCCACAACCCAGAGGTGGGGGCTGCCACCCCCACAGGAGATCGCCCACAGGAGACACATGATTGGATCAATTGTATTAGTAAAATGTACCATTATTGGCTAGAAATTATAGTATATAAGGGGATACAAAATGGGAGTTCGGGAGCCCCAGACCAAACCAACCCCAGGGGTCTGTGGCTCCACCGCTCCACCACCGAGAGACTGACTGATGCTGTGCTGTGTTGCATTTTATGTGAGTAAATACATGGGAAACACCATTTGTTGTTTAAAGTTTAGTGTAATCCTTAATATCTGAAACCAGATTTACTCATGTATAATGTGTGCAGTATGGTCAATGTATGTTCAAATGATGTTACCAAGTGACTGTTTATGTACATATTGAGGTTTGAGAATGCAAACCTGATTGTGATTTCTGTACACAGACAGCCCTGTTAATGTTTTCTGATAATCTTTTGTCCTATTCACCTTGGCCTCTGGCTCTGATCAAATAAATGTTGAATTGGACTATAGTTCATGGTTTTGTCTGGCTACACGTTTAATTCTTCAATCTGCTTTAAGTCAGATGAAGAGATCAACAATTTTACCAATATGATCCCTTTCTCCTCCTTCCAGATAAGCAATCTCATTTGTACTGTACTACAATAACCTCAGATTATTGTAGGGTTCTGTAGGAATTTACTACAGAAATGGTGCCGTTCTTCCCACCCTATTGTGTCTCCCCCTGAAAAGGTGCGGTAGGGTCTCTGGACCTTGCTGTGTGTTGGGGATGTACGGGGCAAAGAGCTGGGGGTTGCTGCGTTTGAAGTTATAGACGAGGGGCTTGTTGTCTGAAATGGAGGAGAGAGGGACAGTATGAAGGTTGGTTGTGTACGCCACTTGTTGGGACCCACGGTGAATATGGCTTTTGCATGCAGGGATGGGGGAGCGGTGACTTAGGTTAGGATGTCCAGGGGTATGAGGATTGCGCTTGTTGTGCAGTAAACATGCAAACGTGGGCTTTTTATGTTTGTGTGTTTGTTCAGACACAGGAGGCCGGTCCCGGCCTATGCGGGCCACGGGGGTTGGGTCTCGTATGGAATATACTTTATGAACTATACGGGGGGGTTGCACCAAGAAGATACGGCATGTAATGTGATGACGTATTGGTGGGGCACAGACTATCTGATCATGGTGTATTGGTATTAGCGTCGCATGACGGCAGATGAAAGGCTTTTCTGGCTAGGAAGCACGGTTGTCTGGTGTGTACGACAGGGGCGCGTTCTGAGTATATAAATGCCCTAAAATTATTCTCAGGAAGAGGGCGCGGGTAAGTTGGATTGATTTGGTTGTTCTGAAATGGAAAGAGAGCTGTGTCCGATGGGCATTATGACCCTGCTTATAGTCACAGATACGCGGGACGTGGGGCCGTGAGTGAGGACAGTATGGGCATAAATGCGTCGGGCTCAATGTAAAGAAGGGCTCTGTTGCTATTTTAGAACATGCAAGTCAGGTATGGTAAAGATGAGTGGGACCTGGCATGATCAGGGAACGTGGTCTGTGCGATTACAGGATTAACACGTAGTAATTAATAGAAGATAGGGGTGCCGGCGTGTTCAAGAAGGCTCGATAATGGATGGTACGTGTCTGCAGGGACCAATCGGCCAAATTTAAATGAAGATATATATGTCGTCCTTAGGCATAGTATCGAACGGATCTGGAGGTCCTTTTTAATCTTGAGCGAAACCGGCCTGTTGATTCGATTACGTGCGCTGTGATACGAAAACAATGTACTTAATAAAACAATTCGGTCGAGATGACTGATAAGTACTTAGTGGGAATTCAACGGAGCTATGGTAAGCTTAAACATTCAGTAATGATTGTATGGGGGACTATGGCTATGGTTAGGAATTGTATGGGGGACTATGGCTATGGTTAGGAATGATTGGCGAAACGTAGGAGCTTATTGTTGTATTGTTATGATATTTTAATGACCAGCGAACATAGGTCTGGGGCGAGTCAGACTGGTGATGGGGGCTAGCTAGCTTAGCTCTGTGGAAAAGTCTGCGGTGAAATTGGGGACGTTACGATGGCGTTATAAGAGAATTGATTAAACACTGTGGCGGCGATTGCAGGTAAGAGGCGAATCGAGACGTAGGGTGGAGAGATTGTGGCCGTTTTGAGGGTTATTATTGATGCGGTAGCGATTGTGTATGATATTAAGAAGTCGCTGCTTGATGTCGTCATGGTGTTGAAGAGAGTGTGTAACGTTCGCGGTACTATGAAGTGAGGCGGAGAGAAGAGTAGAAGAGAGGATTCGTGTTGGACTATGTGTGCGGCGTTGGAGGGTGAGAATGTTTTAAAACTTATTTTCTTTTAAAGTGGTTGGTTATTTTAAGCTTGTGTGAATTGTTTATGCTTGGATTGGTACTGAGCGAATTGCGTGGATGAACGGATCTTGAAAGGCACGACTCCCGTGAGGGCCTTGAACGTCGCATTAGAGCTGGCTAAGCTAGTTAGCTTGCGTGCCGTTGTTTTGTGGAGTTTGCGAGCGACATATGTTACGTTTCGAGTTTTGAGAATGATGTTTGGGAAGAGTTGGAGAACGTGGTGAATGTCGTGGCAGTGTGTTATGTTGGAACAAGGCGTTTATGATATTAGTTATGCTTTGCCGTAATACATCGTCCGGGGAGCAACGTTGGCCACTGCGCATGCGCGGTACAACATGGATTGGGTCTAATTCATTCGGGGTAATTCGCTCAGGGGCCAGGGATAACAGGTAAGCGATATTCTGCATTTTGTTTTGTAAAGTGGTTGTGCTTGTATGTTGTGTATTGTGCATTCTGTGTAATTGTAGACAATGTTCTGGGAGTGGGTATTACTGCAAATTGTGTGGGGGTAACATGTGATAGGGACAGGCGGTTAAAATAGGATTAGATGATTTAGAATACATGCCCCTTAACTTACACTGGGATTCATAAACCAGATACACATTGGACTTGTAAACTAGGCAATATTATGTTACACAAGTATATAGTCTTGACATATTGAGGTTGAGAGAAGCTACAGGCTGAGTTGGGAAAGCGCTCTACACTGAAAAGGACATATTGCTTGCATTATATTTAAGTAATACATCTACATTACTTTCACATGTCGCCTGTATACAGGGCTAGGTGTTTCCAGAATATTCTGTTTACAGTTATGAGACTTAGCATGTTGGAACTAACCACTAATAATGTTTAATTGCAAATAGGTGGTGGTTGATAGAAAGGCTTATGTGTGTGTTGTGCATGTACAAATGTGATTTTAAAATCTGTATAGAATGGAAAGTATTTTTAGGTGCTTGTATGAGTTAAATCTTTAATACACTGTTAATATGGTTAGGACATTTAATGCTTGATACAAGCCTCTGAATCATAGGGAATTATAATTTATTGATGGAGGCTTGCTGTGTTGGAATACACTTTTATTGCTGCAATGACAAATTTTGATATGGTTGTGTTTACAGTGATTGAAATTATTGTTTTTATTAATCCTTAATAATTTTATACTCTGGGGAGGGGGTTAGCCTTCTCCCTGGGAATGTGTGATTAATTCAAAAACCTGAGGGCGGCTTGCCTCTGGGGGATGAGATGTGTGATTAACCATTTAATGACTTACAGGGGGCCTATATTCATGAAGTGGGGAGATAGGGTCTTTGTGTCAAAAGCCTTTATGCTCAGGGGAGACTGTATGCATGGATCATGAAAGAGACAAAAGTTGAAAAGGTTATATTGCCCAGGGGGGTAGGAATCCTTTTGAGGCAGGTCAAAATGCCCAAGGGGGGTCGAGATGGGCAGCTGTTGCTTACAATGGCTGTTCTTTTTATGACAGGATGGCGTAAGATTAGATGCAACAGGAGAGAGGTCAAAGGTGGAGATAGGAGAGAACAGTCAAAGTGAGATAACAGATGGAGTTATTTTTAGAGCAGAGGACAGGAAGTGGGGGTAATGGGCCAGGGGGCCAGGAAGTGACAGGAAGGTGAGACAGGGGAAGGTTTGTCAGGGAACAGCTGGGTAAGTGAGTGAGACAATCAAGAAAGTAGGCATTCATTTGGGGTTATGACTTATGAATGTTAACTGTTTTGATAAAGGAATATTTGGATCTGTCTGTGCACTGGAAGGCATGGATAGGTCTGAATTAAAGATGGATTCCAGTCCGTCTTTGAAGTGAGAGTAGAGGAGCTGATGTGAGGAGAGGCTGTAGTAGCCTGAGGTTGAAAGCAGAAAGGTTAAGAGCAGGAAAGGACAAAACAAACTAACATTGTTTGTCTGTCTGTGGTTGATTAACGAGTGTATGAGAGAGATTTCTTTTGGTATTTGTTTATGATATGTGTAATATATGTATGTCCTTTTGATTTCAGTGAATGATTGAGCTGTTGATGACATCGTAAACCGATTCTGTTATCTAGTTGAGGCCTAACAATAGACAGGATGTTAGATCTTGTGTCGGGATCAGATGTCAGCTGGGTGAGCCAGCAGGCCACTTTTAGTATAAGTCATATCTAGGTTAAATAAAACAATAATGACGTTAATGAGTAGTAAGGCTGTTATCTTGTCTATCAGAATAAAGAAGCGTATCAAACCACTTGGGTTATACCACAAATAGACCTGGGAATTATTGTCGCTTATCATTTGTTTCATATCATTTGTTTTACTGGAGGAGTTTATTTTTAATACTTTCATTTGATTTGATTTCTTTTGAATGTTTTGTATGGATGAGGGATTGAATTTAGATTTTTAGATTTCTTTTTTATTTTTAATCTATGATTGTGTGGCCTGAATGGGTGTGAATGGAGCCTGTAGGGGGTGTCTGTGCTGGCTTGAAAGGTGTCAAAATCACAATGGAAGGTGTGATGAGGTTTAGATGTAGGGTTTTAGGTTTCTTTTCTTTTCTTTTTAAATAACCATTGAGGTGGTCACATGTGAGATCTGTTGGAATGTTTTTTTTGATTATTTGCCTTTTGTTTCTTATTTCTCTGTTATGGTCTGAGTGAGTGGAGAAGGCTGGAGGCTGGGGAAGTGGCGTCGAAACGTCAACGGAATGTCAACAATAGATAAGTGGTCCCATCACGTTTGCATAATGATTAACATTTGGCTTCTCTTGAGAATATTTGACATATTATGTAAAGAGAATTTGTTTTGTGTTTTGTTCCCTCGCAGTTTCAGTCGAAGGGGGAGGACGGACCGTCACAGGTGGAGGAATCATGGAAGATGTGTAGGAATACATTTCATTAGATTATGACACAATGGTGTGAACCCGTTCAGTCAGTTCCTGTGGGAGATTGTTGGATTGTGAAGAGAGGTCGCTTGTAGACGCTGGCCCCTCCTTCAAAATAGCCCCGAGAACAGCGGCCGGAGGTTTGGGACAAACCGCCAGACTGACAGAGTCGTCTGTAGATCCAAGGAAATACAGTCATGGGTCAAAATATGACGAGGTCACAGGCCTACAAACAGTGGCTACAGCGAAAACGGTCAGAGACTGTGCAAGCAAGGTGTTGAGCAAGGGCCTCTGTGGGAAAGCGTGATTGATTGGTATGTTGAACGGGAGGTGACTGAACGGTAACAACTGGTATAGATTATGACACAACGCAGGAGTACTAAACACATGCACATAGGTAGAATATTAGGTGTAGATTATGGCCAAATTGAGGTGGTGACATTTTTTTTTCCTTGAGTGATGCTCCGCCTTCCCTGTCCGACTATGCGCTGAGGTGGTAGGTATTATGTCCATGGTATGTTCATAAAGGGGGGAGAGGTGAGAAGACCAACTGAGTTGATTAAGCAAATGTGATTGTACTATCTTAAGGAAAATTAGCAGAAAGAAGAGATTATTGAATGAATGTAAAATGAAAATATTGTGATACTAATGTATGTTTTCTCTCAACCAGATCATCTAAAAGAGTGTGGGAACAAACTTTCCTGTAGATTAAGATAATTGGGTTTTAAATTTGTGATTTTTAGATTCAATTTGTGATGTTTAGATTAAGATTATTTTTAATTGTTGGTAGCATATTCAAAGTTTTTGTTTAAAAGGAAAAAGTAGGCCTCTGGCTGTGAGCCCAGAGGAACAAAGCCCAATGATAGTAGGTGGTAAACACTGGATCATGAGGGCAGAGTAGGTTAATTGGGGATCTGGATGAATGGGTCATTTGGATTCCCCGGGAGGGGGCCATAGTCAGGGGAAATGTGGCAAAGAAAAGAAGAAGACAAGAAAGCTAATTGATGATATGTACCAAAGAAAAATGAAAAAAGAAAAAATGGAGAAATTTTGAAAAAATTAATTTTAATTTTGGAAAAAATGAATTTTATTATGTATGGTTAGTATGTATAGAAAATCAAGTCAATATATCATATGTGACGATAAAAATCATCAAAACGGGGAAATGTGGTAAATATTGACGTGGAATTTCATAAATAATATGTGTGAATAATCAGAGATCATCACAGCTACCTTTCAATAGCAGAGTGGACTCAGTGGCTAAATAAGGAACCATACTTGAGACAGTTGCATCAGATAACAGCAGCAACAGTTATTTCAACCCCCACTCAAGCAATGACTAATTTAGAGAACAAACAACACCTTCTCGAATTGACTGTATGTAAATGTAGAAGCAGAGACAGCTGGGTTGAACACAGGGCAGACCAGTTTAGACTTGTTGAAGAGATGATTAGTCATGGACACTAAGTCACAAACAAAGTTATCTATTAATCAACTGTTTAGTATCAAAAGAGTAAATCATAATATTAGAAATGTGTAAATTCATATACACGGGAGATACAGTTGGTAAAAGGTTTAATGGAACAGGCCTCTGTACTCATCAAGCGGCCACACCAAGGAGGGGGGCCACCAAGACCCCCCCTCTGTTTACTGAAAGAAGACTCACACAGCAACCACACGGACGGGGGCCACCAGCAGAACCCCTCTGTACTCAGCAAAAGACCACACCGACGGGGGCCACCGACAGGCCCCCTCCATCTCTGTCCCATCACGTCGCCACAACCCAGAGGTGGGGGCTGCCACCCCCAACAGGAGATCGCCCACAGGAGACGCATGATTGGATCAATTGTATTAGTAAAATGTACCATTATTGGCTAGAAATTATAGTATATAAGGGGATACAAAATGGGAGTTCGGGAGCCCCAGACCAAACCAACCCCAGGGGTCTGTGGCTCCACCGCTCCACCACCGAGAGACTGACTGATGCTGTGCTGTGTTGCATTTTATGTGAGTAAATACATGGGAAACACCATTTGTTGTTTAAAGTTTAGTGTAATCCTTAATATCTGAAACCAGATTTACTCATGTATAATGTGTGCAGTATGGTCAACGTATGTTCAAATTATGTTACCAAGTGACTGTTTATGTACATATTGAGGTTTGAGAATGCAAACCTGATTGTGATTTCTGTACACAGACAGCCCTGTTAATGTTTTCTGATAATCTTTTGTCCTATTCACCTTGGCCTCTGGCTCTGATCAAATAAATGTTGAATTGGACTATAGTTCATGGTTTGTCTGGCTACACGTTTAATTCTTCAATCTGCTTTAAGTCAGATGAAGAGATTAACAACCCTATCGATATGATCCCTTTCTCCTCCTTCCAGATAAGCAATCTCATTTGTACTGTACTACAATAACCCCAGATTATTGTAGAGTTCTGTGGGAATTTACTACATCATCCACAACGTTTTTTCTGATCCAGATGCATAAATCCACTTCTTCATGTTGCTCAGTTGCTGGTTTATACTTCGGTCCTAATGTTGGCGCAAAGTTTAATTTAGCCTGACTTGTTATAGCTGTACAGCTTACTAACTACTAAACAACAACTTTCTCATAGTCTCAACTTTCACATAGTCAAAATGGGTCCAGCTGCATGTGAGGAGGATAGGTTTAGCTCGGGCCAATCTCAAGTTTCTCAAGTTTCTTTATTAGTTGTCATACAGAAGTACAGAATACTTTTATACAAAATGCTTCTTTATGTTACATTTTGTATAAAAGTATTCTGTACTTCTGTATGACAACTAATAAAGAAACTTGAGAAACTTGAGATTGGCCCGAGCTAAACCTATCCTCCTCACATGCAGCTGGACCCATTTTGACTTTGCAATGCAGAAATCTCTGATTGGATTTGCAAGGCTGCCAATCATATTCAACCTCCGTGTATTGGATGTCAAGGGCTGTCAATCAATCAATCCTCCATTCAATGGCAAGAGTTTAACTGCACAGACCGTTCTTAGATGAAGTTAATAGCCTATTTTGATTTGCTGTTATTTATAATTTATTTAACAATGGGTCACACCTGTGAAGTTTTCTTCACGAATAATTACTGCAGGCAATACTGCAGTGCAGGCCTGCTCAGAGCTGTCAATTTTGGCCATTTTTGAAGAAGAAAAAAATTCACTGGCATTTTTTTTACAGAGGAAAACATTTATAATAAAAAAAAATAATAATAATAATTTAAAAAAATATATATATATATAGTTTTTTTTTTTTTATATATATATAGGTATATGTAAATTAATAATAATTATGAATTATGAGTGAATTTGTGTTTCACGTGTTGTCATAGAGAAACCTCCACTGCTACATACACACATCTAATGAGAGCGATTGCACTTCTTTGACTGGGCAATGGCAGAGAAAGAGGGTTCATAGGAAGTGAGGGCTACCCGCAAACAGTGATGCAAATGCTCATTTGTCAAGGAGGCACGTTGCTTGTTTTAATGGCATTCATGTGAGAGAAACTGGATTCACAGGTGTATGTTGAGCCAAACATTGTTAGCACAGATATTGCCAGCGTTTTTATTTTGGGGAATGTCTTGACATGAATAAGCTTTATCCAAAATGTTGTGGTGGATTCATTCTCAAGTAATAATAATAATAATAATAATAAATCAAATTTATATAGCGCCTTTCATAGAACCCAAGGTCGCTTTACAATCAGGACAAAAAATAGGGCAAGGAAAGTAGGGGAGGAGGGGGAAGAGGGGATGAGGGAAAGTAGGGGATAATGGACCTAATTTAATCTAAAACTAACTGATGGGGAATGCCTTGGTGAAGAGGTGTGTTTTTAGAGCGGATTTGAAGGTGTCCAGGGTTGGGGCGTTGCGGATTTCGGGGGGGAGAGAGTTCCAGAGGGTAGGGGACGCCACGCTGAAGGCTCTGTCCCCAAACGTCCGTAACCTGGTGCGAGGGATGGAGAGGAGACCTAGATCAGAGGATCGTAGGTTCCGGGATGGAGTGTACTGGTGGAGGAGATCAGACAGGTACCGGGGGGCGAGGACATGGAGGGATTTGTAGGTGAGGAGCAGGAGTTTGAAGGTGATGCGGAACCTGACTGGAAGCCAGTGGAGATGGATGAGGGTGGGGGTGATGTGCTGCCAGGGCTTGGTGTGAGTGAGAACCCTGGCAGCTGAGTTCTGGACATACTGGAGCCTGTCCAGGGCTTTGCTGGGTACCCCGAACAGGACTCCATTACAGTAGTCCAACCGGGAGTGCCTGCTTCAGAGCAGATGATGCTTGCATGTCAATTATTTCAAGTTGCAGGAGACCTTCATCAATGTGAAGTGATGCAAGGAACTCATGTCCTTTTGTGGAAATAGCAGCTACATGTACATTGGCAAATGGGTTGCTCACAAAATGCATCAATTCTCTGGACATGTCAAATTCATCAAATCGACATGCAAAGTTTTCCCTCAATTTATCAATGAAATCTGTCATTAATTGAGTGACTTTTGGCTCAATTGTGCGTGTTAACGTTGACATGAAAAGAAAAAAGTAAATTTTTTTTTATTTTTTTTATTATCATGTAATCTTTGGCGGGCCGGTCAGAATCATCCCGTGGGCCGCCAGTTGAATAGCCCTGCTGTAGTGAAGCTCTTGGTGGTTAGGAAAGGTAGTCAACAACACAGGGTGTCTAGTCAGGACACGGGAGGCAGGAACGTTCTTTGATGAGTTTTATTATCAATGGTCAGACAGATGCACAGGCAATTCCTACTTCTATTTCCCATTAACACGGTGGGAGTATGTGAGAGTGTGTGTGGTTCTAAATGGGGAGGAAACAAAGACATCAGCGTTACTAATACTTATTAATCAGTCTGTTATATACTATACAATATACTGTTGCTACAAGTAACATAAACCTCACGAGTGGAACTACCAATGGGGATAAGCAGTGCTTTACCTATACTAGTTACAGGGATAAACTGTGCTAAACAGATACTAGATACTATAATCGACAACATAGATTATACCCAATAGGCTAGATTATCACTATAAACATACTGGTAAATTGCTTCCTAAACAGCTGGTAGAATTATAACATTAGTATAGGCCTTAACCATATAAGTCACCAACAATAACTAAGCGTCCTCTTCATGCACATATTTAACACTTACTTGTGATCAGGGACGCACACATGAACTGAAGGAATCACTAAGCCCACTAGTATATATGGATGCTGGCTATCGACAGACATGTCTAGACATGTCTGAGGCATCCTGCTGCAGAGCAGCAGAGCAGTCCCCACAGCCTTTATGTCTGACTGAGAGGCGTCCCCCTGCAGAACAGCAGAACAGCAGCACAGCACCCCACAGTCCTTATGTCTGCCCAGTCCTTGGGCCTTTTGTACAGCCGCACCCTAATCCACGGTGTGGATTAGTTCATGGAAAGGCTCAACTGTCTTCCGGAGTCGTTGTCGGGGCGTCCTCTGGGATGGCTGGTAACTCAATAAGCTTGGCCACTGGTCTGGTGTAGGTCCTATCGTCCACCTGCACCTCTGCAGACCGCACCTTCCCGTCGGCACTCCTGATGGTCTTCGTGACCCGTCCTACAGGCCACAGCGCTCTAGGTAGCCTCTGGTCAATCACCATCACCACCGTGCCGACAGTGAGGTTCTCTGTATCCTTCACCCATTTCTGCCTGGACTGCAAGGAGGGTAAGTAGTTATGCAGGAAGTGGGTCCAGAACTGGTCGGCTAACACCTGACTGTGTCGCCATCTTCTCCGGCTGAGGATTTCGGATTCAGAGTACACCACTGGAGGGAGTGAGGAGTCGGGCCACCCCATGAAGAGGTAGTTGGGGGTCACCGCGTCCACGTCGGCTACATCTGTCGACACATATCCCAGCGGCTTGGAGTTGAGGATTCCTTCTACCTCAGTCAGTACTGTCCGCAGGACTTCTTCGGTCACTGTCTGTGCTCCAAGAGAAACGTAGAGTGCAGCCTTGATGGACTTGACTTCCCGCTCCCAGGCCCCACCAAAGTGGGGTGCATTTGGGGGGTTGAACTGGAAGCGGATCTGGGGCTTTGCCAGTTGGGTCTGCAGCTCTTTACCCATGTTCTGGAAACTTGCTCTGAGCTCCGATTCTCCTCCACGGAAGTTGGTCCCACGGTCGGAGAGGAGTTCGAAGGGGTTCCCTCGTCGTGCCACAAACCTTCTGAGCGACATAAGGAATGAGTCGGTATCCATGTTGTGTAGCACGTCTAGGTGGACACACCTAGTGGTCATACACTTGAAAACTATTCCCCATCTTTTCTCAGTACCCCGACCTCGCTTGACCTGAAACGGGCCGAAGCAATCCACTCCTGTTGAGTAGAATGGAGGCTTCATGAGGCGGAGACGGCAAGGGGGCAGATCTGCCATCCTGGGAATAGACGGCTTTGCCCTCCACTTTTGGCACTCCGGGCAGAATCGCTGATGGCGGCGCACTGCTTCACGCCCTCTGAGGATCCAGAACTTGCGCCGGAGTTCAGCAAAGACCCTCTCGGCTCCAGGATGGAGTAGCTTGTTGTCGTACTGTCGTATGATGAGCTTAGTGACAGGATGCTTGGGTTCTAGCAGGATCGGGTGCACGGTGTCTTCCTCCAGGCTGGTGGAACGGCGCAACCTACCGCCTACGCGGATAAGGCCTTTAGAGACGTCGTACTCTGGGGCAAGTGCCAGGAGCCTACTGTTTGGTGGAATCACTTTCCCGGTTTGTAGGCACTTGATTTCTTCTGAGAAGCTATCACCTTGTGCTCTCTGAAGGATTCTGAGTTCTGCCTCTGCATAGTCGTCCGCACTGGGGGCATTTGACGGAGACGCCGCCCCGTGCAGTGATCTACTTGTGGCCTCAAGGAGGTCTTCGAAGGTGGAATGGTCTTCTGTGGTTGGGGTCTTTGGAGCTGAAAGGGTTGAAGTGAGGCCACAGAACACAGGCTTCCTTGTCTCTGTCTCATCCAGAACTTCTGTGACCGAGGGTCTGAGTAGCCAACCGGTGCGTGGTTGTTGGAGGAAGGCGGGACCATGACTAAACTGATTTGGCTTGGCTAGGTCAGACACTGTCATTCCTCTGGTGATAGTGTCTGCTGGGTTATTCTTTGTGTCCACGTACCTCCATGACCGGTGGTCGGTCAGTTCTTGTATCTCGGATACACGTATCGGCATGACTCGGACTGTATCCAGGTAAGCACTGTGGTGGAGTCAGACCACAACACCGCCTCTTTCAACTTAAGAGTGAGCTCTCTCTGGATCAGTTGGGAAAGTTGGGCTCCTGTCAGAGCGGCACAAAGCTCGAGGCGGGGTATTGACTGTTGTTTTTTCGGTGCTACTCTAGAGCGAGCTAGCATGAAGGATACGTGGACCTGGCCTTGGAGGTCTTCGCCACGCAGGTAGGCGACTGACCCATAGGCGGACTCGGAAGCATCACAGAAGACGTGGAGCTCGAGGGTGAGCGCACTTACGTCGACGTCTGGTGGGAAGTAGCACCGGGAGAGGCTGACTGTTGGGAGCTGTGGGAGCTCTTCTTCCCATGTGGTCCAGGCTTGCAGGATATCAGCCGGTAAGTGTGGGTCATCCCAGTCGCGGTCTTTGGCCCATAGTTTCTGGACCAAGACCTTGGCCCTTGTGGTGAAGGGCAGGATACGACCTAGGGGGTCATACTGGCTTGCTA
The DNA here is from genome assembly GCF_963971535.1 of Notolepis coatsorum. NCBI lineage: Eukaryota > Metazoa > Chordata > Actinopteri > Aulopiformes > Paralepididae > Notolepis > Notolepis coatsorum. Next base: position 71,443,819 of record NC_140169.1, on the reverse strand, counting down.
GTATCTTGTAGATATTTCTCATAGTCGTCTGGCTTGGGGCGACCGGGCGATGTCTGTAGTGGAGCGTGTCCTCCATGAAGTGCCAACTGAGTCCTAGTGTCATTTCTTGAGCTTCCCCGTGGGTCTGGGAGACCCATCTCTCACTGCTATCTGCCTTGGCCTCTTTGGGCAGGTTGCCGATCACCTCTGGCTGGTTGCTGGCCCACTGGCGGATCTCGAAGCCGCCTGTGGCTAGCAGGGCTCTCAGCTTGTTCACGAGGCTGCTTGCCTCTTCTTTGGTGGGCAGACTCTGCAGACAGTTATCCAAATAGAAACACTGTTCTACACTGTGGCGAACATCCTCTGCTGGTTGGCTAGATTCGATGACATGTTTCTGGAGGGCAAAGGTTGCACAGCAGGGGCTGCATGTTGTCCCGAAGGGCAGGACCTCCCACTGGTACACTGATGGTGGTTCAGCTGTCTTTAGGTTCCTCCAGAGGAACCTCAGTAGGGGCTTGTCTCTGTCCAACAGGCGAACCTGATGGAACATTCCCTTGATGTCCCCACTTATGGCGACTCGATGCTCTCTGAATCGCAGGAGGACTCCAAGGAGTGAGGGTCCCAGTGTTGGGCCTGGATGGAGGTAGTTGTTCAGGTTCTGCCCGCCGTACTGGAAACTGCAGTTGAAGACAATCCGGTCTTTGCCATTGTGCCTGACCATGTGATGGGGCAGGAACCATGACTCTTCAGATGTGTCGGCCTGGCTGGGGTTAATCTTGATGATGTACCCAGCTATCTCTAGCTTATTGATCTCCTCTTGGTAGGTAGATGCACACTGTGGATCTTGAGTTAGCCTCTTCTCTGTGTTCTTGAAACTTGCAGCTTGGGCATGGTTTGGACTTGCAGGAGGGGGGTGGCATACCGCTGCACTCCGTTGACCTCTACACGGGTGGTCTCGGCCTCCAACAGCTCCACTGAGTACTTGTCCTGTTTGGATCTGTTCACTAATCTCTCGCTCTTGAAAGGCAGTGTATCCAGCTGCCACAGCCGTTCGACCTGGCTGAATAGCTCGGCAGACGGGGAGGAAGCAGCAGTGAAGAAGCACTGTGTGGTCTGAAGCTGTTGCTGCATGTACTTTGCTGGGCCTTGGAGTGTCCAGCCGAGGTTAGTCTTGACTGCCGCAGGGCCACCGTGGGGGCCCAGATGCACCGGCTCGACCGGTACGATCAGGTTGGCGTGATCAGATCCAATCAGGAGGGTTGGCTGGGCTCCGTCGATTAGTGGAATCACCAAGCCTCGCAGATGGCGATACTTCTCCTGGAGCTGGGTGACTGGGTAGCTGTACTGAGACAGACCTAGCTGTTCGCCGGTGAAGGCACCTTGGATAGGGAACCTTTTCCTTGGTTCGGATACTGGGGCGATGGCGAAGGAGACACGTGAGCCTGACAGGGTCTTGACATCTTGGTGGATAGTGCGAAGGGTCAAGTCTTCCGCTTGACCCTGTATTCCCAGGTGGCGTGCTGCTGAAGCGAGCAGGATGGTTCTCTCTGAGCCATCATCCAGCACTGCATAGGTGTTGAAGACTCTGTCCATGTAGTGCAGGTTGACTCTGACGATCTTCAGGAGCACTCGGTTGTATCCGTTTGGCTGATCCAGGTAGTGAGTCTCTGCTGTTGAGGTGATGGTGGGCTCGTTCCCACTCCTCTGGTTAACCTCATGCAGGACGGAGAGGTGTTTGGACTTACAGAGTCGACACGGCTTCTTCAGGTCGCAGGCAGAGGCTAGGTGAGGACGACCGCATCTCCAACACCTTCTCTTGGCTTTGATCCAGTCCACTATCTCCCCTCTGGTCAGCTTAGCGAAGCGTTCGCATTGGCTGAGGTAGTGTTCTGACTCGCAGTAGGGGCAGTATATCTTACCCTTCCCTTGGGTCTGGACAGGTTGATATACTTTGGAGGGCCTTTCAGGTGGAGGATCTTGGGGGTTGTCTGTACCATGCATCACCGTAGTGACCTTTATCTTGGGCTGATACTTGGGGTCTCTCCTGTCGTTCTCACTGTGAGCATGAAGGGAGGGCTCAATGTCCAGGCATCTGACTTCTACCCTCAGCCACTCTGCGAAGTCGGTGAGGGACAGCTTCGTCTTGTCTGGGTTCTTCCTGTACTGTTGACGACGGAACCTCTCTTGTTGGTGTTTGGGAAGCCTGTTGAGGAGGCGCTTCACGTTTGAGCCACAATGGAGTTCCTCGTGACCTTCGCCTTGAAGAGACCTCAGCATACCGACTAGCGACTGCACTCTGATGGCAAATTCGTCGAGGGCTCTGTCGTCTCGAATGTGTGGTAAGCGTTCCATGTCCTCTATCTCCTTCAGAGCAAACTGGTATGGGCGTCCGTATCGCTCGTCCAGTGCCCTCAGAGCTTCCGAGTAGGGCATACTTGACTCTGCGTAAGCCAGCACCAGGCGGTGGGCACGTGGCACCTTTATATGCTTCAGCAGAATGGCATACTTGTAGTGCTCGGAATGAGAAGGATTGAGGAGTGTACTGAGGGAAAGGCGTAGTTCCACGTATTGGGCTCTATCCTCCTTGTTAAAGTCTGGGAATGTTGGACCTTCTATATTGGGGGGTGCATGCTGGTATACTGTGGAGGGATACGATCTCGCTATGACTGGGTTCCCTTGGTAGGCGAGGTAGGGCACATACGGAGGTTGATGTGCTGACTGGTGTGCAGACTGAGGCATGTGCTGATGCATGGGCTGCTGCATGACCTGAGGGGTCACCCAGGTTGGTGGCGGGTAACTCTGCTGAGGCTCATTCCTTTCCTCGTACTTGCGGCTAGGCGAAGCCACATTGGATGTGCTTCGTGGGTTCGGGTAGGAGGTCGGTGGCCAGTATGAGGGTCCGCTTCTTGCCAGGCCCTCTGATTGCGGCAGGTTCTGGGTTGGCCTATTGGGCTGGCTGGGCTGACGAGAGGAGCCTTGGTTATGTTGGTTCTCCTGCTTGCAAGCCTGAAGGCCGTGGGGTACTTCGATTGCACGTTGGGGGGGGGGGGGTGAGTGGCTCGGCTGAGAGGTGGGGGAAGTGTCCACTCTGGCTCGTGGATACTCAAATCTTCTAGCTGGTCTGTTAGTTCTGCAGCCATACTTAGGTGATCCTCGGCTGGGGAGTAGTGAGGTGCACGGGCAGGGGAGAACTGCAGTTCGCCTACTCTTTCTGGGTGGAGTTGGCGAACTGGAGTCTGATGCCGTGATGACCTCCTTGACGACTGAGCTGAGGATCGGGAGGAATGGTGCTGCAGAACAAGCTCCAAAAGCTCGGTTTGCTTCTGAGCCGTCTCACTCTGTTGCCGCGCAGTCTCCAGAACTTGGTGCACTATTGCTTCGTGCACATTCTGCATTGGTGGCATGGGGGATGTGCTTCTAGCGGGACTGGGCTGTGCTTTATCCTCTTCATGCCTGCGCAGCTGCTCTATGTCACGCTGGCGTGTACTGTCCACTAGGTAATCGTCTAGCCATCTCGGGCGCTGCACTGTGCGTCTGGGGCGCACGGATGGTGAAGCGGGGAGGCTGGTTCCTTCTCGACTGGTTGCCATATCGTTGACTCCATCCGGTTCGAAGGACCATTTGTAGTGAAGCTCTTGGTGGTTAGGAAAGGTAGTCAACAACACGGGGTGTCTAGTCAGGACACGGGAGGCAGGAACGTTCTTTGATGAGTTTTATTATCAATGGTCAGACAGATGCACAGGCAATTCCTACTTCTATTTCCCATTAACACGGTGGGAGTATGTGAGAGTGTGTGTGGTTCTAAATGGGGAGGAAACAAAGACATCAGCGTTACTAATACTTATTAATCAGTCTGTTATATACTATACAATATACTGTTGCTACAAGTAACATAAACCTCACGAGTGGAACTACCAATGGGGATAAGCAGTGCTTTACCTATACTAGTTACAGGGATAAACTGTGCTAAACAGATACTAGATACTATAATCGACAACATAGATTATACCCAATAGGCTAGATTATCACTATAAACATACTGGTAAATTGCTTCCTAAACAGCTGGTAGAATTATAACATTAGTATAGGCCTTAACCATATAAGTCACCAACAATAACTAAGCGTCCTCATCATGCACATATTTAACACTTACTTGTGATCAGGGACGCACACATGAACTGAAGGAATCACTAAGCCCACTAGTATATATGGATGCTGGCTATCGACAGACATGTCTAGACATGTCTGAGGCATCCTGCTGCAGAGCAGCAGAGCAGCCCCCCACAGCCTTTATGTCTGACTGAGAGGCATCCCGCTGCAGAACAGCAGAACAGCAGCACAGCACCCCACAGTCCTTATGTCTGCCCAGTCCTTGGGCCTTTTGTACACCTGCCCTATAGTATGGCAAAAATTAATTAATATGACTTTGTACCATTGATTTTCTTTACTTACTTTGTTTTTAATCTGGAGGTTCCCGGTTCGATTCTCACTCCTCCCGGGGGCAGTGTGTCGAAGTGTCCTTGAGCAAGACCCTTAACTTGACTGTGTGAGTGAATTAGTCAAATGTGAGGAACAAGTTGTAAAGCGCTTTGGATAAACGCTGCTATATAAATGCACCATTTACCATTTGTTCCAGTTTCTGAGATATCCCTCATTTACAGAAACGACAGTCATTCAAATACAAAACAGTACACACAGTAAAGCAATTTTCACAGAAAATGAAACACAAAAGATTTATAAACATCATCATTTTAGTTCTAAACAATTTGACATTTTAAAAACTCAGCTAAAACAGTTTACAGGTAGTCAGTCACATGATGGTCTCAAATCATACGCTTAAACATTCCAACGGAAGGGAGAACTGTGCTTCCCATGTGTTGCAGGTTAACCCTTTCACTGCCACACGACAGCCGGCGACCGTCGGTTGTGTGATAGTAAAGGGTTAACCTTCTGTCGTTTGGCAGTGAAAGGGTTAAACTTAAATGCATTATTTCAGATAAGGAAACATATTATGGAAGGCAAAGAGTCACTCATTTTGTGTGTGTGTGTGTGTGTGTGTGTGCGTGTGTGTGTGTGTTTAAGTTTAAGTTTATTTGGATCCCCATTAGCCACAGCAGTGCTGGGGCTATTCTTCCTGGGGTCCATAACACATATAATACAGTTACAGACGTATACACTCACAACATATTACGTGTGTGCGTGTGTGTCTGTGTGGGTGTGTGTGTGTGTATTTTCATTGATCTCAGTTTACCTTACAATATACCACTCAGACTGCTGTTGATGTTGAAAAGGGGTGGAGAATGCTCTGCGAGACACTAGGCACAGGTAATTGACCCTTATGTTATGAAAACCAGATTGTGTAACCCCGCTAACGTTACTGTATTCTCTGCTACAAGCCAATCCAATCCCCACATCAAAATGTAAGTTTCCGTCTCTGAGGGGTGTTTGTTATGAACTCTCGGCTGCTCCCTATTGATGAATGAATTTTAATGGCTTCTTGTAGAGTAACACAGTAACGTTAGCCAAAATATACCACTTAGTGGTTTTCACAAGGGTGAATTACCTATGGCTAGCAAACTTTCAAACAACGTTAGCGTCTCAAAAGTATTTTCAACATCAACGGCAGCGCAAATGGTGTTTAGTAAGGTATTATGAGATCTACTTAACATTTTTTACATTTATATTTTGTCATGTAGCTGACGCTTTTATCCAAAGCAACTTACAGGTTCTGTACGACTAGACAGGAAGAGTACAACTTTTTTAGCTAAGTAACAAGAAACAACTAAGAAACTTGGGTGCTGCAGTGTTGAGTGCATAGTAGTAGAGACATAGTATAGCAGGTAGTAATATAGACAAGGAAGATGATTTAAGATAAGATAAGATATTCCTTTATTGATCCCCTTGGGGAAATTCAGGCATCATAGCAGCATGGGGGGGAGGGGGGGAGGGGTACAGGTAGTAAAACAACACAGTATACAGGTAGTAAAAGACAACACAGGCAGTGTAAACAATTTGATCAATATGGTCAATATAATTTACTATCTGACTAGCTGAGGAATATTCACATTATTCACAGTGTCACATAAGGTGCAGTATAAGGTGCAGTATGCATGAGGTACTATAATTTACTATCTACTGAGTATACATTAATCAAAGTACCAGGGTAGTCTACTTTGTCCCCCTTGGGTTCCTATAAGTCCCAGGTCAATGTCTGGTAGCAGTCGCTGTCGCTGCCCCCTGTTGTGGGGCCTGGAGGCTGCTAGTCGCTGCCCACTGTTGTGGAGCCTGATGGCCGCTGGTATGAAGGACTGTCCGAGGCGGTTAGTTGAGTGTCGGGGGGGGATGAGTCTGTGGCTGAACGAGCTTCTCATCTTGACTAGCTCGTTCTAGAGGGGGTGGTAGGGGTTCTCCATGATGGCATCCAGCTTCCTTATCATCCCCCTCTCTACCATCACCTCAAGTCTAGGTAGCTCGACTCCCACCACGGAGCTAGCCTTCCTCACCAGCTTGTTGAGCTTGTTGGTGTCCCTTGAGTTGATGTAGCCTCCCCAGCATGCCACAGCATAGAAGAGGATGCTGGCCACAACAGACTGGTAAAAAGACTGCAGCAGTTTGTTGCACACATTGAAGGACCTGAGTCTCCTCAGGAAGAACAGCCTGCTCTGTCCCTTCCTGTAGAGGGCCTCTGTGTTGTCCGACCAGTCCAGTTTATTGTTCAGGTGTACCCCAAGGAACTTGTATGAGTCCACCATCTCCACATCCACCCCTCGGATGGAGATGGGAATCGGGGGGGGCCTCTTCTTGCCCCTCCGGAAGTCCACCACCAGCTCCTTGGTCTTACTGGTGTTGAGTTGGAGGTGGTTGCTGTCGCTCCACCCCACGAAGCTCTCCACCAGGGCTCTGTACTCCTCCTCATCATCGTCGGTGATGTAGCTTACGATGGAGGAGTCGTCTGAGAACTTCTGCAGGTGGCACCCGCTGGAGTTGCGGCAGAAGTCTGAGGTGTAGAGGGTGAAGAGGAAGGGTGACAGCACAGTTCCCTGGGGGGCGCCGGTGTTGCTCACCAGTACGTCAGACTGACTGTCCTTTAGTCTGACGTACTGTGGCCTCTCAGTGAGGTAGTCCTTGATCCAGGCCACCAAGCCGTGCTCCAGCTGCATCGCAGAGAGCTTCTCCGCTAGCAGTGATGGCTGGATGGTGTTAGTGGATGATAGTAAATATAGTAAAATAGTAAATATAGTAAAATATAGTAAGAAGGTTACTGTTTTTATGTTTTCTTTCATTTCAGATATTGATTGAAGAAGTGTGTTTTTAGTCAACGTCAAAACATTGGTTGGGTTTTGGTTGTCCTAACTGTGGTGGGAAGTAGTGGTCTGCAAGGGCCTTGAAATGAAGCCCGTGCCCAGCCCGAGCCTGTGAACTTCAGGCCCTGCCCGAAAATAAGCCCAACTGTAAATAATATTTTAAGCCCTAGCCCGAGTGAAAACCTGATATTTTTTTTATTATTATTATTATTATTATTATTATTATTATTATTATTATTATTATTATTATTATTATTATTATTATTATTATTATTATTATTATTATTATTATTATTATTATTATTATTATTATTATTATTATTATTATTATTATTATTATTATTATTATTATTATTATTATTATTATTATTATTATTATTATTATTATTATTATTATTATTATTAAAATATTTATTTTTTGTATTTGTTTTAAATATTCGAACCACGGTTTTATATGAACTTAATAAATAAACAAAAACCAAAATGTTCAATAGGTCTACCTAAATAACAGATAGTGAAAACTAAAGAAACATTAATTACCTATAGCCAATTATAAAATAATTTTTTTGTTTTAAATATTCTAAACACTGTTTATATTAACTTAATAAATAAACAAAAACGAAAATGTCCAATAGGTCTAACTAAATAACACATATCCAGTGGCGTCGCGTGGGTGAAATAACAGGGGAAGCCAAAAAAAATGTATTAAAAAAATAATTATTAAATATCTTTATTAATATTTTTTTTTTTTTTTTTTTAAGTCAAGCAGTCACCATGTACACTACAGTATGGCTCGGCGGCCAGTCAAACTTTATTTTTATTTATTTAACAGATTGAAGAATGGGTACAATACAGTACGGCTCAATACACACAATTGTATAAGGGGATGCAGACCAGAGAAAGACGTTTGTCTTGTTTACATCAGGGTCATTAATACTGCTGGAGCATTGGTTCATTCTTGGTCAGATTTTTCCTTGCACGATTTTGCGCGCCGCGTGGTAGCAAATTCGAGACACATATTCGGTAGCAAAAAGGTGTCCCACGGTCTCCTCTATGGCCGTGAATATTTTCACGCGGATCGGAATCACGGCGCGCCCGTGGGACACTTTTCCGTTTCGCCAAGTTTATTCCACACTTGCGGCTTTCCTTTTCTAAGCATTTTCGGGGCTACATGTGAATGAGTAAAAGTTGCGGGACGCCCAGATGTTTCCACGATAGAAAGCTCGCGTGGATCCCATAATAGGCTCACTTAATACAGCATTTTTAAAATCACGCAACATTTTCAGGGTCGCGACCCGACCTTTTCCCCTCGTTTTCGATGATGGAAGTGATTTAGGAAAAGCTTCGGCACGCCGAGAGGTACCCGTGAATTTAATCTCTCGAGGATCGGGCCAATATTCGGCCCGTGGGAGCAGTCACGGGTTAATACAATGTTCAGAGTGCAGTGGGGAGGTGTGCAGAGGGGATGCCACACTCATGATTCTGCTCACAGCCCCGTTTTAAACTTTTAAGGTGTGGCAGTCAGCTCGAATCTGATTGGCTAGTATCGGTTTTGGACTCTATATACATGAATCACATGGTTGAGGCTGGAGAAAGAGACCTACCCCCTGCCTCCTCTCCTCTATAGCTGCAGTGAGCACAGTGAGTCTGACAGTGTGTTAGAGGGAGTGAGAAGGAGAAGAGGGAGACATTTAAAAAAAAATAAAAAATTATAACACAGATGCACAGATGAAAAAGAATGTAAACTATATTAAAAATTAATTATATATATATATATTTTTTTTTTCATATTTGATATTTGATATTAATTCATATTTTAATAGGGAGGCCTGGCTTCCGTTGGCTTCCATAAGGATTCGCCACTGCACATATCACGCTGAAAACTAACAACCATTCTATAGCCTTTTTTCGCAAATTCTATTTCCCAGCGCTCGCGTTAGACTGACTCACAGTCTCACACGGCAGCCTCGTAAAACGTATTTGAAGGCTATATGGAATCTTCTTTGACACACACACACACACAACACAATAGCCTACTCAGTCACTATACAAACAAACAGAAAACAGAAATCAGATTTAGAGCAGAGCAACATTTATATAATGAAAGCGCAACAGAACAGGGCAGCAGCGACGTCACCCCACACACCAGCAAATAATAATAATCAAACTCACCACTTCGCTGTGTTGATGTCAGCAACGCGTTGAACAACGTTAACAAAACTTCGCCAACCGGCTACATACATCCAAGAACAAATTAAAACGTTCGCCAACTGGCTATATTCCAACTTCAAACAATGCCACTTCGGTCTGGTTCATTTGTTCATCATCCACCTGAGCGCTCCCCTCGAGTCTTCCCTGCAGGCTGCGGTAATTACATCCAAAAATGCAACTTTCCCTTGACTATTTTATCTGTTAACTAATACATCTTGACTCCTCAGACAAGAGGCTTTCACTCTCTGATGACAGCACTACGTTACGCGAAAATGAAACAGAAACTTAAGGTTATCCTATAACCCTAGTTATATGAGTATAGCGAGCGAGCAAAAAAATTTAAATAAAAAGACGCAATAAAACAAAAAAAGAGGGCACTGCCCGGCCTGACCGAGCCCGAATAATTTATTTAAAAACAAAGCCCTACCCAGCCCGAACACGTCGGGTCGGGTAGGGCCCCGTCGGGCTCGGGGCAGGGTTGCAGTGCACTAGTGGGAAGTTTGTTCCACCACAGTCAGGACAGCCGAAACCCGACTTAAAACACAGTACACAGCTACAAACACATTTAGTTGAAGACAAGCCCTCTCTGGTAATGGTGGGAAGTCAAAATGAGACCGGCCATTTCCCACCACCTCATTCTTCCCTTGTATTTCAAGTTTTCAAGTTTTGTTTTATCTGTCACATATAAGGTACACATGTACATTACAGTGAAATGCTTGGTTCTGTATGAGCCCCATAAGAATGTGCTTCATACAGTACAAAAGTAAAAAGAATAAAGACCAAACACTAATAAAATATACTAAAATATACGACTAAAGTACGAACTAAAGTACAAAATAAAGTACAAAATACAAATTCTTTAAATGCAAAAACGAGGGATGTACTAGTGCAAATATTTTTGTAATAAATACTACTACATAGATCAAATATGGTGCAGTGTTAAAAGGTGTTTAAATTGTCTAAAGTGAATGTTACAGGTGAGTGTTTAAAGTTAGTGTGTAGATGTGTGTGCAATGAATGTAGATGGATGGGTTAGTGTTGTATTGAACATGCTTGTGTTTTTGATAGTTTCTCGTCCCTGCCTGGCTACCCCACACACCCAAGAGTAAAACAATTTGACAAACTTGGCAGTACGCTAGGTAGACAGTGTCGCTGGCTTAAAAATAATCACAGCTAATTGATTAATCAAAGCTAATTGTCATGTCCCCCTTGTGACATAATAGTTCCGAACAGCTTGTTGATCTGAAGCCTTCAAACGCTGGCCAAGTGGCCAGGGCCCTCATTTATCAATAATGCGTAGAAAGTGTTCTATTTTCGTTCTTACGCAGGGAATTGAGAATGTCTCTATACGCACGAAATATCGGGATTTATCAAACATGCGTACACAGGTTGTACGCACACATGCTGTTGAAAAATACCAATTGTTCTTACCGTCTATGCTCGCGCACGCTTCTAAGTATTTGCACACAGAACCGCCCCAAATTAACCATATATGGTCATTAAACACCCCCATGAGAACATGCCTGTTTGTGGAATGTGGAATAATGAGTAGCAAACTAATATGAGAAACTTCACTGAGAGCGAGATTGATCACGGAGGTCATCTAACCAACAAATTGAAGGTAGAAAGCATTTAGTTGTGAACAATCTTATTTGGAAACATGACACACAAAATAATAGTACTTAGCTTTTTATTTTAAACAATATTTAATCATATGATTTTAAATATTTGTGCGCCAGGGAGCCAAGGGTGTTGACTGACGCAGTCCTACAGAACCAGCACATTGAAAAAATAAATGACAAGCTGACCCGACATTTGCACTGTAATGACTGAAATGAATGAGTCACTGAAGCAAATTTCTGCCCATGCAACCCAATGGAGAATTAAAAACGCATAACTATTTTGCGCTTGCGTTTGAGTCATTGTGATAATCATACTGGAAAATAAACGCCTTTTGGTTGGGGTTTTTTAAAGTTAGATTAAAGGTCCCCTGTCTTATAGATTGCCTTTTCCAGTGTTTATCATTGTTTTCTAGCAATGGGGGTTTGTATCAATGGGGTCTGTGTCTCTAATTCTCATTTTGGCTCATCAGTCTAGTCTCGAGTTCACGAGATCCTCCCTCACTCAACTAAGCCATTCTGATTTGACTGTTTTGCTGACGTGAGTAAGGCACTGGTTGTAGTCACCGCCCACAATCAACAATTCGCTCAACAACAGAGCTTCCTCAAACGGGTTGACGTGCGCGGGTGCCGACAGAGATAGCAGAGAACGAGCGAGCGAGAGAGAGGGAGAGAGAGAGAGATAGAAAGGGAGAGAGTGAGAGAGAGAGAGAGAGAGAGAGAGAGAGAGAGAGAGAGAGAGAGAGAGAGAGAGAGAGAGAGGGAGAGAGAGAGATAGAGAGGGAGAGAGAGAGAGGGACACGCATTTACACACAACCTCCCGACCGCGCGCGCTGTGCAGGAGCTTCTCCTTGCTGCAAAATATCATTGCGCACACGCTCCCACGCATGCGCCTGTATTCCGATCCGTGCAATAATATATTGTCATTTGAAACAAGTTACCAATCCATTGTCCCGTGGGATTATGCCCCCCTGCGGCGAAATTAATTAGTATCCCCCTCAATCTCTCTATGTCTCTCTATGTCTGCCAGTGCAGACTGTGGGTAACTGTCACTCAAAGCGCTTATGGGCGGAGCCCAGCCCAAAACAGCTTGATTTTCTTTTTTTTTGTATCTACTTTTTCTCCCATTTTCAATTTTTCTCTCATCCCATTTTTCTTATTGTCCAATTCTACCCTCCCCTGTCTCGAACGCTGTTAGGCCATGCCTCCCACAAGCCGGCTGCAATGTGGACAAAGCCTTGCATCACGTGTCCCCTCCAGTACACGAGGAGGCAGCTGTCGCATCTTTTCACCTGCACAGCGCGATCTCTCAGCGGCGAGGGTCTATGTGGGAGGGATACGCCGCCCCCGTCGCTTCCTGATTCTGCTGCGCAGGCGCACCAACCGACCTGTAGGAGTCGCTGTCCACAACGTCCGATCCCCACCCACCAGCTTCCCACCCCTAACACTGCCAATTGCGTTAGTGTGAACGACCAGCCAAGCTGGTAGCAATGCCGAGAGCTGGGCTCGAACCCAGCATCTCCTGCATTAGTGGCAAGCGCCTTGCCCATTGCGCCACTTAGCCGCCCAACAGCTTGAAATCTTGAAGTGGAAAAATGCTGCTTAAGGGCCCGGGTCCACCTATCTCACATTTTCACCTGAAAACGCTGGCAGTGCGCCCGGTAGTACTGGGGCGGGCGCATGCGGTGAGAAAAAAAGTTCAGCAAGTTTAAACTTTAAACGCTGGTGCGGCCGCACAATAAAGCTGAAAGGCGCTGAAAAAAGAAGCCGACTGCAGCGCACTTCCTATAGGCGGCCGCATACAGCAGTTTTAAAGGAACACTCCAACATTTTGGGAAATTAGCTTATTTGCCATCTACCCTTGAGTTAGACAAGAAGATACATACCTTTTTCTTCTCTGTGCATGCAGTAGGAGTAGGAAGACGCGCACCGTTAGCCTAGCTTAGTGTCAGTCACTTGAAGTAGGTTCCTCCATTAGCTTAGTTCCCAACGTCTTCCTACTCCTACTGCATGCACAGAGAAGAAAAAGGTATGTATCTTCTTGTCTAACTCCAGGGTTCCCAAAATGTTGGAGTGTTAAGATACATACCTTATTCGTCTCTGTGCATGCAGTAGGAGTAGGAAGACGCGCACCGTTAGCCTAGCTTAGCATCAGTGACTGGAAGTAGGTTCCTCCATTAGCCTAGTTCCCAACGTCTTCCTACTCCTACTGCATGCACAGAGAAGAAAAAGGTATGTATCTTCTTGTCTCACTCCAGGGTAGATGGCAAATAAGCTAATTTCCCAAAATGTTGGAGTGTTCCTTTAAAACTGCTGTATGATCCTCTTGACTGAATTGCTGCAGCGTTTGGATGTGGGTGTTCTGCATCTGCCCCCCCCCCCCCCCCCCCCGTGCCAAACACGTGAGCCCGTTATAATTACGCTCATGTTGGGTCGTTGGGTTGTTCAGAGTCATTAACTATGGCTTCAGTGGATAACACCACTCACCTGCATTTAAGTGATATTTTAATTACAGATACCCCAGTAATAACATTACAATTTAATTAAATACAATTAGGCCTGAATGAGTCACGTGTTCCTCCCGGCCACCGGTAACAAGATTTATCAGCCAAATGCACATTATATTATATTATTATGTACATTGACTGAGTGGAATCCCTTTCTATTCACATAACTGAATTTGTTTATTGATGGAGCTTTGACAGCTACATGGGTGGTACAACAGTCTATTGCTCGATTCATCTCCATTATCACGCTGGACCGTGCCGGTGGCCAGAGATCCCAGGGTGGAGAGAACTTGAATGTACACAGGGATAGAATTTGTGCGTTTTGTTCCACGTTCCAATTTGGGTCCCTAATTGCGGTACAAATCAAGGAGAATGTGTCTCGGGTAGCGGACTCTACTTAATATTATGTTCTCTCAGCAAATAGACTGCCCTATCTCTGAAAACACGCTCCCCGCGGAGTGCCCCCCGTGAGAAGTATTCCGATAACACAAGATAAACCATGCTGCATTAATTCGGAAAGACCTATTCCAAAGGCTGATGGAGGGAGGGGGGAAAGGAGAGACAACCAGGGAGAGATAATAAGACACATATATATTTTCTTAAGACCTTTAACTCTTTTCAACCTATTGTCCCAAGTCTGAACCTTCCTGAACTTGACCTTCATGGGTTTGTGATGGATTATTTGTTAGTGGGCATGTTCAAAGTACCTCATACTTGGTACCATTTTGAAGCTAACAACTATGGCTTTCCAAAGATATAAAATATGTCTATGATTATCATCATTATTATTGTTATTATTCTTCATAGTTGAATTTGAACTTGTTGAAATTTAACTTGAAGATAAAAATGAATTTTCAAGCACTTTCCTTACTTGGGATAAGAACAATTAGATGATATTTAGCCAATCTTGTGGACAATATGGAACAGTTGACAGATTAGAAATATCATCTATTATTCAAAAGTTATGAATGAATTAATGAAACTAAATATAGACAATTGGTTTCTGGTTTGATACTGAGCAGTCAAAATTAGACTGGTGCGGTCCATTATGTTACACATCATATACAATTATTCAAAAGAGGTATAATATGTCAACTTTAATGTTAAGTTAAATTATGATAATAAGGTAACTTGTTAGTTAGAACAAAAAGGCTGTTCCAACCACGTGACAAAAGTACGAAAGCATTATTGCATTCATTCAACGGAAAATTTAAAATAGAAATCATCCTGTTTTCTGTTATAACAAGAAAATATCTTGAGGAATCTATGCAAGTTGGGGAGATGAAAAGCACACATACTGTTGATCCACAGAGGCAGACGGCCACTATCTCACCGTTGGGAGATGATTCCTTTCCCTTCCGTCTTCTATTGGGACATTTACGACACACATGTGTCTCTCTCTCTCCCCCTCCCTCTCTCTGATGGGCTGAAACGACCTGTCATTGAGCAGATCCAGTCATATCACATCCCACGGTTTTATCACCTGGGAGTCAGTGACTGGGGTCACCTTATATTTCCTGTGGAGCGCTCGAGGTTTACGTATCGATGGGAACTCGCGGTCAGTCCGCACCCTCACTTCAGTGCGGCCACATTGTACCACATGTTCTATCACCAGTGGTGGAAGAAGTACACAGTTCCTTTTCCTAAGTAGAAATACCAAGATAAATAAGTACTCTGGTAAAAGTAAAAGTCCTCCATTCAGATTCTACTTAAGTAAAAGTTGAGATAATAATAATAATAATAATAATAATAATAATAATAATAATAATAATAATAATAATAATAATAATAATAATAATAATAATAATAATAATAATAATAATAATAATAATAATAATAATAATAATAATAATAATAATAATAATAATAATAATAATAATAATAATAATAATAATAATAATAATAATAATAATAATAATAATAATAATAATAATAATAATAATAATAATAATAAAATAATAATAATAATAATAATAATAATAATAATAATAATAATAATAATTCAATTTGTAACGCACTTTATATTTGTGAAAATCTCAAAGTGCTACAAAGGTAAAAAGTAAAATGAATAAAAACAATTAAAATGAATAAAACAACCAATGAAAATGGAAGAAACATACAGCATAAAATCAAAAAATAAATAAAAATAAAGTAAAAATAAAAGTAAAAGAATTACTCAGGCAAACGCCTTGTTAAAAATAAATGTTTTTAGGCACCTTTTAAAAACCTCAACGGACTGTGGTGCTCTCAGATGGTCGGGGAGGGCATTCCACAGCCAAGGAGCAGCTGAGCAGAAGGCCCGGTGATGTATTTGTTGTTGAATTTACTTAAAAGTATGCATTCTACGTGACGTTTATGTATTCCAGTGCGTGGGAGCATTCACTCCTCGATCCATTGACCTCTAAAGGTCATGTTAAAGGTATGTCGTCCAGTTATGCGGCCCTGAATATGTTCTCTGTGAAAAAATTGAATCTTCAGTGGCCGGGTCCGTCCTTTCCCACAGTTGTGGAGCCTGATGGCTACTGGCACAAAGGACTAACAGAGGATCTTTATATATATATTTAATTACCCCATCGTCCTCTTCTGGAGTTGCTGAAAGGACATTAAAACAATTATTTGATAAAAACACCCAACTCTATGCCAAATATAGCGCTTATCACATGTTCTATACTTAGCGCATGAGCTGTGGTTATCCAGGGCTGATGTATTACAACTGAGCTGGTGCTTGTGTGGAGTGGAAGTATATGTTATCAGACCAGCGTTGGGAGTGAGATCACTTCCTGCCTCGCGCCCAATCAGATAGGAGCCCCCACACTGAGGCCCCATGGGAGCGCTCCCACCAGGAAGTGGCACAATGGGACCCTTCCATTAGCGTTCACTTTAGACCAGACCTGCCTGACAAACCATCCAAAATAAGCACCCAGTAGCATTTCCGGTTCGGAGTTCATAATTTGACTTGTTTAAGAGTTCATTGTGCTCAGATACGCAGGAACTCCCCACCTGCTCTCAACCAGGTCGGTCTCACGAGTGCCTTTTGGAAAAGCCATCAGTGCAGGGCAGGCTTTTGTTTCTTTCGCCACCTGTGTGTGTGTGTGTGTGTGTGTGTGTGTGTGTGTGTGTGTGTGTGTGTGTGTGTGTGTGTGTGTGTGTGTGTGTGTGTGTGTGTGTGTGTGTGTGTGTGTGTGTGTGTGTGTGTGTGTGTGTGTGTGTGTGTGTGTGTGTGTGTGTGTGTGTGTGCATGGCCGCCTAGTTATGTGTGTGTGTGTGTGTGTGTGTGTGTGTGTGTGTGTGTGTGTGTGTGTGTGTGTGTGTGTGTGTGTGTGTGTGTGTGTGTGCATGGCCGCCTAGTTATAGTTGAAAGTGGGGGTGCAATTTTTTTCGTGATTTTTTTTTTTTTTTTTTTTTGACAGGCAAGGGGTAGTTTGGAGGGGGTCCGGCACGACCCCCTCCATGGCAGATTTTTTTTTTAATTTAATTAACGTGTACATGCAATTTCCTGCAATATAGAGCCTTCAATCTTGACCAATAAAGCTGCTCTTTTCACTATAAAACTCAGTTTATATTGCAGTATGATAGCCAATTACTATAATAATAATAATATATTAATATATATATATACTGTATATACACTGTATATTGATTTTTCGCTCATTCATTTTTATTTAATCAATCTCCTTTCAAATAGGCCAAGTTTTTAATAAGAAAGAGAAAAAAGATATATTTCCATTACCTGTAAATCTTGTGTCTCTTTCTCTCCTTCTCTGCCTCCTCCCTGAGTCTGCAGTGCACAATCATGACATCGATCTAAAAAAAAAAAAAAAAAAAAAAAAGTAAAAAAAAAAAAAAAATGGAGGCCCCTCGTCACTATAGGCCCACGGGCCGCGGCCGTCGTTAATACGGCCCTGCTCGTCTGCCATATAGATAGCGTTAACGTTTGCAAATGAAGTCAACGTCATCCAGCTCACAGTGCCTCACACCACATATCTAGATAACGTTAGCTAGCGGCTAGCACTAAAGCTAACGCCAACCAGAGAGGGAAACGTTATTATTATTTATTCAAGGAAACCATATGACCAGATCGCAATTCGGGACCGTGAAACACTTTTATTGTATTGCGTGGTAGAACCGTAGAAGTTCTACTACCACTCAATAGTAACTTATGTCTAACATAATCCTTTTATTTGAACAACTTACTGGAAAAGCCTGCCTGCCTGCCTGCCTGCCACCAATATTATGACACACTCTGTGGGCTGTGATTTACACTCAGCCTACCCGCTGCAGCCGTGCAGCCAGACTGCAGCGCTGTGTGCTGAAGGTCTACGCGCTGGAGATGGGAGGTACTGGATCAAACCATAATGGGGCAGGGGGGGGGTTCGCAATCTTTGGAAACTTAAAAACTTGTTATTAAGTGTCATTGCGTATTATTAATTTGATTGAAATTACGTAGTTATGCTTAGATTTATATATTGGGGGGGGGGGGTATATCATATTTTTCATATGATCAAAAAGTGGTGGAGCAAGATCATAACCTTGCTCCCCCAAGTTCAATAGTGGGAGAGCAGCCGCTCCCAATGCTCTTAGGGCCAGGCGGCTATGTGTGTGTGTGTGTGTGTGTGTGTGTGTGCGCGTGCGTGCATGCGTTGGGTGCGTGCGTGTGTGTGTGCGTGCAGGAATGCTTTTTAGACCAAGGTTTCCCACTGTCCAGAAAGAGAGTCTGACTGCCTTCTAATGGCCAGGTTCCATTCTTGTTTTTTCTTCTGCTCCGAAAGCGATCCGAGACGGGCGCTGGGAGTGGGGGTTAGGTGACACAAGAAGACGAAGAAGTCCATTGTTTTGACTAGAGCATTGAAATGAATGGCAGCGGATGGCCATTTTGGATAATAATGCTGACTTTTTACCAGTAAACACATTATAAAAACCTTTGGGAAATACTCATTTTCCGTGGGAATTTTTTTAAACTTTGGGCCTGTACTACATAAGACTTCAGGCTATGGAACCGTTATGTTTTCCAGCTCCTACCTCATCCCATTTCTGCTTTGAACTATATAGTATTGTATATTAGTACATTGCATAGTATATTGTATATTGTATGGTAACTCAGTTACTTCTATTCTGCATCGAACATTGTACATATGTCTATACTGAACACTGTGACCTCTATTTCTACTTCTATTTTACATGCTATACTATTTTATTTCATACTTATCTTGTCTAGCACAGTCTCTGGAGCGTAACAGTAAGAAGCATTTTGTATAAAAGTATTCTGTACTTCTGTATGACAACTATTAAAGAAACTTGAACTTGAAACTCAGCTGGACCCCAATAACAGGCATCCGGCAACCAGTAAAAATAAATGTGAGTACACAAAACTTTTACTTCAGTGTGTTCAAACCTCTGTTACTCTGTTTCATTAGCACTCAAAGTGATTTTTCAGTATTGTGTAAGAAACTTCAGAATGTTACCTTTGAAAAGAGGGTTGAAAACTACGAAAATCTTACAAACCTTACTTCTTACTGCAACCTTGTTTTTATTTTTATTTCTGCATACTTTTTTTTGTTTGATATAGTGATGATGAAGATGGACCATGTGGTAATATATTTAAAAGGCCTCTTAACATGCAAGGGCCCACATGTGGACGATTTGCCCACCGGCACTTTGGCGACCACTAGTGGCTCGGGTGTGCATATTTTGTAATATATATATCGAATTGAAGGCTTATTTGTTGCCTGTCGATAGCAGAATTCGTTCAGCGGTTCTCGAGTTACATGCCGGTATTTGCTTGTGCAAAGTACATGGTATTGCGCAAATACCACTCCGGACTCTAGTTGGGGCTCTAGTTCCATCAATCATTTGGCGATCTCGAAAATGATTGTGGAGGGTTGTAGCCAATGAGTGTGGCTTTCCAATGATACCCCATCTGGGGATGTATGAATCAGGGATCTAGGTGAAAAACTAACGAGCGAAAACAGGAAGAGAAAAACAGCTGAATGAATTGAAGTCTATGAGAAAACTGAGTTTTTCTTTTGTACACAGTTTACCAAAATCACTCCTAAGAACTCATTTCTGAATGGATCTTTATTAAATTTGGACATGTACTACATAAGGCTTCAGGCTATGGATCTCTGGGAGTTTTTAAGCCATACCACCTTCTGCGGAAATACTACCTCTGGACTACTAACTACTACAGAAAAACTTGAGTAACAAGTTTTTCTACAACTCAAGTTCAGACCTATGTTACTCTATTTCATTAGCACTAAAAGTGAATTCTCTTTCTGGAATCAGAAACTTCAGAATGTCATCTTTCAAAAGAGACCAGGCTCATGCAAGCTCATATAAGTATAAATGTTGGTTTGGTTTGCAAAAAAAGTATGCAGTCCTAAAAAATTTAAACTAAAATGGCCACTTTTGGGGGCGCAGGTTAAGAGGTTAAAAGGGCGCTTCGCCAAAAAACAATGCTGATTTATTTTGCACATAATCTCACACCAAAAACGTTACTGTTTTGCACACATTCATTTAGTTTGACAGTTATTGAGAGTAAATGAGTGAATGAATATGGCCATCAGTGATGTCATCAGAGACATTGAATCCTTGTGTTGTGTTAATTACAGCTCCATGAAATGATGTAGATGGAAAAAATAGCAATACTTAGCCTTATAGGGATGTGAGATTATGTGCAACATAAATCATCATTGTTTTTTAAAGTGCCCCTTTAAGTGTCTTCTGTTGGTTAATTAAAAAATATTCTAGAGGAGAATATAATCTTCTAACAAATCGTACGGACCCTTTTCAATATGTGCCCGTGAGTGTCAGGTTTATCGATGATCCAACTCTCGTTTTTAAAAGGCGAGTGACAGGCACATCAGTCATCCTTTACACACCGGGTCTCATGAATATGTAGGACTCAGCTATACGCTTGTTAACGCAGCTCCCATCTAATTCCAGGCCAGCAGGTGAAGTACACATGTGCAGCCTATTTACAACTCAACCTGCATCCAGTGCACTCATCAAACAGGTCAAGAGGCACGGGCAGCTGGATTGGATATGGAGCAGGTGGGGGAGGGGGGGGGGCTCTCTTCCTCCCTCCCTCCCTCCCCTCCCCCGTTGCCTTGACAAGGACTGAGTTGGAGTTGTGGAGAGGTGCTTTAATTCCCTGTCGACTCGATGCAAATCAGCCCTCAGCGGGAGGAGCGGTGCCAGCTTGTTTACGTCTGTCCCCGTTAGCCGGCGAGATTTATGCCGCCGCATCACTTTGATACACAAACATTTTATCACAGCATCTGCCACGGGCTTGTCGAGCTCCGCGACGATGCGCTTGTTACGCTGTCAATACGCCCTGGCGCCAGTCGTCTTATTAGCCTGGAGAAGGGGCTCTCTACGATTGCAGAAGTCGTATACGAGCGAGATTAGATTTTGATCAGTTAAGGTGGCAATTTGCCCCAGAGTCACTTTGCTCCCCAAAACATTGTGGATAATATGCCTAAAATGGTAGATGCTCATGTGAGAAATGTAATATATTATATATATTAGGGATGTCCGATATTATCGGCCTACCGATATTATCGGCCGATATCGGCATAAAAAATGTGATATCGGAAAATATCGGTATCGGTTTTCAAAAAAATTAAATATATATATATATATATCTTTTTACATTTCTATAACCTTTATTTACCCAGGCAAACAAGTAAGAACAAATTCTGATTTTACTTATTGTCAAAAGTATGCATAATGTTGTGTTAATTCCACGACAAGAGATGTAATATTAATTACCTGAAATTATTACGTTTTTTGGGGGGGGAAACCCTGCATATATCGGTATCGGTTGATATCGGTATCGGAAATTAAGAGTTGGACAATATCGGTATATCGGTATCGGTAAAAATATCTGCCAATATCGAGCATCCCTAATATATATATATATATATATATATAGAAAAGGTGTGTTAACTGCCATTAATTACAGATGAAACACTGTGTTCCATATACGTAAAATGGTAGATGCTCATCAGAAATGTAATATGTATTGTGACGAACCTGATAGGATTCATAGGTTCCTTCACGTATCCCAAGGAGGGGGGAGGAGATCTGTCACATACTGTATATAGAAAAGTTGTGTTAACTGCCAATAATTACAGATGTGTTTCATATATATCTTGAGTGTTTTCAGGTATCTCTTCTCTCTCTTATTGTAAAGGTGGTTAAAGGAGATTTTAGGACGCTGGTCACTCTGGCTGTCTGGTATGAGCTCTCTCTCTTTATCTCTCTCTCTCTCTCTCTCTCTCTCTCTCTCTCTCTCTCTCTCTCTCTCTCTCTCTCTCTCTCTCTCTCTCTCTCTCTTTCTCTCTCACTGTGAGCTATGAAAATGGAGAGAAAAGGTCAAGGTGGCCCATTGGGACAGTTAAAAGGAGGACCCAGAGCCTGAAGCATGCACCTCTGTAAAACTAAATGCTGCACAAAGAGATACAGCATAAAAGATAACGCACTGTACAAGGACAAGTCCTATGTTGCCATGAGAGCACCTCGCAACACATTTCTTTCATCCCAGATATCAATCTAAAATATTAGCCTCGATGACATGACCAGGGCCGTTTCTAGCTTTTTGCGGGCTCTTTGCGAAATGTTGTTTGGGGGGCCCCTATTTTTGTGAAACTATGGTGGGGGGGATTCCAAACCCTTTAAGGTGGGCATGCATTTAACATTTACATGCATCAATCTGGTGCACTTTAAGAGGAAAAGAGGCTAGATCCGTGAAAAAAACGTATATCTTTTTTTCTCACAAATTCAAATCAAACATCTCAAGTTGACCCCAGCAAGAAAATGATTATAAATAGGAAACACTGGGGCTCTCCTACATCAAGAAACTCCTGAAAACGTACAGGATTTACCGAATCTGCATTATAACATCTGCAAAATGCACATAAATAAGACAGATACTGCATTTTCCTTAAATTTCTGACTTACAATATTGAAATTTAAATGGAACTATTTAATATAAAGTTAAATTTAGTTTGAGGATGGAGGATGACTACCGGTCAGAGGTGGAGAAGACATTAACGTGGTGGAGTGAACATAATCTCATACTTAATGAAAGCAAGCCATACAGCTGCTCAACTCCTCCTAATATTCACCCCACCGTGCATGAATTGTGGCCATGTGGCAATAAAGGGAACTTGAACTTGAACTTGAACTTGTATGTATTTTTAGGCGGATTTTCAGAAAATAGGGCTTAACAGGTTAAACCCTGTTAGGTCACCCGATCACGTCATCTCTCAAGGCTCTGGCTGTATATGTTTTAAAAGGCGTTGCTCTGTGAAGTTTAAGTTTGCGTGTGTGCACTGTAAGTATACGCAACTGGTATGCCCACAAGTGAATGAGCGAGTACATTTCCCACAGTCATCCTTACGTGTGTGTGTGTGTGTGTCTGTGTGTGTGTGTGTATGTGTGTGTGCGTGCGTGCGTGCGTGCGTGCATGTGTGTGTGTGTGTGTGTGTGTGTCTCTGTGTGTGTGTGTGTGTGCGTGTGTGCGTGCGTGCGTGCATGCGTGTGTGTGTGTGCGCGCGCGCGTGTGTGTGCGTGAGTGTGTGCGTGCGTGTGTGTGTGTGTGTGCGTGTGTGTGTGACCTCTCGGTGTCTGTTCTGCACGCTGAGCCGTGCAGCTTTGCGGGCCGATCATCATCCATCATGGATGAAAAATGGTCTTTACTTTCCCCCCTCTCTCTCTTCCTCCCCGTCCCTCCATGGTGCTTGACCTTTTCCCCCGGACTTTCCCTCTGGGTTTTTCTTTTGTGTCTCTCTTCCCGTTGATTTCTGAATAAAACATGAAGACATCCGCGTAGCCCGCTTGGGTAGAAGAAGAGGTAGACAGACAAACACTTAAGGAAAGCACAAACAAATACAGCGCGGTAATACTTTGTGATACCCTGAAGTGATGGAGGGGTATTCTTTACGGGGGGAAGGGCCCTGGAGGGGTGTTTGAAACCACTTTTTTTTTTCTTATCCCAGGAGGATCGTGTGACAGCACACAGCGTGGACCGCCCAAGTGTATTCTGCTCTCTGAGAGAGAGAGGGAGGCTTGAGAGAGAGGAGGCGTGAGAGAGAGAGGCGTGAGAGAGAGAGGGCGTGAGAGAGAGAGAGAGAGAGAGAGATAGAGAGAGAGAGAGAGAGAGAGAGAGAGAGAGAGGCACGAGAGAGAGAGAGAGAGAGAGAGAGAGAGAGAGAGAGAGAGAGAGAGAGAGAGAGAGGAGAGAGAGAGAGAGAGGCATGAGAGAGAGAGGCATGAGAGAGAGGAGAGGCGAGAGAGAGAGAGGCGTGAGAGAGAAAGGCGTGAGAGAGAGAGGCGTTGAGAGAGAGAGAGGCATGAGAGAGAGAGGCGTGAGAGAGAGAGGCGTGAGAGAGAGAGAGGCGTGAGAGAGAGGCGTGAGAGAGAGAGGCATGAGAGAGAGAGGCGTGAGAGAGAGAGGCGTGAGAGAGAGAGGCGTGAGAGAGAGAGGCGTGAGAGAGAGAGGCGTGAGAGAGAGAGGCATGAGAGAGAGAGGCGTGAGAGAGAGAGAGAGGCGTGAGAGAGAGAGGCATGAGAGAGAGAGGCGTGAGAGAGAGAGGGAGTAAGAGAGAGAGGCATGAGAGAGAGAGGCGTGAGAGAGAGAGGCGTGAGAGAGAGAGGCGTGAGAGAGAGAGGCGTGAGAGAGAGAGGAGTGAGAGAGAGAGAGGCGTGAGAGAGAGAGGTTGTGAGAGAGAGAGGCGTGAGAGAGAGATGCGTGAGAGAGAGAGAGGCGTGAGAGAGAGAGGCATGAGAGAGAGAGAGAGAGGCGTGAGAGAGAGAGGCGTGAGAGAGAGAGATGCATGAGAGAGAGAGGCATGAGAGAGAGAGACGTGAGAGAGAGAGGCGTGAGAGAGAGAGACGTGAGAGAGAGAGGCGTGAGAGAGAGAGAGAGGAGTAAGAGAGAGAGAGAGAGATGCGTGAGAGGAGAGAGAGAGAGAGATGCATGAGAGAGAGAGAGAGAGAGAGAGAGAGGCAATGAGAGAGAGAGGAGAGAGATGCATGAGAGAGAGAGAGAGAGGCGTGAGAGAGAGAGGCGTAGAGAGAGAGGCGTGAGAGAGAGAGAGAGAGAGAGAGAGAGAGAGAGAGAGAGAGAGAGAGAGAGAGAGAGAGAGAGGAGAGAGAGAGAGAGGATGAGAGAGAGAGAGAGAGAGAGAGAGATGCATGAGAGAGAGAGGCATGAGACAGAGAGGCGTGAGAGAGAGAGAGAGAGAGAGAGAGAGAGAGAGAGAGAGAGAGAGAGATAGAGATGCATGAGAGAGAGAGGCGTGAGAGAGAGAGGTGTGAGAGAGATAGGCATGAGAGAGAGAGGTGTGAGAGAGAGAGAGAGAGAGAGAGAGAGAGAGAGAGGCGTGAGAGAGAGGCGTGAGAGAGAGAGAGAGAGGTGTGAGAGAGAGAGGCGTGAGAGAGAGGCATGAGAGAGAGAGGTGTGAGAGAGATAGGCATGAGAGAGAGAGAGGTGTGAGAGAGAGAGAGAGAGAGAGAGAGAGAGAGTGAGAGAGAGAGAGAGAGAGAGAGAGAGAGAGAGAGAGAGAGAGGCGTGAGAGAGAGGCGTGAGAGAGAGAGAGGTGTGAGAGAGAGAGGCGTGAGAGAGAGAGAGGTGTGATAGAGAGAGGCGTGAGAGAGAGAGGCGTGAGAGAGAGAGGGCATGAGAGAGAGAGGCGTGAGAGAGAGAGGTGTGAGAGAGAGAGGGCGTGAGAGAGAGAGGCGTGAGAGAGAGAGGCATGAGAAGAGAGAGGCATGAGAGAGAGGCGTGAGAGAGAGAGAGAGGCGTGAGAGAGGAGGCATGAGAGAGAGAGGCGTGAGAGAGAGAGAGAGGCGTGAGAGAGAGAGAGGGCGTGAGAGAATCGAGAGAGGCGTGAGTGAGAGGCAAGAGAGAGAGAGGCGTGAGAGAGAGCGTTATAGAGAGAGGCGTGAGAGAAGAGCGTTTAGAGAGAGAGAGTAAAGAGAGAGAGAGGCGTGAAGAGAGAGAGGAGGTGTGAGAGAGAGAGAGGCATGAGAGAGAGGCATGAGAGAGGGAGGGAGAGAAGGAGAGAGAAAGAGAGAGTGTGAGAGAAGAAGATTGAGAAGGAGAGGGTAGTGTGTGATGGGGCAATACG
>NC_140169.1:71249361-71417865 GCF_963971535.1 Notolepis coatsorum | reverse complement strand
GCTACAGGGATAAAATTGAACTCCAGTTTGAACAAGCTGACTCTAGAGCTATGTGGCAGGGGCTCAAAACGATGACAGACTACAAAGGCGCCTCCCTCAAACTGAACAGTGACATCTCCTTAGCAAACGACCTCAATACCTTCTATGCGAGGTTTGATGCTGGTAATAACAACACCAGCTCACAAGCCTCGGCAATGGGGGGGGGGGGGTCGGCTGCTGATGGAGGCGCAGTGTTCAGGGTAACAGAGCATGAGGTGAGGCGGACCTTTAAAAAAGTGAATATCAGGAAGGCAGCAGGTCCGGACGGCATCCCCGGCCGCGTCCTAAAAGTCTGTGCCGACCAACTGGCCCCAGTATTCACTGACATATTTAACCTGTCCTTAGAACAGGCTGTCATCCCCACCTGCCTGAAGAAGTCCACTATTATCCCTGTACCCAAAAAATCCAAGCCTGCTTGCCTCAACGATTACCGCCCTGTAGCTCTCACCTCCATAGCCATGAAGTGCTTTGAGAAGCTAGTAAAGGGCTACATCTGCTCCTCCCTCCCCATCAACATGGACCCCCTGCAATTTGCATACCGCCCCAACAGGTCCACGGAGGACGCCATATCCCATGTGCTGCACACAGCAGCATCACACCTGGACAAGAGGCAGGGGAACTATGTGAGAATGCTATTCATCGACTACAGCTCGGCATTCAATACCATAGTCCCCTCCATACTCATAGCCAAGCTCAGGGACCTGGGCTTGGGCTATGACCTCTGCCAGTGGGTCTTGGACTTCCTGACTGGCAGACCCCAGGTGGTGAGAGCAGGCAACTGCACCTCCTCATCCATCACCCTCAACATAGGGGCCCCCCAGGGCTGTGTTCTGAGTCCCCTCCTCTACTCCCTGTACACACACGACTGTGTGGCTCAGCGGAGTAGCAATACAATCGTCAAATTTGCTGACGACACAGTGGTGGTGGGCCTGATCTCTGCCAACGACGAGAGGGCCTACCTGGAAGAGGTCAAGGTCCTGGCGGGATGGTGCCAGGAAAACAGCCTCTCCCTGAACGTCAGCAAAACAAAGGAGATGATTGTGGACTTCAGGAGGTCGGGGGTCAAGGACTACAGCCCCCTCAGCATCGACGGGGCACCGGTTGAGAGAGTCAACAGCTTCAAGTACCTCGGAGCCTACATATCCGAGGACTTGACATGGACCACACACATTAACAGTGTGGTGAAGAAGGCACGACAACGCCTCTACTTCCTCAGGCGCCTAAGGAAGTTCCAAGTCAGCCAGAAGATCCTTAAGAACTTCTACTCATGTACAATAGAGAGCATCTTGACCGGCAACATCACCTCCTGGTTTGGGAATAGCACTGCAAAAGACCAAAGCAGACTACAAAGAGTGACACGTTCAGCCGAACGCACAATTGGAGGGGGGCTCCCCACCCTCCAGAACATTTACTACAAGCGTTGCAAGGGGAAGGCTAAGAGAATTATTAAGGACTCGAGCCACCCGAACAACTGCCTCTTTGAACTGCTGCCGTCAGGCAAGCGATACAGGAGTCTCAAGGCGAGCACAGAAAGACTCAGAAGTAGCTTCTATCCCCAGGCCATCAGGCTGCTAAACGAACAATGAATGAACACTACACAACAACAACCACCAAACACACATAGCACACACATCCACACGCACACACTCACTTTAAACAAACACACTGTAGCACCCACTACACACACTTTATAGCACACACCCACTTTAAACAAACACACTGTAGCACCCACTCCCCACACTTTATATTTATGGATGAAGGATTGCACTACAACTCGTACACCTTACTGTAAATTGTACCTAAAATTGTACCTCATCCCATTTCTGCTTTGCACTAGATAGTACTGTACATTAGTACACTGCATAGTATTGTGTATTGTATATTATATGGTAACTCAGAACATTGTACATATGTCTATACCGAACACTGTGACCTCATTTTCTTCTTCTAAATTCATGCTATATTATGTTATTATGTTATTTGATACTATCTTGTCTAGCACAGTCTCTGGAGCGTAACAGTAAGAAGCATTTTGTATGAAAGTATTCTGTACTTCTGTATGACAACTATTAAAGAACTTGAACTTGAACTTGAACTAGTGCTGTCAATCGATTAAAATATTTAATCTGATTAATCGCATGATTGTCCATAGTTAATCGCAAATTAATCGCATTTTTTTGATCTACCTTAAACGGATATTTTTCAAGTTCCAAGTTTTAATACTCTTATCAACATGAGAGTCAACAAATGCTTGCTTTATGCAGCCATTTAACACAAAAGGAAGACCCTCGTGCATTGCACATTTGCATTAAATTCAAAACAGAGTGATGCACAAAATAACTTAAAAGAAAATAATCGCTTACACACACACACACACACGCACACACACACACGCACGCACACACACACACACACACACACACACACACACACACACACACACACACACACACACACGCACGCACGCACGCACGCACGCACGCACACACACACACACTTTGAGTCAGAAACAGACATAGTATCAATGAGAGTATCAATAATACACCTGAGTGAAATCTAGTAAACAATTTATAAAAAGTAAAAAAATAGATATATAATAATAATAATAAAAAAAAAAGTGAATCGTGAGTTAAAAAAATATAGTGGCGTAGAATAGAATTGTGCGTCAGCGCGTTAATACCGCGTTAACTATGACAGCCTTAATAAATACGTATTTATAAATACACTGCTGGTGGTCCAGAACCACCTAAACTGTGCTCTCCAAGGCCCCCCCCCCCCCCCCCCCCTACCCCGGGGCGTCTGATGGCTTCATTGGAAGAAAGAACTGAGAAGCGAATTGGGGAAATTCCTCCAAGGGTTTTCGTGGCTGGGTTTTCTGTAGAGAGAAGGGCTTCGGATGCACATTATTGTATTGGGATATTGAACTCAGATGTTGAATTTGTATGGGGGTTAGGAAAACCATCACATAAAATGTAGGATATTCCTCTCCCAGAGTCATAAAAGCACGTTATGCGTTCAGTCACGTCGTTCTGAGACAGATGACCAATGACAGTCCCCCCCCCCCCTATTGATCGCAAGCAGCCAGAAAAGCTCCATTAAAAAATATAATTTGTGGGTTGTTTTTTAACCGTTCTGAAATAAACCTCTCTTGAAAATATATCCAATTACACTTTGTGCGACTGAATATCGATTATGGTTGTGTCTTGTGCATCATCTAGACACGTATACCTGACAAATAAAAAATACATGTATTTAATAAATAGTAAGTTATAAATATTGATTACAAACATTCAACTTGATTGACTGATTAATTAAATATAGATTTTGAGGTAATGGAATATTATATTCCTATATTTCTATCATTTCCATGTTTTCATACTAAGAATGTACTTTAAAATACATTGTATATAAGATACGACTCTACCACCACCACCTGGGAGAAATGCAAGGCCCTGTGCGAGATTTAAAATGCGAGCCCCCCCCCTAAAGGTTAAAAAAAAAAATATATATATATATATATATATATATATATATATATATATATATATATATATATATAATAAAAAAATTATTTCTTTTTTTAATACATTTTTAGATTTTAGATTTTTTCATACAGTCAACGTATTCTTAAATAATACCGCTGGCCGAGGCTGGGCATACAGTCAACGTATTCTTAAATAATACCGCTGCCCGAGGCTGGGCATATGATACAGTCAACGTATTCTTAAACAATAGCGCTGCCCGAGGCTGGGCATATGATACAGTCAACGTATTCTTAAACAATAGCGCTGCCCGAGGCTGGGCATACGATACAGTCAACATATTCTTAAATAATAGCACTGCCCGAGGCTGGGCATATGATACAGTCAACGTATTCTTAAACAATAGCGCTGCCCGAGGCTGGGCATATGATACAGTCAACGTATTCTTAAACAATAGCGCTGCCCGAGGCTGGGCATATGACACAGTCAACATATTCTTAAATAATTGTGCTGCCCGAGGCTTAGTGGCAATGCACCTGTACAGTCGTACACCTGGCAGTAACAGGGAAAATGCATAAAACACCCCTGGAACCTGATAAACAAGCTTAAAGCCAGGTTAATTTTTCAAGCACGACATGCAGATTTGCAGTTTTGCCTTATTGGAATTGAACTCTATAAGCTTAGTACACACGTCACAAACTGCACGAGCACAGTGTGAGCAGACCCTTGCATGATGCAACACACCGAGTGAGAGAGAGAGAGAGAGACAGAGAGAGACCGAGAGTGCGCGCAAGAGAGAGAGAGAGAGAGAGGGAGAGAGAGAGAGAGAGAGCAAGAGCAAGAGAGAGAGAGAGCGAGAGAGAGAGAGAGAGAGAGACAGCTAGAGAGAGAGAGAGAGAGAGAGAGAGAGAGAGAGAGAGAGAGAGAGAGAGAGAGAGAGAGAGAGAGCAAGAGAGAGAGCAAGAGAGAGAGAAAGAGAGAGAGAGAGAGAGTGAGAGAGAGATCCACAGCGGGAACAGAATAGATTGCATTAAAAACTCACCCTAACGCAGAATCATGTCCAAGAGGAAGGAGACGACCGTGGAGATGACAAAGTTCACCAGTCCCATGATATTGTCCCCCCCATTGGGATGAACTTGGGAGTCTGTTCCTAGTTTATCTGCCACACGTTAGCACCCCCTCCCCTCGTGGATAATACGGTCTTCTTCACATCTCTCTACTGACTACCAGACCGACGCCAACCAGCTCCCCCTAGTGTTAGTCCTCCCACGATGCTTTGCAAAAAAGTAAACAGGTCATTGAATGAAACCAATAGTATATCTGCAGAGCCGCAGAGCCCGGAACACTATTCTACAAACGTGTCTAATGTGAAATATATAAGCATGTAAGCAAAACTAGATTTTAGGTCTGTGATGGAAAGTGATTGTTAACTTTTTATTTATTTGTATTTTTGTATTTAAAAAAAATAATCTCTTCTTGCGAGGCCCCCCTTCTCGCGAGGCCCTGTGCGACCGCACTGCTCGCACGCCCCTAGCGGCGGCCCTGACCACCACCACCAACAACAACAACGTAAAACTAGCTTTTTTTCCACATACACTTACACATCCCATCCAAACACACACACACACATGTCCATACAGTACACAGGTAACAGCTCAGTCCCACCACAGTGTTGAGGAAGGCTATACTCTAATGGTGATGTCAGTATGGAATATGAGTCAACAGTAAAGAAGGGGTCTCGTATAAACCAACCTATTAACTAAAACCTAGAGAATAACCTACAGCTGAGGCCAGTAAAACCTCTAAGGGAGAATGGGAATCGTCTGCATATGGCTCCTTGTACGGGATGATCTTTGTAGAGGAACCTCGTTAATGGAAACGGGAGATATGTGGACCTTGATACAGTATGAGGTCAGTGAGGCTTCAGGACAACTGATCTGTCCCTGAGGCCAATGGAGAGGAAAGTCCTACAGAAACCTTAATCCAATGCCGTGTCTGAGAACCCCTAAAAGTGTGGTCCTTTCAGTACGGAGGTTCAGTATCTTAACTTTATGATGGTTAAGGGCACACACACAGAAAGTGAGAATGGCGTATAGCAGACTTAATGGTTTTAGAATATATAATGGTCTTAGAGAGAGAGAGAGAGAGAGAGAGAGAGAGAGAGAGAGAGAGAGAGAGAGAGAGAGAGACTATTTTTTTTTATCCTCTTTTTCTCCGCCTGATTTTTCTATGCTTTTCTCCCCATCCAAATGTTGTCGTTATGCCAATTCCCCCCCTCCCCTACCTGGTTGTTGTGCGCATGTGCCCCCTACTGGTCGGTACAAGGGAACCCTGAAGTCTACCACATGCTTCCTCCGACACAAGCGGAGACAGCCAGCGGCTCTCTTTTCACCTGGCAGCTAGGACTCTCATTGGTGAAGTGTAACGCGTGGGAGGTCACGCTGCCTTCACCACTTCCTGCCTTTCGCTGAGCAGGCGCCCAGACCTGACCTGTAGGCATCGCTGTCCACAACGCCAGATTCCCACCCACGACTTCCCTAGCGCTAACTCAGCCAAATGAGTTAGTATGACGATCGGCCCAAGCCGCAGGCAATGCTGACTCCGGGAGTCGAGACCGCAACCTCTTGCATTGGTGATGAGCGCAATCTCCGCTACGCCACCCGACCGCCCCTGAGAGAGAGACTCTTTTATGCCACAGAGATTCAGATACAATTTACAAGGCTTTGCTCCCCTTTGCGTAATTCACTCACAGCTCAGGCTGTAGTTGTTGTGTAGAGACATGATCATAATCAGGTTTTTTTGCACCTGAGTCTCCCGGACGTGTGTATATTTTCCCTAACGGAGTTGCACTTCCGCGTTCGGTTTGCGCGATCTGATTGGCCACTGATGTTTTTCTCAGCGCCAATCGCGTTACTCCTAACAAATTGGTTAAGCTTTGCGACTCTTTCGAAGTCGCTCTCTTTCGAAGTTGTTTAAGGTTATGGTTAAGGTTAGGGTTAGGGTTAGGGTTAGGGTTAGGGTTAGGGTTAGGGTTAGGGTTAGGGTTAGTTGGTTATGGTTAGGGTTAAGGTTAGGGTTAGGGTTAGTTGGTTAAGGTTAGGGTTAGGGTTAGTTGGTTATGGTTAGGGTTATGGTAACAGCCTGCTGGCGCGATTGTTAGGAGTAACGCGATTGTAGCTGAAAAAAACGTCAGTGGCCAATCAGATCGCGCAAACCGAACGCGGAAGTGCAACTCCGTTAGGGAAAATATACACGCCTCCCGGACACATAAAACCATGAAGCCCCGAGTCGATCAGGTGAATGTCGGTGATAGCATCATGCCTCCGCAGATTCCCAGAGGTATTATGCGGTAGGTGCGCAAAACACACACACACAGGAATGGATTTGGTAGCTGTCATTTCTGCACGTCTGTCTCCGACACTTTGAGACTGAAAGTACTCAGCCCCTCCCCTACGACACAACTGTAGTTCTTTAAACAGCGAGGGAAATTATACAGCCGGAGTTAACACATTTACAAGTCGTATTAAGTTTAGCAAATAAGGAAACAGATAGAGAACTCAAAATTGCCAATATCAAAATTTGGACCTATTTCTGAATCGTGCAACGATTTTGGCATTTCTGAAAAATCGTCTTCGCCAAGATATGACGGCCTAGACCGTGCTGCATCACATATTGTAAACCCGACTACGGGTCTGGAAACCTATAAGGGTTAATGTAGTGTTTTCTTTTTCAAATGTAGCCAAGAGTAAAGACCCTAACCCTATCAAAACAGCAGTCAAAGTATATTTTCAGCACTACATTTGTTTACCAATGATCTTAAGTGTTATTAGCCAAATATGAGTTCATAAATATCTCTGCGCGTTCCGGCGGAAACCAGATGAATTACACGCAAGCAAGTAACGCGTCATGAACGCGGTGTAGTCCTAAAACAGAGAAGACACAGGGCTTTCAATGGACATCTACATTTCAACTACACTACCCAACTCACGCCAGCCTCTATCAAAGCTGCTGAAAATATTCGTTGTGAAAGATTCTGATGTTATTTTTGTGATTATTTCTCACGGGTCAAACAAACCTGAACGTTATTGCCATAATATAGAACATAGTTTGTTTCTTTACCTTTCTGTGAACGTCTAGAACAGGGGTGGGCAATTATTTTTCCCAGGGGGCCGAATGAGCAACTGAAAATATGTTGGAGGGCCGGGCCAAAATTCCAAACTCAATTATGCATAATATACATTTTATTTCTATATAAAAAGCAGTAAATGGCATTGTTTTGACCCCTGGTAAGAGTGTATGTTATTATTTGGCAATTAAAAGGTGAGGTTAGCTTTCAAAAATATCATTTATTCAAATAGAATTTATTTCCAAAATGATAAACAAAATGTGAAACATTAATAACAACAGGCATTTTGAGTTTCATATACTATTGAAACAAGGATTTTCTTAGCTTTCTAAAGACATCACATCATCTTATAGCAAAAATAAACAAGACATGTCACTGAACTGTGTAAAGAAAAGTGTCCCCGTTTTGTAGCCTTTTTTACTTTACATGCCTATATTAAACATTTGATGTTTTCAGAACTGTGAAAAAAAAGAAAAAAAATATCAAGTGTCCCATTTCACTTGTTATATTTCCACATTTTAGTGTTCTTCAGTTCTTTTTTTTTTCATTCAGTGTGAGAAATCCAGTCTCTGTTGAGCTTTAACAAGTCCATAAAAGTCAGGTTGCATGTCTGAGGTGGAGATGCGAAGCACAGCTGCCAGATGTTCATCAGTGAGAGAGGATCTGTACCTGGACTTGGTAAACATCATGACTGAGAATGTCTGTTCACATATGTAGGTGGATCCAAAGAGAACCAACATCTTCTGAGCATGTCTCCTCATGTTTGGAAAGTTCTCCTCCTTGAGAGCAGAGTAGAACTCTAGCAGTGATGCTGACTTAAAGTGCTCTTTCAGTAGTGAATCAGACTGCAGGTCAATGAGTTCAAGCTGAACAACTATCAACACTGCAGGTAAAGGGAGAGGAAACCAGCTGCATTTCATCCTCAACCTTTTTGAAATCTTGAAAACGCCTTGAAAATTCATCATGCAGTGCTCCCAACATGGATGAGTACCTGTGCCGGTGATCAGCTGATGGTTTGACTTCTTTCAGGGTTTTCATGTGTTTGAGATTGTTGCTGCCTAGTTGCCTTGAAATTAATTGCAACTTTGTCATGAAGGCTTTCACATGGCTATGCATTTCATGAGCAAAAATGCCCTTGCCCTGCAGTTGTGTGTTCAGTAGGGATGGGTACCGTTCACATTTGAACCGATACGGTACCGGTACCTGTGAATCGATACCGGTACCCAACGGTACCTTTTTTCTGTACTTTAGTCTCTAAACATTTTATCTACCTACCTCAGTTGTGAAAAAAAAATCTTTCGCGGGTCGGTCAGAATCATCCGATACGGCCCGCGGGCCGTACAATGCCCAGGTCTGGTCTAGAAAAAAAACATGTCTCAATCTGATGAAAAATGGCAGAGCTATTTACATTATGAAAAAGTAACTGTACTTACTGTACCTGTTACGGACGCCTGGTGGTACTAAATCCAGATTGAAAGAGGAGATTTGGCTCAATACTTAAGCATTACATCACACGCAGGAGTGGTTTGTGACCAATAAACCATGCCTAGGGGTGGTTGTTAGGCCCGAGGCGCAGCCGAGGGTCGTTAGACCCCCCTAGGCATGGTTTATTGGTCACAAATCACGACTGCACGTGGTGTAAAGCTTTTATACAACTGCCAGATTCATCCAACCTTATTTCTATACAATAAACACACATTAATCGAAGATTTATTGAAAAAACCATCCGCCAGAAAAAGTAGTTCCCACAACTCCATGTGGAAGCAGCTTGAAGTGCATCCAACCAAACTAACACATCCAACTGTGTATTATTGGAATGATTGAGAGAAGTTGCCTCATGTGGAAGCAGCTTGAAGTGCATCCAACCAACTAACACATCCAACTGTGTATTATTGGAATGATTGATTGAAAATTTATTAAAACGTTTTCTTTGCCCTATAGGAAAAAAACGTTTTCTTCGCCCTATTTTTTTATTTATTTCTTTTAGCCTAAACTTAACCAGTTGGAAACCAGGGGTACAGTAATAAAATTAGCAATCAACCAATCAATCAATTCAATAGACCATGCTCACTTAAAACAGCGCTGCTTCTCTCTCAGTCTGACTCCCCTGCTGTTGCAGACAGGAGTGTGTGTGTGTGTGTGTGCGTGTGTGTGTGTGTGTGTGTGTGTGTCACAGTGTGTGTGTGTGCGTGTGTGTATGTGTGTGTGTGTGTGTGTGTGTGTGTGTGTGTGTGTGTGTGTGTATGTGTGTGTGTGTGTTTGTGGGTACGCCAGCGTCGGACAGTGTGAGAGAGAACGCTGCAAGAAAGTAGGAAGGAAGAAATTTAAATCAATCAATTAATCTATCAATCAATCCGCGATTTTTCTTTTGTTCTAGATTGAGTCAAGACCCATCAATTACATCATCCAACATTGTTTAAAATACTAACACGTTCCCCTTGACAGAATCGCTTTATATTTAGTCGTTATGACGCTATCAACATATCCATTTGTTAAAGATTATTGTCCGCCATCTTGTTTTTTCCGACGGAGTGATCCGGCGGAGTGATGTGATTCGGTGGTGGGCGGGTCCTGGGACCAGGAGCGTGGATTATGAAGGATACATACGTGTAAATGGACTGTTTCAGCCAATCAGAATAGAGAAATTTGCATGCCGTTGTATAAATAGATGTATGACATGGCCATAATAAGGTAATGTATATGCCTTGTATTCTATATTCATATTTCAAATAGCATGTGTCCGGATGGCAAAATGCTGTACTGTATCTACAAAACCCCCTGTAAATCATCTGCCCTTTATTAATTTGCTTAGATTTTTTGTAGAGCCCTCATCTGTCGGCCTAGCGCTGCGTTTTTGCCGATCAACCAATAGATTCTTGGAAAGTTGAATTTGTCGCCTTTCGATCGTGACCCTACTCGACCTGTTGCATGCTTCCAGTCTCAAGACGAAACATCCGACAAGCGTCATTTGACAAGACATTCGGACAAGTGACCAGGTCCGGTTTGGCCGGGTCCTGAATGGACCAGTCACCTCCGATTCAGATTCAGATTACTTTATTCACCATATTCACCACAAATGGAACGTGATTTGACGTTTACAGTGCATGCTTTTTTTTTCACAATTAAGAACAATAAATAATTATAAGTAAAGTGCAAGACAGGACAGGACAGTGAGACAACAATAAGACTGTAAAAGTGCAGTGGTTGGGGACATGGAAACAGTGCAGCACAAAGTTCAAGTCCAGAAGTCCAGCCCTAGCAGCTCGCCATAGAGGGGGGGGGCAGGGCCGGACTGGGGAAATAATTCATACCGGGAGATATAGCGTGAAATATAGCCCCAGTCAGGCCACTTTTTAAGCGGGGGGTCTGGGGGTCCCCCACCAGGATATTTTTTGTTACAAAGACTTAATTTCCTGCATTCTGGTGAATTTTAGTGCATATGAATCACAAACTAATGAGCCAACAATTGCTTAGTACAATGTACTGTTATGAACCTCAAATAAAACTGTTGTGGCACTAGCAATGCTACTCTCTCCACCTTCAAAAAGAAAAAAGCAAGACCACAACATATTTGTCTATTTACTATTATAATACAGTTAACCACTCTCTCCACCTATTCAAACAGAGCAAGAGCACAATACCATATTCACTTTACTGATGCACTACCCATCAACAGTTAAAATAGCCCTTACACAAACATTAAATAACAGACCTTTCATTATTACAAAACTACCTGGCTCACTGCCTGGCTGTTACAGTATTCTGCAGAGTGCCATCTGCCATTCCATTCGCCACCTCCACTGTCAATCAGTTGTATCGCCTGGTCCCGCCTCCACCAATCACAAGCGGCAGCACGGCATTGTGTGTGTGTGATCCGAGGGAGAGAGTCAGATAGTTCTCCAACTCTGTCGCAGACAGTGAATTCCTGGTTGTTCCCCACCCACCTAGGTTATCTAACTATCGCGCCGCTCCAGTCCGGGCCTGGGGGGGGGGGGGAGCAGGGGGACACCTGACTTGTTTACCAGGCGAGCTGCTGAGGGGAAGAAGCTAAGTCTATGGCGGGACTTTAGTGTCTTGGGCAGCCGTAGCCACCTGCTGTGGGGGAGCATGTTGAAGAGGTTATGACCCGGGTGGGGGCGGGGTCTGCCATGATCTTCCTCGCCCTCCTCAAGGCCCTGGTGGAGTGTAGGGACTCGAGGGAGGGATTGACCCCCATGTAGCCAATGAAATGCTGGAGAAAGGGTTGTCCCACGCGAGGGCTGATTGCAACGAGAAAGTCAAAGAAGCCGGGGAAGTTCTTTGTTTTGACTAGCGCCTCGGAAGCAATGTCAGCGGACGGCCATTTTGGAGAATCATGCCGAATTAAAACCCAGTACACACATTACAAAAACACCTTTGTAAAACACTCATTTTCCGTGGGATTGTTATCAACTTTGGACCTGTACTAGATATGACTTAAGGCTATGGAACCGTTATGGTTTCCAGCTCCTACCTCTCAGCTGGGACTTAAAAACAGGCCTCTGGCAACCAGTAAACAGAAATGTGAGTAAACAAAACGTTTACTTCAGTGTGTTCAGACCTCTGTAACTCTATTTCATTAGCACTCAGAGTGATTCTTTGTTGTGGAAGAAAGTTCAGAATGTTTCCTTTCAAAAGAGACCAGACTCATGCATGTGCATGTAAATTACTTTGGGTATGCAATCGTCAGGTGCGTTATGCAACACTAGCCCAATTTTTTTTGCCTGACGCATAAGAGGTTAATGTATATAATATATATAATTAATTATAATTGCTTTCCACTTACAGAACTTTGCATTTTTGCTGTCCTTCGGAACCATTGCTCCATTAGAAAGGGCCAGTCTGAGCGTATTATATCACGGCTGGTTTAACTCAGAGCCGGTAGACATGTCATCCTTAGCTCAACTCCCTGTGTCCTGTCACTCCGCTCAACACTCAGCCATCCACCAGGGTCAGACTGTGGGACTGTCTTACTCTGTAATGAACTAGCAGATAATGGCCTATGGGGGCCTGGGACAGCCATGACACAAATTGCCATGTCCTCTGACTGGGATTAGTAGTAGTAATTACTGCTCGCTGTGGCAGATCAATGGGATAGCAGTGCCACACGTGGAGGGGCTGTGTCACACACTAGCTGGATACAACACAGGCCCTCATGGGGCCGCTAGCAACAATTAAAAAAAATTACCGTCGTGGGCCAGGGTTTACCAAAAAGCATCTGGGGATGAACTTTTGGCACACGATTATTTTGGTGTTGGAATACTTATCTCCGTGGTTTGTTGGATTTAATTACAAGATTTTGTAGTTTGGGTTTTTGTTGTGGTTTGAGTTTAGTTTTGGTCCGCACAAAAACCCAGGAAATCACATGATTACCTTGGTTCTTCACTCCCTTCACTGGCTTCCAATAAACCAGTGTATCACTTTCAAGACACTCCTGTTGGTATTTAAGGCCATACATGGCACCAGTCCAACCTGCCTTCAGGAGCTTCTCATCCCCCAAACCTTTTCAGCACTGGGTCCACGACTCCCATAAACAATTATGGCCAGACTCCATTACTGTTTTTAAATCAAAGCTGAAGACACATCTCTTCCACAGTGCTCTTTTCTCCAGGGTCCTGATGTGTTTTACTGATGTGCTTTCTTTGGCCTCTATTCTTCTATAGGCTTCTATAATTTAAATGTATCAAATTATGGTGTATTATTATGTATATTTTTATTTAGTATGCCATGTTAAAGCACCTTGACACTACATTGAATTTGAAAGTGTGCTCTATAAATAGAATTTATTATTATTATTATTATTATTATTATTATTATTATTATTATTATTATTATTATTATTATTATTATTATTATTATTATTATTATTATTATTATTATTATTATTATTATTATTATTATTATTATTATTATTATTATTATTATTATTATTATTATTATTATTATTATTATTATTATTATTATTATTATTATTATTATTATTATTATTATTATTATTATTATTATTATTATTATTATTATTATTATTATTATTATTATTATTATTATTATTATTATTATTATTATTATTATTATTATTATTATTATTATTATTATTATTATATTCTATTGTGCTTCTATTTAAATTTATCTTATATTCCATTTTATTCTACCTTTTTATTTCATTCTACCGTAATTGTCTGTCCGTTAATGTTGCACCAAAAACGACAGGGTAAAATTCCTTGTATGTGTAAACTACTTGGCAATAAAGACCTTTCTGATTCTGATTCTGATTATTTAATTCGTCCCGACAAAACGTGCTTTCTGTGTAACAGGCTGGCTGATTATGTGCTGATCCAACGATGTTCTGACGGTGTCCGAAGCATTGGGACAAGGTGGGGCAGTGTGGTCGGAGCCGATGGGTTGGCCTGGTGAGAAGAAAACAAGTCCCAACTGAACCGGAGATCTACTGGAACATGAGCGGGAGACTTGAATACTTTCATGGCATAAGAAAGAAAGTCTTCAAGGTATGTTGCGACAGCGGCTCAGGAGGTAATAATAATAATAATAATACACTTTATTTATATAGCACCTTTCATACAAGAATTGCAGCTCAAAGTGCTTCACAGCAGCAAAAAAAGACAAAATGAGCACAAAATTGGCAGATCATGAGCAATGCACAAAGTGCAGTATATATACATAAAATAATAAAACAAACATCAAAATAGAATATTAAATCACATAGTTCTTCACATTAGGATCTAACATCCCTATAGGACTCTTTGTTTTTCAGTTTGATCCATTTTAAAATAGACAGTAATAAAAGAGGAAAATAGAGTAGACAAGAGGTAGAGCCGTCGTCTGGTAATCGGAAGGTTCTCGGTTAGATTCCGGCTCCTCCCGGCAGCGTGTCGAAGTGTCTCCTTGAGCGAGACACTTAACCCCCTAACTGCTCCCAACGAACAGTGTTTCTGCCCGGCATCCTCCGCCCGCCTGTGAGTGAACGGGTGGAGTGTGAGGCATGGAGTTCGCTGGCTTCCTCGTGGTGGTGAGGTCGCCGGGACGGGGGGGAAATGGTGCGGCCTGTGGGAGTAGCACTCCCGTCGCCGTGCATGGCGGTGTGAGTGGCGTGCGGGCTGTTTTGTGTTTTCCTTCGGTCATGACGTGCTTTATCAGGGGGTGTGTCTTGGATGGGGATGTGGTGGGGATTGATTGAGTGTGGGCAGTGGCGGCTGGTGCAAAATATTCTAGGTGGGGCTGTGCCATATTCACTCAGTTGCAGTAACTACAGTATATAACCAGACCTGAAAACTGATAAGAGGTGAAAAAGGTCACATGTGTAAACGAAGCACTCAGAGAAGAAAATAAAGGGAAAAGACAACCTGTATCCAGGTCTGACAGCACTATAATTACATTTTCATATCAAAATATCATAACGCAGAGGCTGAGAGACTCACTTGTTTTTGCTGCCGGTAGAACATCGCCGTACAAATTGGAAGAGCCATCGCATGTCACGCTAACCCTAACCCCAGATATTTGTGGTCCAGGCTTGAACTTTCCATAAATGTGTCTCCATAAATCCATGTAGTTAGATCCAGCACTGAATGTATCTTGTGATTATTATCAATTTTCGACGACGACAACTATTAACTTCAGATTGTGCAGAATAGAGCAGCTTGTCTTGCACTCGGGTGTTCTACGAGAACAAGTGTAGACCAAAAATGCATAGGGATCTTGCGTGGTTGAAAGTAGAGGACAGATCGACACGCAGCCTACTAACACTATTCAAGAATATAACTGTGTCTAAACAACCAAGGTGCCTGTACTCAAGAATAACCTTTGCCCAAGACAGACATGAGCACAGGACAAGACAAGTTACCAGGGGTCATGTTTCAATTCCTCTACCGAGATCAAATGCAATGAAAATAACTGCTATGTATAGGGCCATCTCACAGTGGAATAGGTTGCCAATATATAATTACTCAAGCAACAAGCAAAGAAAGCTTTAAAAAGCAAGTAAATAGGTAACTTTTGGGTACAGGCACAATGCTTGATATATAAAATTGTATTATTTTACTAGTCATTTTATAATATTTTGGTATAATGCTAATGTAATGAGGTGGTTTGGGTTGGATGGGTGTGGGGGGGGGGATTATGTTTGATTATGTTATGTATATTGTTTTGTATGTTTATTGTTGGTTTTATTTTTTAATTATGTTTGTTTGTTTGTATTTATTGTTTTATGTGGCCCCCAGGAAGAGTAGCTGTTGCCATTTGTAACAGCTAATGGGGATCCAAATAAACGTAAACATAAATTAGCGTTAGTTATTTCCTGGTTGACATGCTGTCACACGAATGCCACATGCTCAGCCAATAGACAATTCGTTTTTATTAGTGTGAACATGTACATTTTATCCAGTGCACATTTGGATAGTATTGTAATATTGTGATATCCCATGGATATATATAGCTGTTTTATATATATATATATATATATATATATATATATATATATATATATATATATATATATATATATATATATATATATATATATATATATATATATATATATATATATATATATATATATATATATATATATATATATATTATGGCGAACCAGAAGAGGTTTGTCATATAAAGGAAGTCAACACACGTGATAACAATTTAACAAAGAAGATTTATTTAATCCTATCTAAAAACAATAATTGATTAAACAACAAAAGCATAATAACATAAACAAATAGGTATGTATCAGAATGGATAAGGATCCCAACATGGTTCACTTGGTGGCTGATACAACCTGTGGTGTCTGAAGTGGGAAAGCAGATGGGAGAAGCAGACAGAATGGTTAGACCAGTGGCGGCTCTGCCACTAGGGGCGCAAGGGCGCCGACCCACCTGCTGCCAGCTGCTGTTAAATCAGAGAAGATGAAAATAAAACTTTTTCGTTTTTAGTTTTATAGCCCTATAAATAATATAAACATGTTTAAAATGAATAATATTTACTCATTTTAAGTATGTTTGTATTTCCAATGCACAATATAACGTTATTATCTCAAATAAAAAAAACACTCGTTTTCCTGGGCAGGAAGTGACGTTTTTTTTTATTTTTTTAATTTTTTCGTATTTCTCGCCCGGGCTAGACGCGATAGCGCTCTGAGTGCGCGTCACAGTTTGATCGCTGTATCCGTCACAGCCAATCAGTGCATAACGCGTTGTGCGTTGAAATATGACTATTATGTTGGAATCCGGGCGCGATTTGAAGCGGTCTAGCCAGTAGCGTCAAGAATTTCTGTAGCCGCATTTCGCGGAGACGCTCTCTGATTGGCCGACGCCAGTATTTTTTTCCGTAGCAGAATTTCACAGAGACGATCTCTGATTGGCCGAATCCAATTTCTAATGTTCCAAATTTCTAGCTTATTCCTAGGTTGGTCCGTGAGAGATAGTTGTGTTGTTGTGATGTTGTTGTGAGATGCAGGCAGCAGAGCGTGCCGTGACTGCAAGTTCTTTAGACTGTTAAGCTTAGGCACTCTTTCAAAGTTGGTTAAGGTTAGAGTTTGTCTTAGAGCATGGCGATAGAACGCCAGGTAGTTTGCAGGCTGTTCGAGGCGGAAATGGACAAAGACACAGCTCTTCACTCACACAGCTTGTTGGCTAACAACAAGCTATATGGATGCGGAGGGACAACAATGGATGGACATCAACACAGGCTGGATGGACAATGCCATGGAGTGGATATACTTTATCAACAAGCCAACAACAAGGTAGATTAGCGATCTTAACTCTAGTTTAATACATGATACGTTGTCTACTGATGCCGCATAACGTTGTAACGTTACAGCTTTCAGCTAACGTTAGCTACTGCTAGCTGTTAGCTCCGTTATCTTAGCTGGCCACTTTTATAATTACTTCATGGAAAGTTTCAAGTTTCAAGTTTCTTTAATAGTTGTCATACAGAAGTACAGAATACTTTTGTACAAAATGCTTCTTACTGTTGCGCTCCAGAGACTGTGCAAGACAAGATAAGTATGAAATAAAATAACATAGTAAAATTAGAAGTAAAAAAATGAGGTCACAGTGTTCAGTTTAGACATATGTACAATGTTCGATGCAGAATAGACGTAGTTACCATACAATATACAATACTGTGCAGTGTACTAATATACAATACTATATAGTGCAAGGCAGAAATGGAGAAATGGGACGAGGTGCAA
This sequence comes from Notolepis coatsorum, assembly GCF_963971535.1. NCBI lineage: Eukaryota > Metazoa > Chordata > Actinopteri > Aulopiformes > Paralepididae > Notolepis > Notolepis coatsorum. Next base: position 71,400,002 of record NC_140169.1, on the reverse strand, counting down.
TTTAGGTACAATTCACAGTAGGTGTACGAGAAACGGAGTAACGTTAACGTTTAAACGTTATGTAGAGGTCATACAATACTACAGTCGACATAAGGTTAACGTTACCCCCGTTTCCATGAAGTGTTTAAATAGCAGCAATCTTGTTGAAAATGTAACTTTACTAAAATGCTCTCTCTCTCTCTCTCTCTCTCTCTCTCTCTCTCTCTCTCTCTCTCTCTCGCTCTCTCTCTCTCTCTCTCTCTAATTTCGCCGCATGTGGGGCATAACCACTCAGACAATGAATGGTAACTTGTTTAAAATAACGAGCTTTACAAATGTGTTTATTATTGGATCTGACATCATCTGAGAGAGAGAGAGAGAGAGAGAGAGAGAGAGAGAGAGAGAGAGAGAGCGAGAGAGAGAGAGAGAGAGAGAGAGCGAGAGAGAGAGAGAGAGAAAGAGAGAGAGCTGTGCGTGTTTGTGTTGGGCTATTGGAAACGTGGTTGCATTTGACTGACTGATCATATATTGATCGATGGCAATGGTGATAATATTCGCCAATGTGTGCCTTGTACATGTTTGCAAAATGTTTGGTATAGCGCCCCTAGTGGCGAAGTACCCACCGGCCGCCACTGGGTTAGACAAGGGAAACATATATACTGTGTGTGCAGGCAGCTCTCTGCACTGCACAGGTGAGGGTAATTGGGTTAACGACCTACCCACTCCACCATGCTCTTTGAGTCAGAAGACTCCCCATTTGCAGGTAGAGTGGGGGTCGTCACAATATATATATGTAAGGGATAATGTATAGCTACGAGGTCATTGTCGCAAAATAATTGACCGACACAGAGTTTAAAACACCGAGCCGCTTCGGCGAGGTGTTTTAAACGTCAGTGAAGGTCAATTATTTTGCGACAATGACCGAGTATAGCTATACATTATCCCGCTTATTACATGGCTAACTTACTAACAATATACCTAATTCATTTTACATCGACTCGCAACACTGGTTCTGGCTGCGTTCTGGCTCCGCTCGTCGCTCCGCCCCCTGTCATCGCCGGCAGCAGAACACCGGCAGTGTCTAATTGCACTGAAACAGTGTGTGTCAGTGGGCTTGATTGCGAACAGCTGCGCACAGCGGTCATTATTGAAAAAACAGCGGTCATTATTGAAAAATAATGACCGCTGTCGGGGGGCTATTGACCAATCACAAGCAAGCATTTCGGCGAATGTGAAAACGCCATGTAATAATGCTGCATATATTTTGACGGAATAGACATGACATACAACACAGGGTTGAGGTTTTAGTAAAGTAAAGTAAAGTAAAGTAAAACAAACCTGCCATATTTCAGTGTAGGCATGGGGTCTGTTTATAATAATAATAATAATAATAATAATAATAATAATAATAATAATAATAATAATAATAATAATAATAATAATAATAATAATAATAATAATAATAATAATAATAATAATAATAATAATAATAATAATAATAATAATAATAATAATAATAATAATAATAATAATAATAATAATAATAATAATAATAATAAAAATAATAATAGTAATAGTAATAATAATAATAATAATAATAATAATAATAATAATAATAATAATAGTAATAATAATAGTAATAATAATAATAATAATAATAATAATAATAATAATAATAATAATAATAATAATAATAATAATAATAATAATAATAATAATAATAATAATAATAATAATAATAATAATAATAATAATAATAATAATAATAATAATAATAATAATAATAATAATAATAATAATAATAATAATAATAATAATAATAATAATAATAATAATAATAATAATAATAATAATAATAATAATAATAATAATAATAATAATAATAATAATAATAATAATAATAATAATAATAATAATAATAATAATAATAATAATAATATTAATAATAATAATAATAATAATAGTAATAATAATAATAGTAATAATAATAATAGTAATAATAATAATAATAATAATAATAATAATAATAATAATAATAATAATAATAATAATAATAATAATAATAATAATAATAATAATAATAATAATAATAATAATAATAATAATAATAATAATAATAATAATAATAATAATAATAATAATAATAATAATAATAATAATAATAATAATAATAATAATAATAATAATAATAATAATAATAATAATAATAATAATAATAATAATAATAATAATAATAATAATAATAATAATAATAATAATAATAATAGTAATAATAATAATAATAATAATAATAATAATAATAATAATAATAATAATAATAATAATAATAATAATAATAATAATAATAATAATAATAATAATAATAATAATAATAATAATAATAATAATAATAATAATAATAATAATAATAATAATAATAATAATAATAATAATAATAATAATAATAATAATAATAATAATAAATTGTATTTGTATTGCACATTTCGTTCACTAGGATTCCAAAGTGCTACACAGGGTTAAAACATAGTTAAAAAAAAATCAATAATTATTAATAATAGAATAAAATACAGAATATTTTTTAGAACATAGTTAAAAACATAGTATAGACAATTAAAGACAACAGCACAAGAAAAAGAAATCACACAAAAAAAAATAAGACATTTCAACATCAGTTTCACCCCTTTGATGACAGTGGTGCCCACATATGCGTGAATGGGGTGAAACTGATGTTGAAATAGACCCGATGTCTACACTGAAATGATGGTGGCTGGTAGGGATGCCCCGATCACGTTCTTTGCCACCGATACCGATCACCGATCGTCGTGAGCCATATCGGCCGATACCGATCCGATACCGATCGTTTTTGATTAAAAAGACATTAAAAATTATTTTATATAAAATGTTTTTTTTTTTTTTTTTTTTTTTATAAAATATATATATTAGATAATTAGACTTGTACTTGTATTATCTGCGAGACATCGCCACCACGCAACAAGTCAAAATGCTCGCTATCTGCAAACAGCTCCACTGTCTGTGTGTACTCTAGTAGCTCCAAAAAGGATTCTCCGGCGCTGCAGCGGGACCCTATTGTATTGGTAACGTTATGCTTTGGTCATTTCACATTCAGCAAGCCCTCAGCTCGAATACGCATTCAATCAATGTTATAAGACATTGATATCAGGAGCTATCTGTAGCTACTGCTAGCCGGCTAGATGATGTTAAGACAACTATTTAGTTCAATTGGACATTTCGTTTTGAACTGTGAAGTAACGTCAGCTAACGCAAGCTAACGCAAGCTAACGGAGATATCAACATGGACTAATAGACTTCCTGGGGCATTTGTTGATATCCGGAGCTATCAGTAGCTAGCCGGCTAAATACCGTTAGACAATGCCTACTAAAAGTGAATAGTTGACTGGGTAATTTTGTTTAAACAGTAACGATAGCTAGGTAGCTAACGTTAGCTCAGGTCGAATGCACTATCTAGACTCAGCAGAGGAGGTCCGCCTGTGTTTACAAACTCTACACGGGTACGGGCGGGGCTAGGGAGGAGGAGCAGTTTGCAGGTCCTGTGCGTCTGAGACAAGCGAGTGAGATATCCACTTGATCAGTTTCCGCGATCGGCGAATATGACTCATTATCGGAATTCCCCGATCGCATATTTATACTGATTATCGGCCGATAACGATCGGTGGCCGATCGATCGGGGCATCCCTAGTGGCTGGTCTTTATTGTTTTGGGTTTGTTTTGCATCTACAGATCCTGGAGGACCTTTTAACCCTTTTCACTACCACACTACAGAAGGTTAACTTTTCACTACCACACTACAGAAGGTTAACCTTTCACTACCACACTACAGAAGGTTAACCTTTCACTACCACACTACAGAAGGTTAACCTTTCACTACCACATTACCTAAGGTTAACCCTTTCACTACCACACTACCGAAGGTTAACCCTTTCACTACCACACTACAGAAGGTTAACCCGTTCACTACCACACTACAGAATGTTAACCCTTTCACTACCACACTACAGAAGGTTAATCACTACCACACTACAGGCGGTTAACCTTCTGTAGTGTGTGGTAGTGAAAGGGTTAACCGTCTGTAGTGTGGTAGTGAAAGGGTTAACCTTCTGTAGTGTGGTAGTGAAAGGGTTAAGGCACCAGATTTCCCCCCCAAAATATAGGGGGATATTTTCTTCAAATGGCAATTTTCCATGTTTGTCTTGTACCCAATGTCATGGCTTGATTAAAGAGACATTTTATTTACAACCAAGTACAGGTAGGAGTATCGCTGTTAGAGGCCGGATCACTTGTAATTCTGATTTTGTGGTTTACTTGCTCAAATGTCCTTGCAACCTTTACTATGTTGGAAAAACAAGAAGAAGTTTTAAGCATCGTACTTCTGAGCACAAATGGTAGAGCAGTCGTCTGGCAATCCGGAGGTTCCCGGTTCGATTCCCGCTCCTCCCGGGCAGCATGTCGATGTGTCCTTGAGCAAGACACTTAACCCCTAATTGCTCCCGATGAGCAGGTTGGCACCTTGCATGGTTGCCTCTGCCGTCGGTGTGTGAATGTGTGAGTGAAGGGGTAAAATGTGAGGAACAAATTGTAAAGCGCTTTGGCAAAAGCAGCCATTTACCATTTATAAGAAGAAATTACGAGAAGTCTTCAGTTGAAGGCACTTTAAAGGTCAGTGTTAAAGTGAGTGTGTGCATGTGGATGTGTGTGCAAAGAGTGTAGATGGATGGATTAGTGTTGCATAGAGTCATTGAGCATCCTGATGGCCTGGAGATAGAAGCTCCTTCTGAGTCTCTCTGTATAGCCATGAGACTCCGGTAGCGCTTGCCTGACTGCAGCAGTGTAAAGAGTTTATTTCAGGGCTTGTACAGGCCAGAGCACGGCCCCATTACTTTGCATCAGTCGTGTGGCTAATTAGCCGGAGCTGAGGGTGTTCGATGTGAAGAAAGGCCTTAACCGTGTTGAGAGAGGACCCTACCGATTGACCACATCGACATGGGAGCTTTACCCTTTAATCAGACAATCGTAAAAGGGAACATCACCCTAATTAAGCATTCAAGTGCTACGTTTCCTCTGTGGTCGAGGAAAGTTCAATCGATGTCTTTTGTGAACACAGGCAAAAGCTCTCTCTCCCGAAGCCGGAGACTCGGAGAAGTAAGACTCAAACTTATGAGGTCATCGAGTTTGGAGCTGCTCCATAGACAATGAATGGGGGACAGATGTTGTGGACCCCATGGATGGTTTGAGACCCCCCCCCCCCCAACTCCCCGCCAAATGGGCTTTAATGCTATAGTAGTGTTCTGTTATGAGACAGAGGAAAAAAGAAATCCAGCCCGATTTAAATCATTCGGATTGTAGATTTCAAATGCATCATTACTAACTACATTGCTCTTGACTTTTTGTTTATAATTTCTTTTTCATTATGATTGTGTGACAGATTGTATTGGACTCCTCTGCGTTGTGTATTAAACGCTGATGCCCCGAGGGAGAGTTGAACCCGGGGTCTCCCGCTCCGCGGGCGACGACACAGACCGCTGCACTAAGAGGTGAATTCACTCCTGGGTACCGTACCTATGCGTCTATTAACCCTGTTATGGGGAAGTGAGTTTAACGCGGAGCCCCGCTTACTGCCACAGTCACTTCACAACACGCGCGTTTATCGTGACGGTGGATAATACTCACGGACCTCCGTTACAAATGTTTGACGGAGCTTGATATTGTGATTTGTTTGGAGGAATGTGGTGAATACATGTTCAAAAATCAACGTTTTCATTCATTCAAATGCATCATTTACATTGACAATGCGATACGGTGATCCGATACGGTTTGTGTTTACAGGCCCCAAAGCATGTGAATCACAATATAACTTTTCTGACATGCACAGGAGGACCCTGCCGACACGTAGCCCCTCTTGCACTCACCTCCAATGTTCTTCTGGGACTGCTGCTTAATTAAAGGAACATGCAGACATTATCGGAAATGTGCTTTTACCGTCTTCTCCACCAATTTTATATCTGTGCGTTCTGCATGCCAGCTTAGCATAAATTAATGGAAGCTTAGGCGGACGAGCTAGCCTAACTGTGGGCCAAAAACACCTCTCCCAGAGTTACACCTGATAGTGTGTTCTTGTTATTGATAGAGTAACATATGTGTCACCTGCCATTGTGTTATTATTATTGATAGAGTAACATGTCTCACCTGTCATTGTTATTATTATTGATAGAGTAACTTGTCGCACCTGTCATTATTATTATTATTGATAGAGTAACATTATGTGTCACCTGTCATTGTGTTATTATTATTATTATTATTATTATTATTATTATTATTATTATTATTATTATTATTATTATTATTATTATTATTATTATTATTATTATTATTATTATTATTATTATTATTATTATTATTATTATTATTATTATTATTATTATTATTATTATTATTATTATTATTATTATTATTATTATTATTATTATTATTATTATTATTATTATTATTATTATTATTATTATTATTATTATTATTATTATTATTATTATTATTATTATTATTATTATTATTATTATTATTATTATTATTATTATTATTATTATTATTATTATTATTATTATTATTATTATTATTATTATTTTATCTTGTTCTCTCTCTTATTTGAATCTCAAGGAACATCTGGCGACCATGCAAGGTGCCAACCTTGCTCATCGGGAGCAATTAGGGGTTAAATGTATCACACAAGGGGTTAAATGTATCACACGAGGGGTTAAATGTATCACACGATGACACGCTGCCGGGGGGAGGAGCCGGGAACCATTCTGAATAACCTTTCCGATTACCGTCTCCCTGTGTCCCATATGGATACAGCGTCTTATAACCTCAGTGTCCTTTATCTCTGTCCCCATCTGATGATCTCACTCCCCTTACAGCTCTGGTGTAAGAGACTCTCCACTGATGTCATCCTCTATCACTCCTGACACTCCCCCCCTCCCCTCCCATCACCTCCATTAAAAAGAGGGGTGGAACCCTGATTAATGACAAGGCTTTGCTCCCATGGGTTTTTAATTAAACCATACACACAAACACACACACAGGCAAAGGCATGTGTCTGAACTTGTACATGCATACACACACACACACACACACACACACACACACACACACACACACACACACACACACACACACACACACACACACACACACACACACACACACACACACACACACACACACACACACACACACACACACACACACACAACACACATGCAACAACACCACGCAAGGGCAAGACGAATGGGGTGTAATAGAGAGAGAAAGTAATTTTGGACGAAATACAAATTAAGTACTCCTTTATGGTGTGACAGCAATGACCTTTGACCCCATCCCTGTCTCAAACCCCTCCTCCCACCATGAGAGAATGAGAGTCAGCTGCAGATATAAGACAAAGGAGATGGTTCAGTCTGAGCATATTCTGGAAGTTATACAAAAGTCCAAACATAAATATTAACTTAGTCCATGCTATCAGAATCAGAATCAGAAGAATCAGAAAGGTCTTTATTGCCAAGTATACTTTTCACATTTCACAAGGAATTAGCTTTGGACGTTACTGGTGCGACATTAGCGGACAGACATTAACAGACAGATAACAATCAACTTACACTTAGTCGATACATTAGTATAAACCTTTCACAACACTTAGACCAAATTTCTTTTTCAATTTTTCTCCCATCCCAATTACCCGCTGTGCCAATTCTCCCCTCCCCTGTCTTGAATGTTGCTCGCATATGCCCCCCACTGGCCGGTTGTAGGGAGGATAGAAGCCTTGCATCACGTGTCCCCTCCGATACACGAGGAGGCAGCCTGTCACATCTTTTCACCTGCCAGCGCGGACTCTCATTGGCGAGGTGTAACGTGTGGGAGGCTCACACTACCCCCGCCATTTCCTGTCTCTGCTGTGCAGGCGTCCCCCAACCGACCTGTAGGAGTCGCTGTCCACAACGTCCAGATTACCACCCATCGACTTCCACCTGCTAACTCTGCCAATTGAGTTAGTATGACGGCCGGCCCAAGCCGGAGGCAACGCAGACAGCCGGAGTCGAACCCGGTGTCTCTTGCGTTGGTGACGAGCACAATGTCCGCTGCGCCACCCAGCCGCCTAGACCAAACATTAGTATAAACTTTTAAAAACACTTAGTCCTGGGGTGCCCGAGTGGCGAACCACGTAATGCGCTGCGTCGCAACACGGCCGACCCGGGTTCGATTCCCGGACCTGGCGTTCTTTGCTGAATGTCTTCCCCTGCTCTGTCTGCCATTCTTCCCCTCTCTCTCTCTAGTCTACCGGACTGCCCGGTAGTAAAAACCAATACAAATCTACCAAAAACATAATAAAATAAAAAATACTTTGTAAAAACTTTTGTATCACCTTTTCACAACACATAGACCAACCATTAATATCAACCTTTCACAACACTTAGTCCAAACATTAGTATAAACTTGTGTTACCAGTACTGGAAATTTACCATTTCTACTCAAGTACTCTACTTGTACTTTACTTAACTTTACTTTACTTAGCAAAGTGTATACTTTTTTATTTAAGTATTTCTACTTTAAGCACCTGCATCCACCAACACAGAAATACTGCTGATCATGATGCCTCAACAAAAGAAGACAATTGTTCCGTTTGTTCTGGGGAAAGAAACAAGGCAGTGTCTAACCTGATGAATGCAGATGGTGGCTGCTTGCTGTGCCCTACAGCTCCCCAGATTAAACCGTGCCATATGGAGCCCCATATTAACCTCTTATTAAACCCTAGCCCTATTTTCTGAAAATCCGCCTAAAAATGCATACCTAAGTAAATGGAAGATTGCTCCACTTCTACAAGGTCCATCTAAGCAAATTAAAAAAGGGAAGATGATTAGACAGAAGGTTTTGTAGATACAGTACTGAAATGCTGCCATCCGGACACACAATTTGAAATATGATTATAGAATATAGAATATCAGGCCTATAAATTACCTTATTATAGCCACGTCGCACATCTATGGACCGGGCCAGATCTCCCCTTTCCAATGGCAGAGTTCAATCTGAATTTAATATCACCAGGTGTGATCCACAAACCGTGAATGAAATATACTATATAAGTACTAGGGATGTCCCGATCAATTTTTTTTGCTCCCGATCCGATCCGATCATGTGATTTTGAGTATCTGCCGATACCGATTTTTCCCGATCTGATCTTTCGGAAATGCATTAATAAAAAAAAAGAAACGAAAAAAGTTGTTATTTAATTTAACAGTATCCAACTATCCATTATATCCAACATGGATATGTAGCTTCTTTTTTTCACTTATTGCAGCATTGGATCAAAATTCAAAACAAAATAAAAATAAAGCTTAAAGGAAAACTCCAACATTTTGGGAAATTAGCTTATTTAACATCTTCCTTGGAGTTAGACAAGAAGATACATACCTTTTTTGTCTCTGTGCATGCATTAGGCTTAGGGAACAGCCGCTCCGTTAGCGTAGCTTAGCTTCATCACTGGAAGTTGGTCAGACTTGTACCCTGACGTTCCCTACAGTGCCCTACAGTCACGAAACACACTCCAAATACAACTCCAAAACGTTCCTGTAAACATGTTGTGACCTGTGTATTTACCACGTGGAGAAATAAAAAATAATTGAATTCGACAATTACGTTTTCTAAGCAAATATACTCGGATTATTTGTTTGCCTAACCACTACTCTCAAGTTTCAAGTTTCAAGTTTTTTTAATAGTTGTCATACAGAAGTACAGAATACTTGTATACAAAATGCTTCTTACTGTTACGCTCCAGAGACTGTGCAAGACAAGATAAGTATGAAATAAAATAACATAGTATAGCATGTAAATTAGAAGTAAAAAAATTAGGTCACAGTGTTCAGTATAGACATATGTACAATGTTCGATGCAGAATAGACGTAACTGAGTTACCATATAATATACAATACTATGCAGTGTACTAATATACAATACTATATAGTGCAAGGCAGAAATGGGATGAGGTGCAATTTAGGTACAATTTACAGTAGGTGTACGAGTTGTAGTGCAAATCCTTTATCAATAAATATAAAGTGTGTTTTTGTGATCTAAAGTGTGGAGAGTGGGTGCTGCAGTGTGTTGTTTGTTTAAGTGAGTGTGTGCGTGTGGTTGTGTGTGCTGTGTGCATTTGATGGTTGTTGCATAGTGTTTATTGTTCGTTTAGCAGCCTGATGGCCTGGGGATAGAAGCTTCTTCTGAGTCTTTCTGTGCTCGCCTTAAGACTCCGGTATCGCTTGCCTAACCGCAGCAGTTCAAAGAGGCAGTTGTTCGGGTGGCTGGAGTCCTTGATGATTCTCTTAGCCTTCCCCCTGCACCGCTTGTTGTAAATGTTCTGGAGGGTGGGAAGCCCCCCTCCAATTGTGCGTTCGGCTGAACGTGTCACTCTTTGTAGTCTGCTACGGTCTTGTGCAGTGCTATTCCCAAACCAGGAGGTGATGTTGCCAGTCAGGATGCTCTCTATTGTACATGAGTAGAAGTTCCTAAGGATCTTCTGACTGACTTGGAACTTCCTTAGGCGCCTGAGGAAGTAGAGGCGTTGTCGTGCCTTCTTCACAACACTGTCAATGTGTGTGGTCCATGTCAAGTCCTCGGATATGTGGGCTCCGAGGTACTTGAAACTGTTCACTCTCTCAACCAGTGCCCCGTCGATGCTGAGGGTGCTGTAGTCCTTGACCCCCGACCTCCTGAAGTCCACAATCATCTCTTTTGTTTTGCTGACGTTCAGGGAGAGGCAGTTCTCCTGACACCACTGTGACAGATTCTCTACCTCTTCCAGGTAGGCCCTCTCGTCGTTGGCAGAGATCAGGCCCACCACTACTGTGTCATCAGCAAATTTGATGATTGTGTTGTTGTTCCGCTGTGCCACGCAGTCATGTGTGTACAGGGAGTAGAGGAGGGGGCTCAGAACACAGCCCTGGGGGGCCCCTATGTTGAGCGTGATGGATGAGGAGGTGCAGTTGCCTGCTCTTACCACCTGGGGTCTGCCCGTCAGGAAGTCCAAGACCCACTGGCAGAGGTCATAGTTCAAGCCCAGGTCCCTGAGCTTGGCTATGAGTTTGGAGGGGACTATGGTATTGAATGCTGAGCTGTAGTCGATGAACAGCATTCTCACATAGTTCCCCTGCCTCTTGTTCAGGTGTGATGCTGCTGTGTGCAGCACATGGGCTATGGCGTCCTCCGTGGACCTGTTGGGGCGATATGCAAATTGCAGGGGGTCCAGGTTGATGGGGAGGGAGGAACAGATGTAGCCCTTCACTAGCTTCTTAAAGCACTTCATGGCTATGGAGGTGAGGGCTACAGGGCGGTAGTCGTTGAGGCAAGCAGGCGTAGATTTTTTGGGTACAGGGATGATGGTGGACTTCTTCAGACAGGTGGGGATGACAGCCTGTTCCATGGACAGGTTGAAGATGTCAGTGAATACCGGGGCCAGTTGGTTGGCACAGACTTTTAGGACGCGGCCGGGGATGCCGTCCGGTCCTGCTGCCTTCCTGATATTCACTTTTTTAAAGGTCCGCCTCACCTCATGCTCTGTTACCCTGAACACTGAGTCTCCATCAGCAGACCCCCCCCATTGCCGTGGTTTGTAGGCTGGTGTTGTTATTCACAGCCTCAAACATCGCATAGAAGGATTTGAGATCATTTGCTAAGGAGATGTCACTGTTCAGTTTGAGGGAGGTGCCTTTGTAGTCTGTCATTGTTCTGAGGCCCTGCCACATACCTCTAGAGTCAGCCTGTTCAAACTGAGCGCAGTCAGTGATTTCAACGTGACGCCGCGTTTGTTTACATTCTCATTCATTCAAAGTATCCGAACCGATTGAAGTTTATGGATACCATGACTTAAAACCCTCTTACCTTGACGATTAAAAGCCTCCCCAATTTAGAAAACAGTATTCCAATGGCTGGTCTTGATAGGCTGCTAGCTAACGGAGCTAACCAACAAACACAGAACCGGGCGGACACTAAAGCAGATAACGAGGGTAATAGCTTCCGGTCGGGGGGGGGGGTTCCAAAATAAAAGAGCGATGTCTATAGCAGCGGAAATACGTTTATTTTGTACATTATCTAACATTAACACAAACCTAAACTAACTTTAGGTTAGTTGTAACGTTAGTTTAGGTTTGTGTTAACGTTAGATAAACGTATTTCCGCTGCTATAGACGTCGCTCTTTTATTTTGGAACCCCCCAACCGGAAGTTAGCCTAGTTATCTGCTTTAGTGTCCGCCCGGTTCTGTGTTTGTTGGTTAGCTCCGTTAGCTAGCAGCCTATCAAGACCAGCCATTGGAATACTGTTTTCTAAATTGGGGAGGCTTTTAATTGTCAAGGTAAGAGGATTTTAAGTCATGGTATCCATAAACTTCAATCGGTTCGGATCCTTTGAATGAATGAGAATGTAAACAAACAGAAAATCACTGACTGCGCCCAGAGAGGAGTGGTTAGGCAAAAAATAGTTCAGAGTATATTTGCTTAGAAAACGTAATTGTCGAATTCAATTATTTTTCATCGGGACATCCCTAGTAAGTACAGTTACTTTTGTCATAATGTAAATTCCTCTGCCATTTTTCATCAGATTGCAACGTCTTTTTTTTTGCTAGACGTTCACAGAAAGGTAGAGAAACTAACTGTGTTCTGTTTTATGGCAATAACGTTCAGGTTTGTGGGATATGATCCCGATAAATAAGAAAAGATGGATTGGAGATAGATTTATGGTGTGATGTCATTGTCGGTCCGGTACCGGACCGTTCGGGCTCAATCCTTTCAATGCCGCACTACCAAACGGTTAACCCATTCACTGCGACAATACACAGAAGGTTAACCCTTTCACTGCCATACAACAGCAGGTTAACCCTTTCACTGCCACACTACAGAAAGTTAACCCTATACTATCACACTACCGACGGTATAAAGGGTTATACCTAGGGTATTCCATTTACCTAGGTATACATTTTATGCAGATTTTCACCTGGGGTGGAACAGGTTAAACTGTGCCATACGGGAGCCCCAGATTAATCATTCTTAATCTATTCCATTACATGACGGGTCACGTGATTCAAGCAACCTACGACACCGCTAGTACGGAATTAGTGCGGTTCTGATTCGGAAATACATGAAGTTGAAGGATACGTTCTCGTTTATCCCTCTGTTTGATTCAATTGTTTTGTGATTATCTCTTGAATATGCTTGCAATCCAAGGTCAAGGTCAAGGTCAACTTTATTTATATAGCACATTTAAAATCAACCGAAGTTGTACCAAAGTGCTGTACAATACAAAAAGAGAAACACTAAAAGAAATACAAAATACGGTATACACACAAAGTCATATAACTACAAAAAAGTTTAAAAAACAATCACGACACGACCATGGGATGTGTGGCTCACCAAGCCTCAGAACGCCAATAAAAACAGGTGAGTCTTCAGCTGTGTTTTAAAACTCTGTAGGGTCTGGGCAGCAGACCTCATTTGCAGTGAAAGACTGTTCCATAACTTAGGGGCAGCCACCGCAAAAGCTTGATCGCCTCTAGTAGACAGGGTCAATTTTCAGAAAATCATAACCCTGAAGGCATTTCGTGTTTATTTTTGGTACACAACATTTCTAGGGGTATTAAGGGGTGCTGAATCCAGATCTGCTGTATACCAAGCTCAAAAATTAAAAATAAGGCCTCAAAATAGATAAATCCAACATGGCCGCCAGCGCCAGGCTGAAATCTATTTAAGTGCATATCTTTTTGACTAAACAAGGTAGAAACATGAATGAAATGTGTTTTTATATGTTTGCATACATGAGGAATTTAAAATCATATCCTGATATTAGATCAGTTGTGAAAATGTTGCTTGAAACTCATATTTATAGCAGTCGTTATTGATGCATAACTCATCAACCAAATAAGAAAGAAAAGCAGGATGATCCCAGGCCATGGATTTATTCATCAAACTCTTTTCTCTTGAATTTTTTTAATCAACATGCCATTTATGCAAATTAGATAGTCCTTAATATGCGTACAGTAGCTTAGGTACAGTAATCTATTGTCAGTCATCAATCGTATTCAGGCAGGTGTTGCAGGTGTCTTGCAGTTGCATGATTCATCCAATGCCACTTTTCCTGAATAGAATAGAATAGATTATAATATAATAAAATAAAAATATTATTTTACCATATCAATATAAGTGAATGTTCAAGTTTCTTTATTAGTTGTCATACAGAATACAGAATACTTTGCATAAAATGTTTCTTTCTGTGTTGCTCCTGAGAGTGCTAGATAATAACAAGATAGTATAAAATAAGTATAAAATAGAAAGTCAAGAAGTCAAGTACGTAAACAAGTGTAAACAACAAAATTGTTCAGTGTATCTATATATACAGTATGTACAGCTGGTACAAAAATGGTGAAGTATAGCTTAGCTTGTGGTGCCACCTTGTAGTGGTGAGGTGCAATAAGGAATGAGAATGATGTGCAATTTCCCTACCAATAATATAAATGTAAAGTGTAAAGTGTGTCTAAAGTGGGTGCTACAGTGTGTTGTTTATTTAAGTGAGTGTATGTGCGCTGTGGGTGTGTTGATGGTTTGCTTATTGTTCATTGTTCATTCATTGAGCATCCTGATGGCCTGGGGATAGAAGCTCCTTCTGAGTCTCTCTGTGCTTGCCATGAGACGCCGGTATCGCTTGCCTGACCGCAACAGTTCAAAGAGGCAGTTGTTTGAGTGGCTGGAGTCTTTGATTATTCTCTTAGCCTTGCCCTTGCACCGCTTGTTGTAAATGTCTTGGAGAGTGGGAAGCCCACCTTCAATTGTGCGTTCGGCTGAACGGGCCACTCTCTGTAGTCTGCTGCGATCTTGTGCAGTGCTATTCTCAAACCAGGAGGTGATATTGCCAGTCAGGATGCTCTCTATTGTGCATGAGTAGAAGTTCTTGAGGATCTTCTGACTCACGTTGAACTTCCTTAAGCGCCTAAGGAAGTAGAGGCGTTGTTGTGCCTTCTTGATAACACTGTCAATGTGTGTGGTCCATGTCAAGTCCTCGGATATGTGGACTCCGAGGTACTTAAAACCCTTCAAGGTCTAAAGTAACTAGCTCCACCTTCTCAGAATTTTCCCTTTTTTTTGTTACATAATGTAAAATTACAGATTCATACCTTCAAAATAAGCCATCAATTGTCAAATTTGAGACGATAGTTTTCAATCAATGTCCTATCAAACATTCTGGTAAAATCCTAACTACTTTTCAGGATGGACTTGAACAGGATCCAAGTTCATTCAGCTATCTGATGAGAGAACTACACTCCCAGAATTCAATGTGATCATTGTCACTAGAACCATTTCACACCTGGAGCAAAGGCCCAGTCATTCCTTTGTTATTCCAGTGAATGGACCCAGCAGGAGGCCTAGCCTAGCGACAAGCGGCCACTACATAATTGGGTATTGTATCCATACAATACCCAACATACATGATTTTCTGTGTTTACAGTATAGTGTATTTTAGAGAGAGAGAGAGAGAGAGAGAGAGAGAGAGAGAGAGAGAGAGAGAGAGAGAGAGAGAGAGAGAGAGAGAGAGAGAGAGAGAGAGAGAGAGAGAGAGAGAGAGAGAGAGAGAGAAATTCTGTGTTCAGGCATCCATACTTATTGAAAAAATGCTCATATCCAAAAGTAGTAGATAGATATAGGTCATACATGTAGGTATGCACTTGTCCTAATATACTAACCTACACTGTAGCACTCAACACTTTGATGAACATTGTTACTCAGCTGATAGAGTTGTGCCCTTCCTCAATAAAGCCAGAGAGAGAGAGAGAGAGAGAGAGAGAGAGAGAGAGAGAGAGAGAGAGAGAGATGATCATAACCAAACCAATTTCAAATGTATCATCAAGTACAAAATGGATTTGATCGTAATATTTATGAGAATGCATGTTGAATGAATGCAAGAACATTCTAGAACATTTGTGATGTCAAAGTATGATGTCATAATCAAACATTCTAGCACTCAACACTTTGATGAACCTGGGGGCCGCTGGAGGTAGAGTCTGGGTGAGGCTGGGCTGCATCAAATATTCCACAAAAAAAGGGTTTCAAGTATTCCAAAAATGTATTAATATACCCCTTTGCCTCATCATAAAACCTCACAAACACCAGCAACTGAGCATTCTCAGTGGTGTCAGTGGACTCATCCACAGCTATGGAAATTCACTGTGCATTTTTTTTTATTCTATCACAAAGCTGTTTAATGAAATCATCAGCCAGTATTTCAGTTATTCTGGTTGCTGTGCGATCTGAGGAGGATTTGCTTTTGTTTGCCTTCAAACATGGTCTCCATCACTTCAGTCATACATTATTTTATTATGTATGCATCAGATAATGGCTTCTTGTGTTTAGCCAACACCCATGCCACTGAGTGAGGACTTGGTTGCTTCACCTTTGAATTGCAGCGATTTTCACTGTTGACTTTTATTTTACTGGCCATCTTTGAACATGCCATATTTTTCTACTAGCTGCCTGCTGGCAAAACTATGCTACTCGCTACAGTATCTGCAGATTAGACTACCTGTATATGCGCTGTCAACTCTCGCTCTGACTCCGACCCATTGAAAGAGACAACACGCATTTCGTGAAGACCCGCCCTACTCTGCCTCTGATTCGCAGACTGTGGGTGGGGGGGGGGATTCTGATGGGATGCTGAATATGATTGGACCAAAGCAGTAGACAGACACAGGCAGTTGGAGCAGTGCAGCCGGACAGGAGCTTGCAGAGGAGATAGCGGAGAATTTCGAGGATACCTGCTATACGCACTGATCACAGGATATATTTCCTTCCACTTGGTATCACTCTCGAATCACGTTTCAACCACTAACGTTGCTGCCATGAGCCTTCGCTATGGTAGCCTACAAGTGATAAAATAAATAAAACGCCCAACTTGCTGTACAAGAAATTCCTTCTGTGTGGAAAACTGCGAGATAACTCATAACTCGTACACACACGCACTCTGTCTCTACTCATACAGTAGTAAAAGTTGATGTTTTAGCGCGACGTGGGTATATACACGGGCGAGGATGAAAAGCATGTTAGACTACTTTTTATTCATAAGTTAACATTCCGTCGGGTCCGCGTGTATTCTCGAGAATGATAATAATAATAATAATGCAGTCCACCTCTTCCTTCTTTCCTTGCACATAAAAAGCAAGTAGTTAATGTTTTATCGCGACGTCATAGACTGGTCTCTGATACCTCTCACCTCTGCAGGGTCTAACACCTATTCACAGCGCACACACTTCTCTTGTGTGTGTGCGCGTGTGCGTGTATGTGCGTTTCGTGACGCGCTGTAGTTCTCTGGCAAACGGAGATAATTACAAGCATACCATCTAGCAAGAATTAAACGTATTTACAAGTCGTATTACGTTTAGCAAGTAAGGAGACATATATAGTACATCTCAAAGCACTCGAAATTGTCATTTTTCTATTTTTACAGATTTCTGAAAAGCGCGACTTCCAGAGCATTTATGAGTCATTCTAAATCCCTTTGTTCTCCGCCCACGTGTCCAAAAAGCCCCGTCAACCTCAAGGGGTTAAAACTGTTCACTCTCTCAACCGGTGCCCCGTCGATGCTGAGGGGGCTGTAGTCCCTGACCCCGACCTCCTAAAGTCCACAATCATCTCCTTTGTTTTGCTGATGTTCAGGGAGAGGCTGTTCTCTTGACACCATCCCGCTAGAACCTTAACCTCTTCCAGGTAGGCCCTCTTGTCGTTTGCAGAGATCAGGCCCACCACTACTGTGTCGTCAGCAAATTTGATGATTGTGTTGTTGTTCCGCTGTGCCACACAGTCATGTGTGTACAGAGAGTGGAGGAGGGGACTCAGGACACAGCCCTGGGGGGCCCATATGTTGAGAGTGATGGATGAGGAGGTGCAGTTGCCTGCTCTCACCACCTGGGGTCTGCCCGTGAGGAAGTCCAAGACCCACTGGCAGCGGTCATAGTTCAAGCCCAGGTCCCTGAGCTTGGCTATGAGTTTGGAGGGGACTATGGTATTGAATGCTGAGCTGTAGTCGATGAATAGCATTCTCACATAGTTCCCCTGCCTCTTGTCCAGGTGTGATGCTGCTGTGTGCAGCACATGGGCTATGGCGTCCTCCGTGGGCCTGTTGGGGCGGTATGCAAATTGCAGGGGGTCCAGGTTGATGGGGAGGGAGGAACATATGTAGCATCCGAGGTTGGTGGCAGAGTCTCTTGTGGATGGCCTTTGCAGAATAACTCTTGCTTTGTTGCACGTATCCACCTCAGGCACACCATAGATCTTGCAGATGAATCTCTCTGTTGATGTCACAAGATCTTCTGTGAAAGGGCCCTTCCCAAGGCCAGCAAGATCAGTGTGATGGTGCTCAAACACCTGCCAGGCTGTTTTCTTTCCGTGACCACTGAACTGGGACACACTGTCACATCCGGTGAGGGCATGGAAGGCAAGGATTGTGTCCAGTTGATCATCAGATAGTAGCTTTCTAATGTCATGTACTGGAAAATATTTTGGATCCTTCGATGTCCCAGCTTTCATGTAGAGATGCGTACATCGGATTCTGTCATAGTGAGCCAAGAGTAGAAGCAGCACATCTGTGTCACGCGCTGACACGACGATTGTTTCCACTGGAGCCTGGATGAGAAAACCAGACGTGTATCAGCTTCCTCATGGTCAGCACACAGAGAGGAGACTTCAAGATCTGGATCTGTTGACTTGACAGTTGTCGCTTCAGCAAACCTCTGATACTACAACTACTGTACAGGTTCATCATCCGGGCTGTGTTCTATCAGGTGGTTTGAGAGTAGTTGAGCGATATCTGATTTGTTGTCTTCAAGGGCCATGAAGCTCGACCAATCGGCAGGAAGTGGAACAGACTTGTTTTTGATTTCACGACGTACTGGTCTGTGGCGCTGTTTGCGTTTCACCCTTGTGCCTGTTTTGATGGATTGGTCATGGATCAGGGAACAAAATAAGCACCTGCCAAGCGCCAATGGCATGTAGATTTAAGGTTTGGCGAGTAAAAATGAGAGGTCTGCCCGCCACCTGGCGTGTAGTTCATATCGATACTCTTATTTTGAAAATCCTGTGGGGGTCTCATTTCCGCCCCAAGCGCAGCTCCAGTCATAATATCTATGGCTCCGGCAGCTAGCAACGTTCGGTTCATATGATACTCTTATTTTGAAAAACCCTGTAGCAACTCCGCGAATCATATCCGCCCAGTCCGTGCTTCTGAAAGCAGAGCAGCGCTACACAGCAGTGCGCCTACACGACCCGAAATAAGTCTGTGGTGTTTTTTTTCTTCCCCCAACGGGTCAAATGCATCTACATGCATTGCACCGTCGCCATTCCTTTATGTCCACATCGCCCGAAATTAACGTGTATGTACCATTACAATCACTACAACGTTAGCGTAAACTAACAAGCTAATCCTGATCAGAGGCAGAAGCGCAGAGCCATAGAGAACAGCAGACAGTGTGGACTGGGGAAAGGGAAATGGGGGGGCACTCCCCCATTTCCGATGAAGACGATGAAGTCACTAGTCAGGACTCAGGACAGGAGTATATTATAGTAAACTAAGGAGGATTACTGAGGATGGACAGATAATGTTGATATTCAAATATAAAAAGGTTTCGAGAGGAGTGGAAGTTTGAAGACATACTAGACTACAATGATGCGGGGGTGGTGAGTTGAAGCAGTGTGTGTGTGTGTGTGTGTGTGTCCCAACCCCACTTCTATGTTTCAATAAATTATTTGCATTTAAAACTATTAACGCTGACTCATTCCTTCAGTCTAGCATATGAGCATATGAGAGTATTATATAGTAATAATAACACATGGCGATAGACTAAAAAGCTATTTATAATTTTTGGCTGGTAAAAAATCTGCCTGGCTGGTAGTTTTTAAAATCTACGGTAAGTCAAAAAGTTAAGTTTGTTCCCTGGTCATGGTATCTGTCAAAGACGACATCTACTCCCTGGTATTTTTCTCCCATCTTCAACACAGTGTCAGTGAACTTGTTGGCATAGTCACCAAATGTTGTAGTGTCAGGTGGCTTTCCGAGTGCCATTACCAGAGCTTGGCCATCAATGACCAGGCAGCTGGGTCCCTGAAGGGTAAGATCTGCAGGCGTTTTAACTTGTTTCGTCAGTATATTTGCTAACACAGACTTGTTGGTGGAATGTAGACTCCCGTTAGTTGTGCCCAGAGATGGCGGGATGGGCATTTGATTTGATTTTATTACGGATCCCCATTAGCTGGTGCCATGGCAACCAGCTAGTCTTCCTGGGGTCCACACAAAAAACATACAAAAACAATTGTTGCAAAACAGAATTATTAAAAGCCAGTACTCAACATACAATACACAATAAAACTAACAATTAAGATGGCTAAAATTACATGCAAGCAAAGAAACAGAAAACAAAAAACAAAACAAAATACAAAATACAGTGTTAAATACAATTTAAGATTGTTTTTAAAATTGAATATTTTTAAGAATTGCTTTTAGAATGCTCATCAATGTTACTAATTATTAAAAGCCAGTACTCAACATACAATACACAATGAAACTAACAATTAAGATGGCTAAAATTACATGCAAGCAAAGAAACAGAGAACAACAAAACAAAACAAAATACAAAATACAGTGTTAAATACAATTTAAGATTGTTTTTAAAATTGAATATTTTTAAGAATTGCTTTTAGAATGCTCATCAATGTTACTAAAACATCAATTTCACCATACCTTTAAAAAGAAAAGAAAAACACACAAAGTAATCAGAAGAAGTTTTGGATAACATGGCTGCAGCTACACTCATGCATGACATATATTAATTTCCTTCCGGATTATGGCTCCTTTGAGTTTCTTTTTGAAACTGTCCTTGTTTTCCGTCCGTATAATATGTAATGGGATCCTATTCCAGTATGTTATGGCTCTATACATTGCAGTTTTCTTTAGAGCGTTGGTTCTAGGCAGAGGTAGGGTGAAGCGACTACTTGAAGCATGTCTGGTATTATGGTCATGTCTATCATTGGTGGATAAAAGCATAGAATACAATTGAGTGGGTTTACCCAAGGTACAAATGTTCTTTAAAAACCTAATCAAACTGCATGCTAGTCTCTCCTCCACCCTCATCCACGACAGTCTAGCATGCATTCCCTCCACACTATTCCTTATAGAGCAGTGAAGAGTGAGTCGGGCAGCTCTATTTTGAGTGAGCTGGAGTTTACTAAGCTCTTGCTTTGACGCGCTAGACCAAATTGCTGGGCAGTAGTCAAGATCGGACAGGACTAAAGATTGTACTACCATTTTAATTGTTGTATTCGTTAGTAATTGTTGTATTCGTTAGGAGGTAGGCATTTATTCTTATTATGGAGATGTTTCTACTCATCCTGGTAACCATGTTATTAATCTGGGTAGACCAAAGTAGTGCCTCGTCAATAGTTACACCCAACAATTTGGCCTCCTTCACTTGTTCAATACCAGCGTCTTGTAATGAGAGACTCAGTCTATGCTCCGACCTTAAGGCATATTTAGAGCCGAGTATAAGACATTTTGTTTTTGCTACATTTAATTTTAGTCTGTTTTCAGTTATCCAATTCGAAATCATAAATAATTCACTCTGAAGTATCTTATTCACTTGTTCTGTGCTCTCAGCGGATGCATATATAGTTGTATCATCAGCATAAATCGCTGTACCTGCACTTTCCAATACATAAGGCATATCATTTACAAATATAGAGTAAAGGAGGGGTCCAAGACAACTTCCTTGAGGAATACCACATGAGCTCATGCTGGAGGATATTGTCAATGTCTACCTTACGACCTGCTCTGTAAGCTGTGATGAGCATTTGTAGAATCTGCCTGTCCACTTTGATGGTGTTTTGCTTGTTCTTGGAAAGTTGCACAACTTCATACAAAGAGGCAAATGTCTTGGCTTTGTTCTTTCGAATGGTCCGATTTCAGGTTCAGGTGCTGGTCACTATCTGGAGGTTCACACAAACGTTTGTCCACAAACATGTTCAGTTGTGCCTGTCCAAGGTGTTCTGCGCCAAGTATGGATTCTTGAATCTCCGGTGTGACTACGTCCTTGTTGATGTAAGAAAACATACAAAAGCACATTTAATTCAGGTTTGTACCTTGTGTAGTCACACTTAACTCATTAAGCCCCACCATTTATTTTTTGAAAATTCACCTAAAACAGCATGCTTACATTAAAATGCGTATATATCCAGATTTATAAGAGCTATTTGCATAAACTTGGTACCTGAAGAAAGCTAAGACTGGGGGGATTCTAATGTTGGTGTCCAACACTGTACAGTTATTACCAAATTGCTGTAGTATTCCTGCAAACACTGAAGAAATGTCATTTCTTGTATCCTCGCCTATACAAAGATTACAGTTAGACAGTCAAAAACACCCTGTTACTCATGGTTGCACCCCCGCTATATTCCTATTTTCTTCCTCCATAGGTGCAGATGTTCTGTGCAAAGTTTCATGTCAGTAGAATAAAAACTGTGGGTTTAGCACCTGTTTTTGTGGAGAGAGGGCCTGGTGCAGGCGGCCATGTTGGATTTCTCAATTTTGAGGCCTTATTTGAAATTTTTGAGCTTATACAGCAGATTTGGATTCAGCACCCCTTAATACCCCTAGAAATGTTGTGTACCAAAAATAAACACGAAATGCCTTCAGCACTTTATACAAGCACATTTTCTGAAATTCTGCCTAGTCTATAGTCTTTAGCCTCGACCTCGGGACATCTAAGAGCAGTTTACTTGCTGACCTCAGTGCTCTAGCAGGGGTACAAAGATGGAGGAGTTCAAAGATGGAGGAATCCAGACATTGCGGTTCCTTTAGCTTGTTAGGGAACTATGTACAACTAACAACTGCTAGCCAGACGTGTCGCCCCTGTGGGGTAATCGTCTCTAAATCATATGATTGCTTTATTTGCTTATGGAACAGACCTTCGACCTCGTCTGTTGTTTTGTTCCTTTGCTCTAAGATATGTCCCATTGACGTCTATGGAAAGTAGTGCAAGCTACCTGGCTGCTACTCAACCTGTGTGCAGCCATGACTACTGTTTTTTGCTAGTATCTACCTATGTCCATCGTTTTGGCCTTTTCTTCCAGTGTTGCCATGATCCATTATTGTTATAAGTTACTATATAATTTGCATTGACAATCGTCATTATTGTTGTCACCCCGACTACTATCATCATCATCATCATCATCATCATCATCATCATCATCATCATCATCATCATCATCATCATCATCATCATCATCATCATCATCATCATCATCATAACCACCACTAGTATCATCATCATCATCATCATCATCATCATCATCATCATCATCATCATCATCATCATCATCATCATCATCATCATCATCATCATAACCACCACCACTATCATCATCACCATTATAACCACCACCATCATCACCATAATCACCTTTACCACCACCATTAACCCCATCGACACCATTGCCACCACCACCACCATCATAACCACCACCACTATCATCATCACAATCATAACCACCACCATCATCACCATAATCACCTTTACCACCACCATTAACCCCATCGCCACCATTGCCACCACCATCACCATCATAAGCACCACCACCACTATCATCATCATCATCATCATCATTATAACCACCACCATCACAGCCAAATGACTCTTAAGGTCATAAACTGGTTTCAGAATCCTGTATTTCTCCAGTGTACCGGGGCCCGTGCTGAGAGTGAAACCACAGATGGCCACAGTCACCAAGGACACTTTTCCAGATGTGAGCATGTTCCCTTTGTTAGACAAAGAGATTTCCCACCAGTTCACAATCTGGCGCAAATAGGAAATAATAAGACTTGAACTGGGTATTCTACCAAGCATGTATGTATTATTGTGTTTTGTATTATGCATGTGATTCATTTGTAGCAGGTATATTTTCACCTTTTTAATGTTTATAATATGCTGTGGATATTTTACAGCACCCAGAATTGCCAGGTTTGGTGTCCATGGATTCAGTAAATATATTGTTTAAAGGTAGAATCTGTAATGCCATTGGATAGCAACGTCTAGACAAATAACTCCTCTTGGTATTGTACTTTGTTTAGATTTGTTTTGGTCTGATGTGTTGGTTGGAGTTTAGTAAATGATTAGGTTCTGAATTTCTCCAGTCCTCTCTTGGCAGAACCTGAGGTGTGGTCAGCCATAGCAACCCATCCCATTATCCCCACTCAACTCCTAACCATGCATCAGACCAAAACAGAAAATGTAAACAACGTCCAATACCAAGCAGGGATATTTTTCCTTGAGACCAGTGTTTGATGGCAGTGGCTCAGGAGGTAGAGCAGTCGTCTGTTAATCTGGAGGTTGCCGGTTTGATTCCCACTCCTCCCGGGCAGCGTGTCAAAGTGTCCTTGAGCAAGACACTTAACACCACGTAACAGCTCCCAATGAGCAGGTTGGTACTACTTTGCATGGTCGCTTCTGCCGTCGGTGTGTGAATGGGTTAAAATGTTAGGAACAAATTGTAAAGCGCTTTGGATAAAAGCTGCTATATAAATGCACCCTTTACCATTTATAGACTCAGACCGCAAGATACAGTAGCATCCACGAGACACACCACAAACCATACTGAGGACCAGGCCTTGACCTCAACCAATTCACCAAGCTAGTAAGCCAGCCGGTTACTCAACCCTGCCTGCCTGCCTGCCTGCCTGCCTGCCTGCCTGCCTGCCTGCCTGCCTGCCTGCCTGCCTGCCTGCCTGCCTGCCTGCCTGCCTGCCTGCCTGCCTGCCTGCCTGCCTGCCTGCCTGCCTGCCTGCCTGCCTGCCTGCCTGCCTGCCTGTATAACCCCTTGTGTTTCAGGTGCTCACAGAATCACCCGCTGCCCCACGGACTGTGTTTTGTTTTGAGT
The DNA here is from genome assembly GCF_963971535.1 of Notolepis coatsorum. Lineage (NCBI taxonomy): Eukaryota > Metazoa > Chordata > Actinopteri > Aulopiformes > Paralepididae > Notolepis > Notolepis coatsorum. The sequence goes on along the minus strand of NC_140169.1, from coordinate 71,374,993 downwards.
CTAGGCAATCAGCAACACTGGATCTCGTCATCACTTTCACCTAAATGTTGTTTAACAAACGCAAATCCGCAATAGCTCCATGCCAAATTCCAGCCTCCTAGGGCGAAACCTATGAACGCTAGACTTTTGCGGACCAAATGACCAACAGAGCGAGCTATGGAGCTGCTGGTCGCAAGCGCACATCCGCAATAACTGCTACCGCATACGCACAAGCATACATTCAATTCTACAAACGTTTAATTTCTAGGGCAAAATTACACGGGGGTCACACGCCAGGGGCGTTTTTAGGGTTAGAAAACATTGGGGGCTTCAGCTTAAACACAGAAATACGCAATCTTAGAGTAATTAGAGATGAATACTGTGAATAACTAGAATTATTAGAGGTTCTCAAAGTGAGGTCCAGGTCCATGAGAGGGATCTGGGCAGTCCCCATATAAAATTCAAAGTTAACAGGACCAAATCATCAGTTTCTTATTTATTTATTTATTTATTTATTTAGCCAGATAAAACATTGATCTGGTCCAAGAAGCCCCAACAGCAGTACAAATATACATATATATATATATATACATATATATATATATATATATATATATATATATATATATATATATATATATATATATATATATATATATATATATATATATATATATATATATATATATATATATATATATATAATATATATACATATACTGTACATACATACACATATACACCAATAACAAAATAAAAACACAGTTAAGAATCATACACATAAGCAAATGAACAAACAAACATATGCACAGCCTATGTACAAAATAAATAAACAGTTCATCTCTAGTCTTTACAGGCTTCTTCAATTGCATAAACACTCAAATCAAAAGTATTACACAATTATCAGGAGCAAAATATAGGCCCAGATTTGCACCCCTACAATGTCAGCCTCACTTTTTGCAAAACAATACACACAGTGATTTGCAAAACACTAAACACACTTGCATTACATTAGACACAGAATGTCAAATTACCACACATATGAGCCAATTGGTTAAACACAGCCATCAGATGCACAAACACACCATTGCTTAATTGTAGATACACAATCAGGTTTAAGCACTATAAAAATGCAGCAGGTGAGTTCACCTGTCTTCAACCAAAATGGAAGGAGAGTGAAGTACTGTACACAGAGAACGTGAAAATATACAATACATTCACCAAACACTACACAAGACAACCAACGATGCAGACTGATGAAAATATACATTTTCTCCCATTTTCCCAAATCAGTCAACATGTCAACATGGAGAATCACAACAAAAAATTATCTTGCCAGATCCAGCTAGGCAAAGAGATAATGTCTAGTATTTTCTGTTTAAATAAAAAAAAAAAAAAAAAATTGTGTTACTGTAATTTTAACCTGTACTGGATACAGTATTTTATGTTTGTCTGATATTTGCTGAGCTTACAGTGTTATGCACATAGTAGCATGAAAACTGGGACATGTATTGTTGTGATTCTCCATGTTGAAATGTTGACTGATTTGGTTATATGGAGAGAACATTTATATTTTCATCAGTCTGCATCATTGATTTGGGTATATGGAGAGAAAATGTTATTTTTTTCATCAGTCTGCATCATTGATTTGGGTATATGTAGATAAATAAATTATATTTTCATCAGTCTACAGCATTGGTCTTGTGTAGTGTTTGGTGAATTTATTGTATATTTGCACATTCTCTGCGTACTTCACTTACAGTACTCTAATCACTGAGAATAGAATTGCTAAATGTGTTTTAGGTTAAGCACAGCAGTGTGTGTAACTGGTTCAAACAGAATTAAGTCATATGAAACGTGTGTTTCATATGGTAACAAAATTAGTGTATGGTTTTGACAAGTGTTTAATTTAGCAAAGGATCTGAGGTGTTCTGATAATTGTGTGTGTGGTTGTGCTAATTGTGTGTTTTGAAACACCGGGCCCCGTTTTCAAAATCATTCTTAGGCAATCGAAAAAAAACTGTATTGTGTGTTTCATTATATACATATGTTTCAGTCTTCTCATAAAAAAAATATTCGATTTTTGGGTCTTTTCCTGCCTTTGGTCCGCTTTGCATTCACATCTCAAATGAAACGCAGCAGGGTTCACTTGCAAGAGTGAATGAGCTTTCACACCACCCCAAACCAACCGGACTATCCGAGGTTCGATTAAAGCTTATTATAGGTCACTGGACATGGGTATGGATGGCTCCAGGTGCTGCTGCGTTAAAGTGCACATCTTCAATATCTGTACTCTTTAAAAGCACAGTGCAGGACACACTCAAAGGTTATCGCACCTCAGAGATGGCAGTGGACATGTATGACAGGACAAAGGCCATATGTAATGGCCTTTGGATTGAGGAACATACTACCAGCCAAAGGAGGAAGCAGAAAAGGATGGATGAGTATGTAGTTGAGTCATCTTGTGGCACAAGCTCAGACCTCAGCTCAGGAGATCAGCTGAGACAGAGACTGTTCTATCCAGTCGTCGACAGAATGCTGCAAGAGCTTGAGAGCAGGTTCTCATGAGTTGGATAACAACTTATGAGAGGCATACAGGCATGTTATCCAGCCTCAGACCAGTTTCTCTCAGTGGAATTGCTGCAACCCCTCGCCACACATTACAATATCCAACTATTGCCAGAGGAGATCACAGTTGCAACGTGTTTCCTGGTCAGGACAGGCAGAGATGCAGTCCCTACTATCCAAAGTGTCTTTTCCCTCCTGGATGATAATAATAATAATAATAATAATAATAATAATAATAATAATAATAATAATAATAATAATAATAATAATAATAATAATAATAATAATAATAATAATAATAATAATAATAATAATAATAATAATAATAATAATAATAATAATAATAATAATAATAATAATAATAATAATAATAATAATAATAATAATAATAATAATAATAATAATAATAATAATAATAATAATAATAATAATAATAATAATAATAATAATAATAATAATAATAATGCATTTGATTTATAAGGCGCCTTTCAGGACACAAAAAAAAGTCCACAAATCGGTGAATGAAATTATAGGATCAAATGAAAACTACTTACTAAAAATTTTTAAAAGTACTAAAAACCAACAAAAAATACCAAACACTAACAAACATTCAGCAAAGACAATGGGGATGCTGACATAAAAAAAATAAAAATAAAAAATGTAAATGCATCAGTAACGTGAAACGATGTTAATAACCCAGAGCCTGTGTATTCTCAGAATCACCTCCCTTTAGTATCCCTGTGGTTAGTCTAAACGCTCTTGCTACCTCCACTCATCTGGTTAATGTATAACGGTAAACTCCTAATCCCGATTTCACAAGCAAGAGCTGTTGTTTAGAACCGGTGGTCCTGCATCGATGTGTTTCTACAGCCCATAGTCTCCCCCGAGCCGTGCTAATGCGGGCCTGCACAGTATCATTGATGAGTCCATTGAGACTGGGTCAGAGTCGACCGACGACTCACCTTTTTTTCGCATATTCATATATTCATTATTAACACATTGTTTCAATCAGGTCCGTCCTGAGCCTTTATTATGGGGCCTGTGAGCAGGGTTTGGTGCAGGGCTCCGCAGTGCAAGCGCTTAACCCGTTCACCACCACACCACATAAGGTTAACCCTTTCACTACCACACTACAGACGGTTAACCCTTTCACGGCGACAATACAGAAGGTTAACCCTTTCACTGCCACACTACAGAAGGTTAACCCGTTCACGGCCACACTACAGCAGGTTAACCCGTTCACTGCCACACTACAGAAGGTTAACCTGTTCACTGCCACACTACAGAAGGTTAACCCTTTCACTACCACACTACAGACGGTTAACCGTCTGTAGTGTGGTAGTGAAAGGGTTAACCTTCTGTAGTGTGGTAGTGAAAGGGTTACTTTACATTTAGTCATTTAGCTGAACACTTTTATCCAAAGCGACTTACAAGTGTTGTGCGACAAGTCAGCAGGAAGGGTACTGAGTAACAATGTTCATCAACGTGTTGAGCGCTACAGTGTAGGTTAGTATATTAGGACAAGTGCATGACATTAAGGTTTTTTTTATTTAATTTCTTTAGATATTGATTGAAGAAGTGTGTCTTTAGTCGACGGCGAAAGATTGGACAGGTTTGAAAAGGCAGGTTCTCCTTGATGACCCTCCCGGAGCTCGGATAGGAGTGGGTCTGAGGCGGCCAGAGAGTGCAGAGCGTAGGCGTCTCGAGGGTGTGTGTAGTTATTAGAGACCATTGACCGGAGGTAGGCGGGGAGCCGTTCCCTTCGCCGCACGATATGCCAGGTTGAGGGCCTTGAAGCGGATTCGCTCACATTTGCCACTAGAAATAGGAAAGATGATTTATGAGCACAGTGTCAGTATCATTCCTCCCCGCTGTATAGGTCAGTGGCTGCATTGAGCAAAAAAATCTACTCAACTATAATAATGGTGCATTTTATATTGCGTGTTTATCCAAAGTGCTTTACAATTTGTTTCTCACATTTTCCCCACTCACGCATTCACACACCAATGGCGGAGGCGACCATGCAAGGTGCCGACCCGCTCACCTGGAGGGGCACTGGGGGGTACTTCGACACGCTGCCCGGGAGGAGCTGGAATCCAACTGGGTGTTAGGATTACAATGGAAAAAAGATTGAGTGTGTTTTTATCCTTTTAATCTTTTTTGTATGTGGGGCGTCTCTCTGGCTGGACGGGCCACATGTATTTATGTGAATCAATAAATAATCAATCAACCACTAATGTGGCATCGCGTTATAATTTTTTTTAATCAAATCAAATTGATTTGTAAGGCCCGACAACACACGTTAATGTCCCCATGGGCCGGACACGTCTTCTTTAAACAAGTCAAGAAGAAACATCACAATAAGTCAAGAACAAAACAAAAACACCATAAAGTCCAATTATTTTTTTTAATAAATGCAAAATAAATGCGAACACTCCCAGACATACCCCACGCGAAGGTAAGGGAAAACTCACTAAAACCTAGCAATAGGAAAAAATGCACCACAGGCAGTGTGGAGGAGAGAAACCTTAGAAGGGCCGTTCAAGGGGGGATCTCCCTTCTTAGATGTGTAACGTTCGGGAGACTATCCTCCTTAGGATTGTATCCCACTGTCTACCTGGGTCACTCCTGTTGTTATGGGTTCACCTTGTATGTCACCACTGATTGCTGTCATCACTAATTGTCTGTCACACCTGGGTGCTGTCATTGGTTGACAGACTGCTGTCACTCATTGACAGCGTGGAATGTTCAGTATGTGCCTATTTAACATTTGCTCTATCCTTTGTCCTTTGCTAGAGCTTCACCTAAACCTACGGACAAGATACAGCTGGAACAAGCACAGACATATTGTCTTTATCCCTGTACTTGCATTATACTCTTATCCCTGATAGTAACAGTACAGCTGTTTTGGAAGAGTAAACATATCTCTGTCTCGTTCTTCTTCGACAACTTGGATAAACACAGATAAGTGCATGCGATAGCAACTGAACATTTTGAAAGATTAAAGATAGAGCTGATAGCGGATCTATTTGAGGCAAAGGGGCGGCGCAGAGAGGGTCGTATCCTCCCGCTCATCATTACGGGACGTCCAACACTCCGGTCATCACTCCGAGACAGCCACTCACAGGGAGACGGGACAGGCGTTAGACAGTTTGCGTGATTGTGATGGGCGGACATAGCAATAGATACAAGTGGTAAGCATATATGTGAATAGAATAGATATATGTAGTAAGCATATTATGTGAATAGAATAGAAGTACTTAACCCAGCAATGAACTCCACGTCTAAACCACGTTGACAGGCCCTCACTACTAATGTGGTGGAAAGGCCCTCACTATTAATAAGCTACCTCCTTATTTCAGTATTATTGGAATTTCATTTTGGAACCTATGGTCCTTAAGGTCCCCAGAGTTTGCTCAGTAATCTGAACACACTGTGCACACTGTAAATCTGAATTTCAGTGTGATGCCCCTCTATCTCATAGAATCAACTCCAACAGCAGAGTTTAAAACCTTGATCTCCAACCTTTGTAAAACCCTCGTCTTGTTGTCTTATTGTTGTGATTGCATAAGCTGTGTGATTTAATATGCTTTATTTATGCTTATGTATTTCTGTATGTACACTGGGGGGAAAAAATAAATGCTGACAGCATTAGAGGTACCCAAACAAACAATAATCATAGATGCAAGTTCACAGAGCACCCTACTGTGTGTCATCCCAGACACCTCCTATTAAAGAAAACCTTCACTTTAGCCATGAAGAGGAAGATGGGCAGAGAGAGAGTGGACGGGTGTCACTGAGCAGTGATTTAGACAGCGGTGAACAGCTTACATTCATTCCTTGTCGACAGTTAGGTAACAGCTAAGCAAAATGCATTATCATCCACAGCAATCTTAATTAATTGAGTGACAGAAATGAAAGGCTGAGTTACAGAAAAAGATTACCTTCAAGTCATGGTTCACAATTTACTGACTAGAGCCTAAATCTGCCAAGAATGAAAGGTAGAATAGTTTTGGTTCTTGAATTGAATTTTGTTCTGTAAATCACGTATCAGTTAAATATTATCATGTGGAGAGTTTAACTATTCATGTACGTATATTCTATTGTTCTACAGTATGTTCTATTAGTATTACCTCTTCTGCCTGTACCTCCCCTCCTCCCTGCTGCTATGACATCTGAATTTCCACAAGGGGATTAATAGGCGGGGGGGGGGGGGGGGGGGGCACGGTGGCACAGTGGCTAGCGCTGCTGCCTCACAGCAAGAAGGTCCTGGGTTCGAACCCCAGCAGGGGGCCTTTCTGTGTGGAGTTTGCATGTTCTCCCCGTGTTCGTGTATTGTTATTTTGTATATTGTTGTTATTTTGTATATTGTACAGTATTGTAACATTGTCTTACTGTATAGTATTTTATGTTTCTGTATAGTATTTTATGTTTCTCTTTTATTACTGCACCTTAAGTTTGAGTCCCAAATCTGTATGCAGATATAATGACAATAAAGTACAATCTAATCTAATCTATCTAATTACAGCTCTATGTAATAGAGTATGGGCAACAGAGCGTAGAGTTAACGGTATGGGGGTCTAGTCTAGCATTACATAATTGCCAGTGCTGTCCCTGTTCCATAGCCTACTACAACAGTATATTTTGTATTACTTTGCACGTGTCCCGACTCCCGACAATGCTCCTCATTCACGAACGGACATACGTGAAAGTTACCAAGGAATTCCTTCATAACTCGATTTAAGTACTTATTCTGCGTTTTCGAACGGCTTCGTATTGTCAATTCTGTAAATGTTGTGGCCTAGACTATTAATATTCCATATACCATCTTGTTCTCCGTGATATTATTTATTGTTGGTACTTTACGAACATGTTCCAGAATGAGGACCAATGTCTAGGGCTGACCCCTATTAGTCGAATAGTCGACTAATCGATCGAAAGGAGCCGTAGTCGACTGCCAACTTAGTAGAATGCAAAAAAAAATATATATATATATACAGTATATATATATTTTTTTTATCATTCTTTCCAAAAGAAAAGAGGCCTAGAAAGCGTGGCTAACGCTAATGGCGTGCATACCAGAGGCTAACTGCCTAAGAAAACAGGCACAGAGGCACTGAAAGAGGATTTCACCCATCTAATGAACACACTAGACTAGACAAATATCAACATGTATCCATCAGTGGACCAATTGCATGCTTTCGCAGAGGACAAGAAGCCTTCAGTCGACTCCTTCAGACATTAAGCACCCCCACAGCCCAAATGGAATGATAAAAAAAAATATATACTAATAGTCGACTATCGGCTAATTTCGGCCAATCAAAGTCGACTATCCAAGCCCTACCAATGTCTTTATTATATATATATATATTGTTTAACCCTTTCGCTACCACACTACCAAAGGGTTAACCCTTTCACTGCGACGATACAGAAGGTTAACCCCTTCACTGCCACATGACAAAGGGTTAACCCTTTGGTAGTGTGGTAGTGAAATGGTAAAAAATTATAATAAAGACATTGGTCCTCATTCTCGAACACTATACACGGGTAACCATCTATAGTGTGGTAGTGAAAGGGTTATCCTTCTGTAGTGTGGTAGTGAAAGGGTTATCCTTCTGTAGTGTGGTAGTGAAAGGGTTATCCTTCTGTAGTGTGGTAGTGAAAGGGTTATCCTTCTGTAGTGTGGTAGTGAAAGGGTTCATTCAATATAACCAAGGTCAAATATACAGTATATTCACATATTTCTTTCTTATTTAGATTTATTTAGATAACCTGTTTACAGAGGCTCTCCATCACCAAACCCCCCCCCCCCCTGCAGTGAACTCATCAACAGTGATCTTTCTCACCTCTGAAAGGCGGCAGAGAGGAAGCGGCGGTGGGCAGGACTCGGGCCAAAGCGCTCCGTCCCTCCTGCAGAGACGGCCTAATAGCCTGCAGAGACGGCCTAATAGCGGTAGATCTAGAAACCAAAAAAAAGTGCCCTGCGAGTCGCTCGCATGTGTCGGGTCAACCCGGGCCGGTAAACAGAACAAACGGTGATTGGATTGTGCGGCGGCACAGCTTGTACCAATTTCCAGAGTTAATGGGAAATTTCTCCTTCCTGTCTCATCGTGTTCCCTCTCCGGGTCCCCGGTGGACGTCTGTTGTCTTCGGTGCGGGGCGTCTTTACAGAGAAGTAAACAAGGGCCCCGCATGTCCCCAACGCTGTGCTCCAATTGCTGCTGCCTTTCTAGTGGCCATAAATATGTGAGCAAAACACACGGTTGTTGGTTCACGGTGGGGGGGGGCATGGGAGAGAAGGCAAGAGAATTAGACCGGACACTTTTGTTTTTTTGGAGAGCTTACAGAACAACCAGGAAGTCCTTTTCGCAAAGCATGACCAAATCAACATGGCCAGCCGTCATCTTCCTGAGCCGATGCCAGTGTACCTTGCTGGCCAGCTGCCACGTCCACGATCAGACCCACAGTGAGCCACGTCCACGATCAGACCCACAGAGAGCCACGTCCACGATCAGACCCACAGAGAGCCACGTCCACGATCAGACCCACAGCGAGCCACGTCCAGGATCAGACCCACAGCGCGCCACGATCAGACCCACAGCGCGCCACGTCCACGATCAGACCCACAGCGCGCCACGATCAGACCCACAGCGCGCCACGTCCACGATCAGACCCACAGCGAGCCACGATCAGACCCACAGCAAGCCACGTCCACGATCAGACCCACAGAGAGCCACGTCCACGATCAGACCCACAGAGAGCCACGTCCACGATCAGACCCACAGCGAGCCACGTCCAGGATCAGACCCACAGCGCGCCACGATCAGACCCACAGCGCGCCACGTCCACGATCAGACCCACAGCGAGCCACGATCAGACCCACAGCAAGCCACGTCCACGATCAGACCCACAGAGAGCCACGTCCACGATCAGACCCACAGAGAGCCACGTCCACGATCAGACCCACAGCGAGCCACGTCCAGGATCAGACCCACAGCGCGCCACGATCAGACCCACAGCGCGCCACGTCCACGATCAGACCCACAGCGCGCCACGTCCACGATCAGACCCACAGCGCGCCACGATCAGACCCACAGCGCGCCACGTCCACGATCAGACCCACAGCGAGCCACGATCAGACCCACAGAGAGCCACGGTCAGACCCACAGAGAGCCACGTCCAGGATCAGACCCACAGCGAGCCACGTCCAGGATCAGACCCACAGCGAGCCACGATCAGACCCACAGCGCGCCACGATCAGACCCACAGCGAGCCACGATCAGACCCACAGCGAGCCACGGTCAGACCCACAGCGAGCCACGTCCACGATCAGACCCACAGCGTGCCACGATCAGACCCACAGCGTGCCACGATCAGACCCACAGCGAGCCACGATCAGACACACAGCGAGCCACGATCAGACCCACAGTGAGCCACGATCAGACCCACAGCGAGCCACGATCAGACACACAGCGAGCCACGATCAGACCCACAGCGAGCCACGATCAGACCCACAGCGAGCCACGATCAGACCCACAGCGTGCCACGATCAGACCCACAGCGAGCCACGTCCACGATCAGACCCACAGCGCGCCACGATCAGACCCACAGCGCGCCATGTCCACGATCAGACCCAAGATCAACAGGGCAGGGATATGGATCTAAATACTGGCATGACTTGATCGCCTAGCCTGTCTGTCTGTCTGTCTGTCTGTCTGTCTGTCTGTCTGTCTGTCTGTCTGTCTGTCTGTCTGTCTGTCTGTCTGTCTGTCTGTCTGTCTGTCTGTCTGTCTGTCTGTCTGTCTGTCTGTCTGTCTGTCTGTCTGTCTGTCTGTCTGTCTGTCTGTCTGTCTGTCTGTCTGTCTGTCTGTCTGTCTGTCTCTCTCTCTCTCTCTCTCTCTCTCTCTCTCTCTCTCTCTCTCTCCTTTTCCCACTATCTATATGTCTGTCTGTCTGTCTGTCTCCCTCCATCCCCCTATCTCTCTGTCTGTCTCTCACTCTGTTTTCCTATCTCTCTGTATGTCTGGCTGTCCCCTCTTTCCCCCTATCTCTTCCCCCTATTTCTCTGTCTGTCTCTCTCTTTTCCCTACATCTCTGTATGTCTGTCTCTCTCTCTTTTTCCCTATCTCTCTCTATGTCTGTCTGTCTCCTTTTCCCCCTATCTCTCTGTCTGTCTGCCTCTTCCCCTATCTCTCTGTATGTCTGCCTCTTCCCCTATATTTCTGTATGTCTGTCTGTCTCTTTATTTCCCCCTATATCTCTGTCTGTATGTCTCTTTCCTTACCTGTATCTCTCTGTATGTCTGTCTCTCTCCTTCCCCCTATCTCTCTGTATGTATGTCTCTCTCTTTTCCCCTATCTCTCTGTATGTCTGTTTGTCTGACCCTATCTCCGTCTCTCCCCCTGTCTTAGGGTTAGGGTCAACCCTCGCTTGTCAAGCACAGAGTGTAGTGTGGAGCTACAAAGGTTGTTTTAATCTGTTTCAAGTACAGATGAAAAGGACCATGATGTCTTCTGTGTTTGTATAATATCAGGTTGTCGCTTTGAACAGATGCCTTTGCAATAAGATTCTGTTTTTCAGCTATTTAGAAGACAACACCACTGGGATTGTCTTGATTGCATATGAGAGAATTACACCCCATAATCATCCAGCCCATAATAATGGTGCTCATCGAGCATGTTGCATGATTGTGTTTGATCATACCACTGTACCTCAACACTCTCGGGAAATGAGTGTCTACACAGATGCCACGGAAAAGACAGAGAGAGAGAGAGAGAGAGAGAGAGAGAGCGAGAGAGAGAAAACAGTCAACAACATCATCTGTAGCTTCACACTACATTCCATTCCATGCTTGACAAGCTGCTAGGAGATTACTCAGAGAGAGAGAGAGAGAGAGAAAGAGAGAGAGAGAGAGAGAGCGAGAGAGAGAGAAAGAGAGAGAGAGAGAGAGAGAGAGAGAGAGAGAGAGAGAGAGAGAGAGAGAGAGAGAGAGAGAGAGAGAGAGAGAGAGAGAGAGAGAGAGAGAGAGAGAGAGAGAGAGAGAGAGAGAGAGAGAGAGAGAGAGAGAGAGAGAGAGAGAGAGAGAGAGAGAAGAGAGAGAGAGAGAGAGAGAGAGAGAGAGAGAGAGAGAGAGAGAGAGAGAGAGAGAGAGGAGAGAGAGGAGAGAGAGAGAGAGAGCCACGGTCAGACCCACAGCGAGCCACGTCCACAAAGCGAATGTTGACGTTATCCAGGTGAACATTCTTCATTCAAGCGAGGCATTCAAAACAGCTGTTTGGCAGAGCACAGCCGTCCCCCATTCCTAGTCCAGGGATCGGCACCCTGCAGCTCTTTAGCCAATCAGCTGCGGCTCCCTGGCCCAATTTTTTTTTTTAATTATTATTTTTTTTCTTATTTGGAGATCGATGTCATACTGTGACACTCAAATGAAAACATATTTTATCAACTAAAATATTTTGTCAACAAAAATATTTCATCAACTAAAATATACAGTACAGTACGTCACACCCGCGCCTCTCCCTGCCGTCTGCAAGTGGCTAATCTTGAGTTCCGACCCCCCAGTAAGCTAACCATGGATAAATCCAAAAAAAGGAAAGTCTGAGGAAAATAGAGGGTTTAATCAGCGTGGACAGATTAATTTGCTTTCACGACTAACCTGTATGCCTGATATGTGGTGCGAAATTTGCGAACAACAAAAAATTTACTTTTTATTTGATATGTTTTCCACAAATAAGGGAAGCACTCAAATAGAGCTGCATAGTTCAGGGTTTTATTTCAAAGTAGGTCTACAGATGCCAGTGTTTTTTCTCTTTTTCTGTGTTTTATTTCAAAGTAGGTCTACACATGGTAGTCTTTTTTCAAAGTGGACTACTTTTTATTTTATAAATGTTCCACAAATAAGGGAAGGACTCAAATATACCTGAATAGTTCAGGGTTTTATTTCAAAGTCGGTCTACAGACGCCAGTGTTTTGTCTCCTCTTCTGCGTTTTTTTTTTAAATAGGTCTACACAGCCAGTTTTTTTCTTTCTCCTCTTCATAAGAGTTTGAGGTTTTCCTTTGTTATAACAGGTAAAAACAGCAATAAAAAGTCAAATTTTTTCTATTTGTTGCTTTATGAATCCATTAATGCAACAAACTGTGTGCTATAAGCAGTGATGCCACAGATTACTTGTAAAAGTAATCTGATTACTGATTACTGATTACTCCTTTAAAAAGTAATCTAAGTTACTTTACTGATTACTTGATTATCAGAGTAACTTAGTTACTTTGAAAGTAACTAGGTTACGAAGTCGTCGTCGTTCCCCCAACAGTTTTTTTTTAAACGCTTTATTGAAAGTGCATAAATTGTTTTTAACTTGTTTCTCTGCACATAACGTAAATTGTTAAACTAGTGCTTCAGCTTCTGTACCATCAAGTATGGTAAAGCAACAGTCTATGATGCTCACAGCATTAGAGCAGCCAGCCAGTGGTTTTACAAAACCAGTGTATCACATCTAACAAATGCAGGCTGAACTATTCAATTATATCAACTGTAACTATTAAATTGTTTTATAAATGTCTCTCTATAAACATACAATCAGTCTCTCTTTAACATGTAAATTAACTGTAAATCTGGCAAATAAGAGCTTTTGCTCTGCCACCATCAACCCTCCTGTACCTAGTCGAAGCGTCGGCTAGTGTTGTGATTCCAGATGCTTTCAATGCAATTGGATGTGCTGTTTTTAGCGGTAGACAGTATTTTGTTTCCTCCGCCGTGAAGTAGTGACTGAGGCTACGTTTAGACGAGCGTTTTGGGGTGGATTTCTGAACAGAAACCGCAAAAGTCATCTTGCGGTTTAACTTTTAATTTTGCCAAGCGTTTTGGGGTGGAATTCTCCGACGACGGAGCCCTGCTGTCACACGATTGGCGCATATGTCACATGACGTGCTGTGAAGACCCGCCCTACTCTGCCTCTGATTCGCAGACTGTGGATGGAGAATGTGATTGGACAAAAGCAGAGTCACTCACAGACAGAGGGACCAGTCACGCCGCGGGACACATTCTTGTATTTAACCCTTTCACTGCCAAACCACGTCACTCCCAAAAGAAAAACAGCTCAAAATGTATTTTTGACTGTCGAAAACGAAATAAAATACTGCATTCCGCCTGCATTATGAATTTATGATGAGATAGTAACGAAATAGTAATGCACAGCCACTTGGACAAGTAACTGCAATCAGATTACTGGCTTTTAAAGATTAACGCGTTAGATTACTATTTTCGGGGAAAAGTAATCAGATTACAATAACGCGTTACTTAGTAACGCGTTACTGGCATCACTGGCTATAAGTATAAAGTATAATAAATCGCAATTTACTTTGGGTATGCAATTGTCAGGCGTTTTTTATGCTACATGTGGGGTATGCTTGGGGATATATAAAATGTTATACACTGTGTTATCTTCATTTTAAGGGTAAATAGGTTGTGTGGCTCCCTGAGCATTTTATTTTGTGGGAGGGGGGAAAAGTGGCTCTTTTGATAGTAAAGGTTGCTGACCGCTGCTCTAGTCACATAACGTTGAACGCACGCGGAACGTCCACCTTGCAAACATTGCAACTGGCTATTGGACTGGCTTCGGTTTCAATTAAAAAATGCTTCCAAACTTCTGACATTTTGTCTAGCTGCTCAGGTGTTACGAGTTATCAGGTGGACATAATCTGCCGGTCTTTCGGGAGCGACGCGTTGTGAGCTTGTAGGTCTCCTATTTTCGGCCTCTTCATTACTTCCTGTTTACCATGCATCTTCATTACTTCCTGTTTACCATGCATCTTAATTACTTCCTGTTTACCATGCATCTGCATTACTTCCTGTTTACCATGAATCTTAATTACTTCCTGGTTACCATCTAAACAGGAAGTAATGAAGATGCATGGTAAACAGGAAGTAATGAAGATGCATGGTAAACAGGAAGTAATGAAGATGCATGGTAACCAGGAAGTAATGAAGATGCATGGTAAACAGGAAGTAATTAAGATGCATGGTAAACAGGAAGTAATGAAGATGCATGGTAAACAGGAAGTAATGAAGATGCATGGTAAACAGGAAGTAATGAAGATGCATGGTAAACAGGAAGTAAGACATTACTTGCGAACTCTTTCTCAGATTTTTATCAAACTTGACAAATATGTTTGTCTTACAATAGAAAGGAGGCCTGTGACGTTTTGAGTCATTTAGCCTCATGGTGGCACTGATTAACTACAGTTCTCCTCAACAGCTTGTCAGCTCATGATAACATTTAAAATGTGGCTTGTCAGATCCCTATAAAATTTGCAATGTGTTGTTTTTACTTAGTCCTGCCATTACTATTAGGGATGTCCCGATCCGATCACGTGATAAAAAAATAAAAATAAAAATAATCGAGAGTAAATACGTTTTATTTTATTCAACAAACATGACCATTTTCACGTCTTAAACTCATACTGAAGCCTTAGTTTTGGTTTTAAATTACATATCATCATTCATTTATTTATTGTCACACAGAGCAGAAGAATTTGCCAAAACAAACGCATTTCCTTTGATTTACACCGTCGCACGACAGTGACGTGGGCCGAAAATAGGAGACCTACAAGCTCACAACGTGTCGCTCCCGAAAGACCGGCAGATTATGTCCACCTGATAACTCGTAACACCTGAGCAGCTAGACAAAATGTCAGAAGTTTGGAAGCATTTTTAAATTGAAACCGAAGCCAGTCCAATAGCCATGTTGCAATGTTTGCAAGGTGGACGTTCCGCGTGCGTTCAACGTTATGTGACTAGAGCAGGGGTCAGCAACCTTTACTATCAAAAGAGCCACTTTTCCCCCCTCTCACAAAATAAAATGCTCAGGGAGCCACACAACCTATTTACCCTTAAAATGAAGATAACACAGTGTATAACATTTTATATATCCCCAAGCATACCCCACATGTAGCATAAAAAACGCCTGACAATTGCATACCCAAAGTAAATTGCGATTTATTATACTTTATACTTATAGCACACAGTTTGTTGCATTAATGGATTTATAAAGCAACAAATAGAAAAAAATTGACTTTTTATTGCTGTTTTTACCTGTTATAACAAAGGAAAACCTCAAACTCTTATGAAGAGGAGAAAAAAGATATAACCTCGTAAGCATTGGGCCGCCCGTCACGCACTCGCTCGCACATCACAGCACTTTGCTCTTGTCTGTCGGCTCCGGGCTGCGTTTCCACCAATCAACCAATACATTGTTGGAAAGTAGAAATTGCCGCCTTTCGATCGTCACCACACTCAACCTATTGTATGCCTCCAGTCTTGAATTACAAGACGAAAGAGAGGTAATAGCTGGAAAACATAATGGTTCCATAGCCTGAAGTCTTATGTAGTACAGGTCCAAAGTTTATAAAAATTTCACAGAAAATGTATGTTTTACAAAGGTTTTTGTAATGTGTGTACCGGTAAAAACTATGCATGATTATCCAAAATGGCCGTCCGCTACCATTCATTTACGAGGCTCTAGTCAAAACAAAGGACTTCTTCGTCTTCTTGTGTCACGTTCCCCAGCGCTCAGTGCCCGTCTGGGATCGCTTTCGGAGCAGACGCTCCTTGGCTACAACGGTGGTCAATAATTTTACGCCGGTGACTGGTCAGTTCAGGGGACGTTCACAACCGGACGTGGTCATCACTCGTCTGAATGGCTTGTCAAATGACGCTTGCCGGATGTTTCATCTTGTAACTCGAGAATATAATCACGCAATAGGTAGGTTGAGTGAGGTGACGAACAAAGTGCGGCAAATTCAACTTTCCAACAATGTATTGGTTGATCGCTGAAAACGCATCCTGGAGCTGACAGACGTGGGCAAAAAATGGCGGAGATATTTACATTATAAAAAAGTAACTGTACTTAACTTTCTTTTCGTTTCAAAATGACAAAAAATAAAGTACTTGAATGTGTGGCCCTCCTAGGAGATGACAATAGCAGCCCTGGCCCCAAGCCCATTTGAGTTTGAGACCCTTGTGTTAAACAGTGCATCCGTTCGTGGGCCCAGACGCGTCTATACTTTCCGCAACGGAGCTCGGTTTCCGGGTTCCTCTGATTGGCCGCGACCCCCACGTGACCCGCGCTAGCATGCCCCCTTATCCACCGCTGCTGCTGCCACTGCCCCTACAGCTCGCCGCGGTGTTGCAGCGCAGAGACGCTCGCTTCCTGAGTCAAGAAACGCGCCACTCTGAGTCAAGAAACGCGCTGTTGGTAACACCACCCACTTCAATGACAGAGCTCTCTTGTTTAATAATATTGTTGCGTCATCTTAATATGCTGCTTATGCAGTTATCAGCTGTACGCTCGCTTCCTGAGTCAAGAAACGCGCCACTCTGAGTCAAGAAACGCGCTGTTGGTAACACCACCCACTTCAATGACAGAGCTCTCTTGTTTAATAATATTGTCACGTCATCTTAATATGCTGCTTATGCAGTTATCAGATGTATTTGGCATAGACGCCTGAGTCAAGAAACGCTATTGTCGCGCCGCCACTCTGAGTCAAGAAACGCAGTCATCTTAATATGCTGCTTATGCAGTTATCATGTAAATGTAAATCTTATGCAACGCCAGTCAAGAAACGACCGCCTCAGCAGCATCATGCATCAACTGTAATGTGGAGTGGACTTAAACATATTTACAATTAGCATTTTATAAAGTAGAACTGTAATGTTTACTTTCTCAGTCAGCGCTAAGTGCAGCATCTGCCGCACGCGTCAACACACAGGCGAGCGTCAACACAGCGGCGAGCTGTAGCGGCAGCGGTGGATAAGGGGGCGTGCTAGCGCGGGTTACGTGGGGGTCGCGGCCAATTAGAGGAACCCGGAAACCGAGCTCCGTTGCGGAAAGTATAGACGCTGGGCTCCCTCTCCAACGCTCTCATATTCATTCATTCAATCTTTATTTAATCCCGAAAGATCACTGAGAGTAAGCTCTCATTTACAATGACGTTGAGAGGTACTGTACAATATAGAAACAGAAAGGTCAATCAACTACAACTAAAACAGCTGCAGACTGTGGTGAAATGGTTATTATACCAATGGATACTAAATACTCGTTTTAAAGTGCTTTGCAAAACGTCCCACGTATCACAGAAACTAAAAGCAGATTTTCCTAATTCTAATTCCTAATTCTGGGGACCTTAAATGTAAGCCATTCACCAGAGTGAGTATGATACGGTTCAGAGCTCCAGTGCAGTATTCAAGTGATGTAGACCGTTATGTGAACACAGTACGAGTACATTTGCAAAGATTGCAAGATGCCAGTAAAATCCATTGTGAGAGATGGCCCAGAGCATTGGTGTGGACACCTCATAATGTGTGTAGAAATGGAACAACTTTCAGGTGAAATAAAGTCCAGAAGAGAAATGGGGATGAAACAGAGGAGACGTACTTTCTGTTGTTTCCTCCTGGCTGTCTCCTCATATTAAACACCAGGACATAGATTATAATTACAACGATGACGACTAGGTAATTATAACAGGTCATCAACGGTCCCGATGTTCCGAATGTCCAAACGTGTTACACACACGGTGCCATTAATGGGTTGGCGCCTCCGCAACCACTGATGCACCATGGAAGTCTGTCTTGGTCTATTAAGTATACAAAAACTATTTATTAATCTAGACCTACAGTTTTAATATAGACGTATGTTGTTAGATAAGCTGTAGCCCTATTTTCAGAAAATCTGCATAAAAGTACATGCCCAAGTAAATGGAAGATTGCTCCGCTTCCACAAGGTAAATTTGCATGTTCTTGGTATCTAGGAACATCTCTGGACCTCAGGGTATGTATTCCCAGTGTCAGAAATATTGTGTCTGTTACTATGCTTGAGTAAATCGTAATGAAACAAAGGAGAATATAAATTCAAAATTGTCTTTGCATCTTTGACAGTGAATAACACCATGCTAAAACTGCAGGTGTAGAGATTTCGCTCACTGAGCTCATTCAGCACCTTCTTGAGATCAAGTGTAGAAAAAAAAGCAATCGGCCTGTCAAATGACGCTTGCAGATATATCGTCTTGTAACTCGAGACCCGAAGCACACAATTGGTTGAGTGTGGTGGCGAAGTGAATCACAGCTGATCATCCTGGATGAGTCGTACTAACAAGTGAATGACAGCTGACCATCCTGGATGAGTCATACTAACAATACTAACATGTGACCTGTCCCACCAGAGGCGAGAACATATTAGACCATGTATACTCGCAATTTAAGAATGGGTACAAGTCACAGGTTCTTAGTCCTTTCGGTAAGTCCGATCACGCCGCCATCTTTCTTTTGCCAAAGTACAAACAAAGTCTCAAGCGAACGCCGGTGGTCTCGCGAGAGGTTAAGCGTTGGACCGTGACGTCAGAGGAGACACTCCAAGCTGCGCTTGAATGCACAGACTGGAGTGTATTCCGTGATAACACAGCCAATATTAACGAATACACTGAAATGGTGCTTGACTTTGTCTGTACTCTGGTAGAAGAAACAATCCCCTCTACCACAATTAGAATATACCCAAATCAAAAGCCCTGGGTAGATAAATCCGTCCGTGAGGCTCTGAAAGTGCGCACATCAGCCTACAACACGGGCTGGTGACAGGCAACATGGAAGAACACAAGACGGCAAGATACAACGTCAGGAGAGCAGTAATAGAAGCAAAACGGCATTACAGGGATAAAGTTGAACTTCAGTTTGAACAGGCTGACTCTAGAGATATGTGGCAGGGCCTCAGAACAATGACAGACTACAAAGGCACCTCCCTCAAACTGAACAGTGACATCTCCTTAGCAAATGATCTCAATTCCTTCTATGCGAGGTTTGAGGCTGTGAATAACAACACCAGCCTACAAACCACGGCAATGGGGGGGGGGGGGGTCTGCTGATGGAGACTCAGTGTTCAGGGTAACAGAGCATGAGGTGAGGCGGACCTTTAAAAAAGTGAATATCAGGAAGGCAGCAGGACCGGACGGCATCCCCGGCCACGTCCTAAAAGTCTGTGCCGACCAACTGGCCCCGGTATTCACTGACATCTTCAACCTGTCCTTGGAACAGGCTGTCATCCCCAACTGTCTGAAGAAGTCCACCATCATCCTGTACCCAAAAAATCTACGCCCACTTGCCTCAACGACTACCGCCCTGTAGCCCTCACCTCCATAGCCATGAAGTGCTTTGAGAAGCTAGTGAAGGGCTACATCTGTTCCTCCCTCCCCATCAACCTGGACCCCTTGCAATTTGTATATCGCCCCAACAGGTCCACGGAGGACGCCATAGCCCATGTGCTGCACACAGCAACATCGCACCTGGACATGAGGCAGGGGAACTATGTGAGAATGCTGTTCATCGACTACAGCTCAGCATTCAATACCATAGTCCCCTCCAAACTCATAGCCAAGCTCAGGGACCTGGGTTTGAACTATGACCTATGCCAGTGGGTCTTGGACTTCCTGACGGGCAGACCCCAGGTGGTAAGAGCAGGCAACTGCACCT
This sequence comes from Notolepis coatsorum, assembly GCF_963971535.1. Taxonomy (NCBI): domain Eukaryota; kingdom Metazoa; phylum Chordata; class Actinopteri; order Aulopiformes; family Paralepididae; genus Notolepis; species Notolepis coatsorum. Next base: position 71,354,930 of record NC_140169.1, on the reverse strand, counting down.
CCTCATCCATCACGCTCAACATATGGGCCCCCCAGGGCTGTGTTCTGAGCCCCCTCCTCTACTCCCTGTACACACATGACTGCGTGGCACAGCGGAACAACAACACAATCATCAAATTTGCTGATGAGACAGTAGTGGTGGGCCTGATCTCTGCCAACGACGAGAGGGCCTACCTGGAAGAGGTAGAGAATCTGTCACAGTGGTGTCAGGAGAACTGCCTCTCCCTGAACGTCAGCAAAACAAAAGAGATGATTGTGGACTTCAGGAGGTCGGGGGTCAAGGACTACAGCCCCCTCAGCATCGACGGGGCACCGGTTGAGAGAGTGAACAGTTTCAAGTACCTCGGAGCCCACATATCCGAGGACTTGACATGGACCACACACATTGACAGTGTTGTGAAGAAGGCACAACAACGCCTCTACTTCCTCAGGCGCCTAAGGAAGTTCCAAGTCAGTCAGAAGATCCTTAGGAACTTCTACTCATGTACAATAGAGAGCATCCTGACTGGCAACATCACCTCCTGGTTTGGGAATAGCACTGCACAAGACCGTAGCAGACTACAAAGAGTGACACGTTCAGCCGAACGCACAATTGGAGGGGGGCTTCCCACCCTCCAGAACATTTACAACAAGCGGTGCAGGGGGAAGGCTAAGAGAATCATCAAGGACTCCAGCCACCCGGACAACTGCCTCTTTGAACTGCTGCGGTCAGGCAAGCGATACCGGATTCTTAAGGCGAGCACAGAAAGACTCAGAAGAAGCTTCTATCCCCAGGCCATCAGGCTGCTAAACAAACAATAAACACTATGCAACAACCATCAAATGCACACAGCACACACACCCACACGCACACACTCACTTAAACAAACAACACACTGCAGCAGCCCAGTAGCGGCTGCTGGTTCTCTCTCCACTAGGGGCGCTATACCAAAACATTTTGCAAACATGTACAGTACCACGCAACCGACTCATGGCAAGACGTGAGCGATTCGACTCACGCTCATGGCAATGAATCGGCTCTTATGAACGAGTCGCTCAGCTGTTACTACAACAACACACAACCAGTCAAATAAAGTATAGTCTAATTCACAACTTGAAACACAATATATAAATAGAAAAGTTAGAAACAAAACTCGCTCCGTCTCCAAACACACGCAGATCTCTCCCTCTCTCCTTCTCTCTCTCACACACAGCGCGACGTGGAATCGATTCGTTACACAATCAGACCTATTATATACCAAGAATAACTTCAGTATGAGTACAGGGCTGTACACATATTTTGCATATTGTTAAACGAGCCAAGGCTAGCTATTAAACTATCGATATGAATCGAAAATCTGGGACCCTGATGTAAACAAGACAAACGTCTTTCTCTGGTCTGCATCCCCTTAACAATTGTGTGTATTGAGCCGTACTGTATTGTACCCATTCTGCAATCTGTTAATAAAGTTTTCATTCATTCATTCATTCATTCAAACATAGACGATATTGAACAAGCCATAATCCACGTATTTTCAATCCAAAAGAAAGAGAGAGAGAGAGAGAGAGAGAGAGAGAGAGAGAGAGAGAGAGAGAGAGAGAGAGAGAGAGAGAGAGAGAGCGAGAGAGAGAGAGAGAGAGAGAGAGAGAGAGAGAGAGAGAGAGAGAGAGAGAGAGAGAGAGAGAGAGAGAGAGAGAGAGAGAGAGAGAGAGAGAGAGACTCACTGTTTAGTTGACACGTCCAGGGCAGGAGGGCTTGCCTTGATAAAGTGTATAATCCACTGTTGATGTATTCCAGACCACTGTCCACTGTGTCCAGACTGCATCCGCCATATAGCTTGTTAGCCAAGTGTTAGCTTGTTAGCAGTTAGCACCACACAACACAAGTACTTCATTCCTTTGTCCATTTACGCGTCGAACAGACTGCAAACTACCTGGCGTTCTATCGCCATGCTCCAACATAATAGTCATATTTCAACGCACAACACGTTACGCACTGATTGGCTGCGACGGATACAGCGATCAAACCGTGACGCGCACTCAGAGCGCTATCGTGTCTAGCCCGGGCCGAGAAATACAAAAAAATAATAAAAAAAATAATAAAAAAAAAAGAAAAGTGAGTCACTTCCTGTTCCTGTTTTTTTTATATAATAACGTTATATTGTGCATTGGAAACACAAACATACTTAAAATGAGTAAATATTATTAATTTTAAACATGTTTATATTATTTATAGGGCTATAAAACAAAAAACTAAAAACTTATTTTTCTTGTTCTCTCATATAACCAGGGTAGGGCCTGAGGGGGGGCGGCGCCCGAGCGCCCCTAGTGGCGAGCCGCCACTGCAGCACCCACTCTCCACACTTTAGATCACAAAATCACACTTTATATTTATTGATAAAGGATTTGCACTACAACTCGTACACCTACTGTAAATTGTACCTAAATTGCACCTCATCCCATTTCTGCCCTGCACTATATAGTATTGTATATTAGTACACTGCATAGTATTGTATATTATATGGTAACTCAGTTACGTCTATTCTGCATCGTACATTGTACATATGTCTATACTGAACACTGTGACCTCATTTTTTTTACTTCTAATTTACTTCTATACTATGTTATTTTATTTCATACTTATCTTGTCTAGCACAGTCTCTGGAGCGTAACAGTAAGAAGCATTTTGTATAAAAGTATTCTGTACTTCTGTATGACAACTATTAAAGAAACTTGAAACTTGAACAGTGTTGGGACTAACCCGTTACAAAGTAACGTGTTACAGTAACACCGTTACTTTTGCCAGTAACTAGTACTCTAACGCATTACTTTTTAAATTCAGTAACTCCGTTACCGTTACTAAATGGTTCGTCACTGCGTTACTGCGTTATTTTTATGTCGATTGGTAGCGATCTTGAGCGCAGTCCTGACTCCTGTGTCATGCGGAGACACGTTGTGAGCATGTTTGTTTACTCTACTACTCCTAGTAATACACTCGCTTCGCCAATATACAGAATAGTTTCAAGACATTGCGTCGGTCTGAGAGAAGAATCAAGCATCGGAAACACATTTGGACTGCAGTATTCTGTTGTGGATGGTTAAAACCTTTGTTTACATATTGTGGTGTCGATTAAAACGTTCATTTCTGGGCCCGTTTTCTGCCTGAAATCAAGCTGGCGGGGTCGTTCAGAACACAGCTAGAACCTCCACCACAAGTCTCTGTAAGTAAGCTAGCTAATGGCTATGCATCCTTACACTACTGGCAAGTATTTCATACCACACTATGTCCAAAAATCCAAACCATCACGTCTTTTGAAGGCCATAGCGGGCTCAGTTTTGAACCATTCTGCCTTCTTAGCAATGATTTCGTGTATTTGCCTTTTGTGTGTGTGTGTGTGTGTGTGTGTGTGTGTGTGTGTGTGTGTGTGTGTGTGTGTGTGTGTGTGCATGTCTATAGGTACTTGCGAGGACATACTATGCTCCGCCAACCTTCATTGTGAGGTCAAATCCACTTGCGAGGACTTTTTCCTGGTCCCCAGAAATAATATACTTTAGATGACTTTAAAATGATCTTTAAGTCCCTAATATACATTTTTTAGACTAGGTCCTCACACTGGTATAATTGTTGATTTCACCCGACTCTACAGCATTCCTACAGGACACACTCGAGTACTGCAGGGGGAAATATGCGTTTGGCGCAGATGTGTGTGAGGACCTTTGGAGACTATTTTTGATTGGTTGGTCTGAGAGGGGATTGTTTTGATTGGCTGCTCGTGACCTGTCACTCATCTGCTAGCTACGTGACCTCACGTGGTCTGAGAGGGGATTTTTTTATTGGCTGCTCATGACCTAACGTGCATTCTGGGTAGTGTAGTACAATACTATCATATAATAATTCTACTATTATACAACGAGGGCGCCTATAGCACTGCTATCTTATGCAATGACACTATTGCATAGATTATGCAAATTAATGTTTGGCTGAACATCATAATCAAAATCGTAAAGGAGAATGAACGCTAGCTAGCAGGCTATAGATATCTATGACTATGAGCTAAAACGCTAGCTAGCAGGCTAGCAAGCTAAAAGTGACCTCACGTGGTCTGAGAGGGGATTTTTTTATTGGCTGCTCATGACCTAACGTGCATTCTGGGTAGTGTAGTACAGTACTAGCATATAATAATTATACTATTATACAACGAGGGCGCCTATAGCACTGCTATTTTATGCAATGACACTATTGCATAGATTATGCAAAGTAATGTTTGGCTGAACATCATAATCAAAATCGTAAAGGAGAATGAATGCTAGCTAGCAGGCTAGCAAGCTAAAACGCTAGCTAGCAGGCTAGCAGCAGCTGGGCAATCCAAAAGGAGAATGAATTAATGAAAACTTTATTAACAGATTGCAGAATGGGTACAATACAGTACGGCTCAATACACACAATTGTTAATGGGATGCAGACCAGAGAAAGACATTTGTCTTGTTTACAATAGTCATAATTAACAGTTTGTTATTCATTTAGATAATTATAAGATAAGATATTCCTTTATTGATCCCCTTGAGGAAATTCAGGCATCATAGCAGCATGGGGGAGGGGGGAGTTTGGATGATTGATTGAACATTTTATTAACAGATTGCAGAATGGGTACAATACAGTACAGCTCAATACACACAATTGTTAAGGGGATGCAGACCAGAGAAAGACTATTGTTTACAATAGTCATAATTAACAGTTTGTTATTAATTTAGATAATTATAAGATAAGATATTCCTTTATTGATCCCCTTGAGGAAATTCAGGCATCATAGCGTTAGGTTATGACTATAACCAAGTTCTGTTAGTTAGGGGCGATGCTTGGCTTCGCCTTCTGCACTATCTCGCGTACGTGCACGCGTACTGAATAAACCACAAATGTACCTCTAATACCAGTATTAGTCTGACCACACCCCTCATCAGCTTACCTTCATAAGCAGGTGTGTGGTCACCTGCTCTCCTCCTTCCCAAGCTTTCACCACAAGGTGAGGTCAAGGGCTGCAGCGGCCGTCCGAAGCCAAGCATCGCCCCTAACTAACAGAACTTGGTTATAGTCATAACCTAACGTTCTGTATCGTTAGTGGCTTAGCTTGGCTTCGCCTTCTGCACAAGGGAGGCCAAGCGGAGCCACTTGGCTGACAAATACACCCCGCTGACAGCCCCCCAAAACCATCAGAACAGGGAGGGCCGAGCCCCCCCGACCCCCCCTAATGGAGGGTATCCCCCCTATTAGAGGCTTCACGGGAAGGCGACGGACCCGACCGTGCGAAGAGCTCTCAAGCAACTTAACGCACAGGGTGAGCAGACCGTGGCTTGACCCACGACTACACACACGCACAACCCGCATGCCACCCGGGAACGAACGGAGGAACAACCTCGTTACTGCCCCCAGAATCACGGGGTCAAGGGCAAACCCAACCCCGTGGCAAGGCCGTAGCAGCGGAGCACGAAGGAAGACCCAGACCCACCAAAAGGACTGGACTCCCTGGAATGGGGGCCCGGAGAAGTCCATGATGCCAGCATCAAGACCCCACCAGGTGGGCACGTAGTGCCCCGCCCCCCACATCGCCAGCGTATTCGGACAAAGGCCCCTCAGTTACTGCACCTGGTATTCCCAGGCGGAACCAACCAGGCCAGTAAGCCGAGCGGGCCCCGTCCCCCCAATAGTACACCGCCTGGCACACTGACCCTGCAGAATAGGCAGTCAGCATGGCCGTAAGCACACAAAAAAGGTTAACCAACGGAAGCAGGCAGCGCACCGGGGAAAAACCAGGCAACAGGCTGTTAACCCTAGCCTGGAGACTGCGGACGAGACAGGCGCCAGAGGGGACAGCTGAACACAGCCGCCCCGGCGGAAGGAGCGTAAGCTGGCGGTGTTGCATGACCAAGCCTCCATTTAACAACCCCCACCCAGAGGGGTCGAGGCAGAGAAGGCTGACACGATTGGCAGACGTCATGAACGTGCAGGGGCACCCTCAACCGGTGAACCCGGGAGTTGACACTGCTCCAACACACCAGGGAATCAACCACCTCGGTGTTACCCAATGCGGTGGTTGTTCCTATAACCCCTCAAGAAAAAACTCCAAAACACACCTGCGGGTATACACCGGCTATACCGCAGTACAAGTGTTTCAGTTTCCAAAAAGGGTTAACCCAGGCCTACGGGTCGCAAACATCACTTCGGACCGGGCCTGGCGGTACGGGAAGCACAGGGTCACCAGAGGAGGTCAAAAAACCACCCCCACAGGCCCCTCTTCGCCATGCGTGAGAGAGGAGCGAAAAACAATGGAGAACCAGCCCCTAAGCACACCGTACCTGGTATTCCCCGGCGGTCTCCCAACCAAGTACTAACCAGGACCAACCTGTGTAGCGGCCGAGATCCGACGAGATCGAGCGCGTACAGAATGGCATGGCTGTAAGCCATGACGACAGTGCTGAGTAAAAACATACCCAACCAGGGTCTCCATAGCGCTTAACCCTGTGACACCCAGACCGACCTGGCATTTTTCCCCCTGAAAAAAGCCCAAGTCCCTCAGGGTACCAGAACAGCAGATCTGCATCCCCGGCGGACAACGGGTTCAACTGATCTGGACCAGCGTGACCAGAACCAGTCCCGTGCCCTAACCACGCCGACATGCCCCAGGAAAAGGGCAGATATGCGTGTTGATCTTAACATGAAAAGAAGGCGCCACCCAGACGTCGGGACGAACCGCGCCTGGTGGCCCACCCCAAGGGCGTGAGACCCCACTACATATGTTCAGATCCATCCCGTCATCATCCCCCAGACATGAACGAGGATCCGTCGACAACCCACCCAGGTCATGGGATGTGGTCGCCGGAAGAGGAAAAACCCCCATCTCAGTTGCTTTATAAAAACGCTGTTTCAACCACAAGCAACTAAGGCGTGCCAGTCAATCGCCTGTTTACAGCGAGCTAGCACTATACGTGCGTCGGGACACACCCCCATCAATGAACAGGCTATTTAGACCTGCCATTGAATCCCCAAGGCGCCCAGGGGAACGACAAGAGGGGTGTGACACTCCCTAACTCCAACACTTCTGGAATAGAAAGAAGGAAGCATCAACAGTATGTATCCCAGTCTACACAGCCGGGGTAAAAAATGTACACATTTTTACATCCCACCACCCTCCCATAGGAAAGAGACGGGGATCCCCAGAGAGACTTCCCACGCGAGCTGTACAGATTGAAAAGAATATATTGCACCTTGAGCCATGTAAAAAACTGGTTTTAGGGCCTCCGGGGAAGAGGCACCGAACCCATACACACTCAATAAACGAATTGAATCGAATATACATACAATAGAAAAGGACCCTTCTAGAGGGTCCACTCACTTTGACAATCTGAGGAGGAAGGCTCTGTACTCTGATGGAGGCTTCCTCACATGGATCACATGGAAGAAGGAGTCCGAACTCACAGAAGGCCTGAGTAGGCGCTTGGTGAGGAGGAGCCCTGACCACCCCCCCTGAAAACAGATCCATCACATGGACCTGAACAGCACACGGAAGTCCTACCAACAGAGACGCGCACGGTGACGTACTCTATGGCGGGGGAATTCCTGCGGTGCACACGCCCAATATACCAGGCCGTGGGACCAGGAACTCCCTCCCCCCCCCCCCCCCCCCCCCCGTAACGTGCCGAACCGCCACGTGACGGGAACCTTGAAGGACAGGGGGTGTACCCCTGACCGACAGAACAATGGGGAGAGGAAAGGTTACCAGTTCACCCCTTTACGACCCCACACCCATGATACGACGTAACGACAAAAAGAGAATATGACACAGTCATAGTCAGCTCTATGAAGCGTTTCACAGCTCCACACAGCGCACGAGCTAACCTGCTATCTGATTTTTACTAAGGAAAAACACAGAATAGAGAGGGCTCTAAGAACCCCGGTCCAACATACACATGTGCTTCTGTGGCCAGTACAACCCAGTTGTAGGTCACATGACACACACAACCCATCATCATCACAATGAGAGAATACATCATTCTTGATTAGTATCGACCACAGGCCTTGCTAAGCACACGACAGCAACCAAACCAATTTCCCTTTAGGAAATAAGTTTCTCCAGCAGATTTAGCACAACCTCAGCAATCAAGCTGAGAGTTACATCGTATCCCTACCACACAAAAGACACAATTAATGCACAACATGTCTGATAGGAGGTGATAAAGTCCCCAGGGAACCGGGGGGGGAAACACAATCCTCCTATTTCACCCTCAATACGGCCAGTTAAAACAGGAAAACCTGTTAATGTGTGAACTCACTGTTCATTGTCATTACAGTCTGAGAAAGAACATTCTTTTACTCACTCGTCACCAAGCATAGCTTCATAGGTTAGTTGCCTTAGTAGTGAGTACACGGTACACATAAACACCATGATGTTTCTCACACAACAACCAGATCAATACATCACGACCTGCACGGAGAAGCTACTGCCAGTGACAAAAACAGCTCACACACAACCCGCAACGTATCTCAAATGCATTGCAACAACACACGTTTTGGGAAAAAACACCGTCATTCACAATACATTTAGCAAGGTAAAACCAGAAGACGTGTTATGAGGGTCTGGCCAACCCCGTACCTGCCCGGAACGCAGATCAGCGAAGTGCAGTCACAAGCGTCCCGTGTTGTTCGATCCGGGCAGCGTCGCCGCTCCACCAGTCGCTACAGTCCTCTTTGTTGACGCAATCCCCGTCTAGGCTCGGGCAGGGTTGACGAACATCCCCTGTCAAGGATGACGTCGTGGTCAAAAGTGTAAAACATGTTAAAAATCAAAGCACGTTCAACAGAATAGCATCAAGCTAACGGCTGCTCCAGCCGTTCGGGTGCTATCGCTTCCGCTCGCGAGACGCCGATCTACGACGCACGCGATCAGGAGCGAGCTCCCGGCGGCGCGCGAGAAGCCAAGCCACCCCGCGCCAGGCCACCGACCGGCTAACCGTAAGCTATGAACATGTAAACAATGACATAACACTCACCCAGACAGGCCGCCGTTCTGAACCCTCCTCACTTTTTAAGAGAAAAGGAAAAACAAGACGTCAACACCGCTTCACAACGGTGATAATAACACGTCCGGCGGAATCAGCACAGTACCAACTGGCCTGTATAGCTGACTTTGAACATGAATCTGCCGCTATCGCACATTACATGCACATATCCCCTCGTGAAGGAATACTCTCATTTGGATATGAAAGATGGGGTCTTAACACGGTGACAGAGAGAATCCACTCGTCCAGAACACACAGGGATCACCAGTGTCAATGGTCGCGGCCCACTAGTTAAAACTATAATGGTCGCCAGACCAAGGCCTTCTGTCGCCTAGACGGCTAAACAAAGGACCCTAGCCTGGGGCCGGTTTCCATAAACTTCGTCTAGTAGCCCCCATAGCACTAACAGACAAGTGGAGCCCGCCAGCAAACACTACTCACCCAACCTGGAACGCACCGCTCCTCACAACAGCGGCATGTCCGACAGTTCAGCTGTGGCTTGACAGGTTTCACCCCAACAAACACAGCAAGGAACTGCAGTTGAGAAGCATGCAGCGGCGTGCTCCCAATACGAAAACCGGTGGAGGGTTTGTAGAATGATCATCATCTTCTAGACACTCCAGTACGAAGACAATATCGCCGTATTTTCTCGAAAATAGTGAGAGAGAAAATAAAGATATGATGTCAACGTATCCTTGTTTCCCAAGCTGTTCCTAATCCAATTTCTTCCATCATGGTGTCAAGTGTGGGGATCTACCGAGGCACCTCTTCCTTGTGGTGAAAGCGAGAAGGAGGAGAGCAGGTGACCACACACCTGCTTATGAAGGTAAGCTGATGAGGGGTGTGGTCAGACTAATACTGGTATTAGAGGTACATTTGTGGTTTATTCAGTACGCGTGCACGTACGCGAGATAGTGCAGAAGGCGAAGCCAAGCTAAGCCACTAACGATACAGAACAGCATGGGGGAGGGGGGAGTTTGGTTGATTGATTGAACATTTTATTAACAGATTGCAGAATGGGTACAATACAGTACAGCTCAATACACACAATTGTTAAGGGGATGCAGACCAGAGAAAGACTTTCGTCTTGTTTACATCAGGGTCCCCCATTTTCAATTCATCAAAACATAACATGTTTTAGGACCATTGCTATTTTTATTGTACATAAATGATGGGGGGGGAGGCCTTACAGGTTTGATTGATTGATTGATTGATTGATTGATTGATTGATTGATTGATTGATTGATTGATTGATTGATTGATTGAAAACTTTATTAACAGATTGCAGAATGGGTACAATACAGTACAGCTCAATACACACAATTGTTAAGGGGATGCAGACCAGAGAAAGACTTTCGTCTTGTTTACATCAGGGTCCCCCATTTTCAATTCATCAGGAAACTGGGTACTGGGTAAGGTAAATGCCCGCACCAGGTTTTAAAGCAGGGAAGGCCTAAAGGCCTCTACATGCTACAGCAACTTCTGCTTGTTATCAATGGGTTGGTTGAGAAGGGAAGTGTCATCTATCTAGGGAACCTAGCTACATACCGGGTACAATGTTACATTAGGCTGTGCGTCGATGTTGCAGAAGCATAAAGGCAGAGTGTTTGCAACACCGTTGCTTTGTCGATGTTGTGGTGCAGTAGACTCTATAGGTCCTACAGGCTACCACTAACAACATGAGTTAGCCCTGGCTAGTGCTGTAATGTAGACTATATAGCTCCTACAGGCTAACACTAACAACATGAGTTAGCCCTGGCTAGCGCCGTAATGTAGACTATATAGCTCCTACAGGCTAACACTAACAACATGAGTTAGCCCTGGCTAGTGCTGTAATGTAGACTCTATATAGCTCCTACAGGCTACCACTAACAACATGAGTTAGCCCTGGCTAGCGCTGTAATGTATACTATAGAGCTCCTACAGGCTACCACTAACAACATGAGTTAGCCCTGGCTAGCGCCGCCATGTAGACTATAGAGCTCCTACTGGCTACCACTAACAACATGAGTTAGCCCTGGCTAGCATGTAATGTAGACTATAGCTCCTACAGGCTACCACTAACAACATGAGTTAGCCCTGGCTAGCGCCGCCATGTAGACTATAGCTCCTACAGGCTACCACTAACAACATGAGTTAACCCTGGCTAGCGCTGTAATGTAAAGAGAAAGACTTTCGTCTTGTTTACATCAGGGTCCCCCATTTTCAATTCATCAGGAAACTGGGTACTGGGTAAGGTAAATGCCCGCACCAGGTTTTAAAGCAGGGAAGGCCTAAAGGCCTCTACATGCTACAGCAACTTCTGCTTGTTATCAATGGGTTGGTTGAGAAGGGAAGTGTCATCTATCTAGGGAACCTAGCTACATACCGGGTACAATGTTACATTAGGCTGTGCGTCGATGTTGCAGAAGCATAAAGGCAGAGTGTTTGCAACACCGTTGCTTTGTCGATGTTGTGGTGCAGTAGACTCTATAGGTCCTACAGGCTACCACTAACAACATGAGTTAGCCCTGGCTAGTGCTGTAATGTAGACTATATAGCTCCTACAGGCTAACACTAACAACATGAGTTAGCCCTGGCTAGCGCCGTAATGTAGACTATATAGCTCCTACAGGCTAACACTAACAACATGAGTTAGCCCTGGCTAGTGCTGTAATGTAGACTCTATATAGCTCCTACAGGCTACCACTAACAACATGAGTTAGCCCTGGCTAGCGCTGTAATGTATACTATAGAGCTCCTACAGGCTACCACTAACAACATGAGTTAGCCCTGGCTAGCGCTGTAATGTAGACTATAGCGACTTGTGTGACTGGGAGACTTGTGTGACTTGGAGACTTGTGTGACTGGGAGACTTGTGTGACTGGGAGACTCGTGTGACTGGGAGACTCGTGTGACTTGTGTGACTTGGAGACTTGTGTGACTGGGAGACTTGTGTGACTTGTGTGACTTGGAGACTTGTGTGACTGGGAGACTTGTGTGACTGGGAGACTTGTGTGACTTGGACACTTGTGTGACTGAGAGACTCATGTGACTTGGAGACTTGTGTGACTGGGAGACTCGGGAGACTTGTGTGACTGGGAGACTCGTGTGACTAGGATACTTGTGACTGGGAGACTCGTGTGACTTGGAGACTTGTGTGACTGGGAGACTCGTGTGACTTGTATGACTTGGAGACTTGTGTGACTGGGAGACTTGTGTGACTTGGAGACTTGTGTGACTGGGAGACTCATGTGACTTGTGTGACTTGGAGACTTGTGTGACTGGGAGACTTGTGTGACTGGGAGACTTGTGTGACTTGGAGACTTGTGTGACTGGGAGACTCGGGAGACTTGTGTGACTGGGCGACTTGTGTGACTGGGAGACTTGTGTGACTGGAAGATTTGTGTGACTTGGAGACTTGTGTGACTGGGAGACTTGTGTGACTGGGAGACTTGTGTGACTGGGAGACTCGTGTGACTTGTGTGACTTGGAGACTTGTGTGACTGGGAGACTTGTGTGACTTGTGTGACTTGGAGACTTGTGTGACTGGGAGACTCGTGTGACTTGTATGACTTGGAGACTTGTGTGACTTGGAGACTTGTGTGACTGGGAGACTCGTGTGACTTGTATGACTTGGAGACTTGTGTGACTGGGAGACTTGTGTGACTGGGAGACTCGGGAGACTTGTGTGACTGGGAGACTCGTGTGACTTGGAGACTTGTGTGACTGGGAGACTCGTGTGACTTGTATGACTTGGAGACTTGTGTGACTTGGAGACTTGTGTGACTGGGAGACTCGTGTGACTTGTATGACTTGGAGACTTGTGTGACTGGGAGACTTGTGTGACTGGGAGACTCGGGAGACTTGTGTGACTGGGAGACTTGTGTGACTTGTGTGACTTGGAGACTTGTGTGACTGGGAGACTTGTGTGACTGGGAGACAAGTGTGACCTTTGGCTGTAGCTAACATGTTTATACACGGAGGAGACAGAGGAACATGTTTGGACAGCTTGGCACCGGGGTACCTCTCGGACCTGCTGGAACCTTATGTTCCTCCAAGGTCCCTCAGGTCCTCTGACCAGCTCCTCTAGGCCGTTCCAAAGTCCAGGCTGAAGCTATGGGGGGGCCGTACTTTTGCTGTGGCAGCCCCAACGCTCTGGAATGAGCTGCCACTGCATGTTAGGCAGGCCCCCACTCTGCAGGTGTTCAAATCACGCTTCAAGACACATCTATTTGCTCTGGCTTTCGGTGTTTTAAACAGTTTTTGAGAGACCTGCCTTTTTATGTGACACATTGTACTGTTTTTATTGTGTGCTTTTATTAAAATGTTTTATGTTTTATGTTTTATCTTATGTTGTGGACTTGTACAGCACTTTGGTCAACTTTGTTGTTTTTAAATGTGCTTTATAAATAAAGTGGATTGGATTGGATGATATGTGCATATTTAATGTGGGAAGTGCCTCATTTGCATATATAAACATCAAATTCAGAAAACTTGTAATACATTTTTTCTTAGTTTATATGTACATAACAAGCTGGGAACGTTTAAGTGATATCTATCCAAGTATCACCTTAATAAAATTTTCAATCAATCAATCAATCTACTGCCACTCTCAAAGACTCAGCTCAGCTCAAAATTGTGTAGCCTACTGCTGCATGCACCCCTCCCCCACAGGTTGAAAACATTATCATTAGTTGCAGTGTGGGGGAGGGGTAGTTTGTGTGTCTCGACTCTCGACTCCTCTAAAATCCGAATTAACCCTTTCACAGTCGGCGGCATGTTGGAGGATTAGGTTCTATTAATCTGATGATAAACCCACGCTCCAATTTGAAATGTAAGTCTTATCTTGCATACAGCTTGTGTCATTTGGATATAAACGGTGTAATTTCAGTTTAGTTTATAGTAGATTAACACTAGCTATAGTGTTTCATGTGTTTGCTAAAAGGATTGTCACCGTGACGTTAGCCTGTAGCTACCAGGCTAATATAACACAGCTAAATTACTAGCAACGTGTTTCGCAGACTGCAGATTTACTAGCCAAGTTAAAAGAACGCCAACATTTTGGGATATTAGCTTATTATCGTCTTCTCCAGAGAGAGACAAGAAGATAGATACCAGTTTCCTCTCTGTGCGTTCAGTAGAAAGCTATCTGGCTGCATGTTAGCCTTAGCTTAGCACAATGAATGGAAGCGAACATGACCAGTTAGCCTTCGGGAGCGGTGTTAGTTGGACAATGCCTAGGCTAACCGGTCATGTCCGCTTCCATTCATTGTGCTAAGCTAAGGCTAACGTGCAGCCAGATAGCTTTCTACTGAACGCACAGAGAGGAAACTGGTATCTATCTTCTTGTCTTTTTCTGGAGAAGACTGTAAGCTAATTTCCATGTTAAAAACAAGTCACAGCAATGTGTTTGTTTTGATTGATTGATGTAATACAGTACAGCTCAATACACACAATTGTTAAGGGGATGCAGACCAGAGAAAGACTTTCGTCTTGTTTACATCAGGGTCCCCCATTTTCAATTCATCAGGACATATATGACATACAGATAGACAGTCCTGCTACATCTATACATTTATGACATACCAGATTTGCAAATACAGTACTGTTTGTGATACAAAAAGAGTCCAGAAAAGGGAGTATATACATTTGACGTTAAAAACTGTGCATAGGAGGAGGTTGGGTGGGGTTGTGTGGGACATATATATAATATATACATATATTATCTTTCAAATGCATGCATAAGAACAGATAATGAAATCTACTGTAATCTACTGTACTTTTAAATTGTCCCCACAGTGCAACCGTTTTTAAACTAATTTCAGATCTAATTGTTCCTACATGTTAACAATAGGGAAAGCATTTCATATAAAAGTATTCTGTATTCTTGTATGACAACTAATAAAGAAACTTGAACTTGAAACTTCCTGTTCATCATCGCTGACAATAATATTAACAACTATTGTCCATTTTATTCTCTACCTTCCAGAACTGTCTGATCAGGGTGACGTCGCAAGGCCGGGATGCCCTGGTCACTGACTTCGGCCTGGTCAGGGAGGTGGTCGAGCAGCCAGTCCAAGACCCCCCGGCAGGAAGCGCTACAATTGTGTGTATTGAGCCGTACTGTATTGTACCCATTCTGCAATCTGTTAAATATTGATTGATTGATTGATTGATTGTTATTAACAGATTGCAGAATGGGTACAATACAGTACAGCTCAATACACACAATTGTTAAGGGGATGCAGACCAGAGAAAGACGTTCGTCTTGTTTACATCAGGGTCCCCCATTTTCAATTCATTCATTTGGGTTTCTCTCCCAAACCAGAAACGTGAGAAGTAAGAATCAAACCTGTGATGTCATCAAGTATAAAGTCTGGACCCACAGAACTTTTGTTTACTTTTTTTTATATCCAAATTATCTTTATTCTATAGTAGAACATGTACCTACGAACTCAGAACATTCACCTGGGTGCTCAGTGTCACCTATAACATATTTCAAAATTCATTGTCTATTGAGCAGCTTCAGTGAGAGTTGGAGTTTTTTTTCATGTTCACTAATATTTTTGTACTTGTATGTTCAATTGTACAGAGGTATAACTGAAGGAATAAATTGTGAAATTGCATGTAGTTCCTCTTTAATGTTTTTCTCACTAACTTTCTCTTTTCTTATTTTACAGCTGCATGTCCATCTTGAACAGTGTACAGTGAGTACCTCCCCTCACCAGAACCAGCAGTACCGCTTTTGGAGTTCGCAAAGTTCTAGAGGAAGCAAGGTAAGCAAAAAAAGCCATATAATGCGCAGCTCCTCCCCCTCAGGGAATGCTACACCCATTTGCAAGGGGGCAGAACAGGAAGCACAGCCCCCCTCGTCCTTCGCATTGGCTTAGCGGGGCAGGCAAAGCAGAAAGCTTCAGAGAGTCCCCCATTTTCAATTCATCATAACATATGACATACATGACATACAGATAGACAATACTGCTACATCTATACATTTATGACATACCAGATTTACAAATACAGTATTGTTTGTGATACAATAAGAGTCTAAAAAAAGAGTATATACATTTGACGAAGAAACTGTACATTGGAGGAGGGGGGGGGGGGGGCTGTACATTGGAGGTGGTTGGGTGGGAGGGGGGGGGGGTAACTGTACATTGGATTATCCACGAAACCGAAACAAGTAGGCTCCCTTAAAACGCTAACGCTATTAAAAAAAAATTCAGTGGAGGTTAAAATAAGAATATGACTTGGCCTGAAAAAAAGTTCAGTCAGGTGATTTAGTTTTTTGCTTTAATCCCTGCCCATACTGCTGCAGTGCTGGCATGGCAACAGCATTCGAGAATATGTTCCAGATGTGGCATATTCCGAAAGAAAATATTCATGTCATACTCCAATGCCCGAAACGTGGTCAAGACGCAGGATTACAACGTTTGGGATGTATGGCCCACGGCGCGCTTCAGCTGGCTGTCCAGTGTCCCCGCCAATGTTCTGAGACATATTTATATATTTGTATAATTGTTAGGCTATTTGAATCCACCATTTAGGGCTGGTGTATTCAAATAGCCTAACAAATAAAATGTAATATGTCTCGGAACATTGGCCGGCAGATGCACCACTGCAAACCAAAGAAATGTGAACTCAAGAAGCCAAAACGAAGTTTAGCCTGTTTTAAAAGGCTATAGCCTAAAAGAAAAAGTTGCCTTTTACCACCGCTTGGCCTATATTTTATGCAGTGTTTAGCCTATTAAATAGGCTAATTTTTTTTTTTTTTTTCGTTTTAACTTTCAGCCTGTTAATAAATGTGTCATTAATTCAGTATTTAACTTCTTGAATTCATATTTATTTAGGCTATGCTAATTAAAAACACAAATGTTATGGACATCTAATTTAATTATCTGCTTATTTATTAATGCTTCAATTCATTCAGAAACGTTGCAGCAAACAATCCATATGTGCATTTGTTTACATTAGGGGTGCACGATATTGATTTTTTGACCCCGATACCGATAACTTTCTGCTCCTCAAGGCCGATACCGATAACCGATATTTATTGTATTATAATATTTTTTTTAAATGTATATTCCTGTAGTTTTGACCTAACCAGATTTATCATGACATGAGCGTTATGAACAAAAAAAAGCCAAGACAACAGTTTTTCCAAATAAATATAATTTGAATCAGAAAATTCACAATCCGTCAATAACTTATAATACATCCAACCTAACAAGTCACCTGCAACATCACCACCGTAAAGCTGCTGTGAATCCAAAGCCAGCTACAAAGGAACCCGCAGCGATTGTACCTATTGACGAGGCGTTTGCTAAATTAAAGAAGTTTGACAGAAATGACCCAAGGGCTCAAGCCGCTAGCTTTTAAGCAGTGCTTGGTGGTGCAAATTAACCTGGCTACTACAGAGCAATAAGTGACTGCGTATTCAACCAAGGGTTGCATCACAGTCATGAAAGGGGCTAGATTTGCGTGTCGTCGTAGGCTTTTAACACACCATCGTAGCGGTGGTGATGTTGCAGGTGACTTGTTAGGTTGGATGTATTATAAGTTGTTGCCCGTTTCCCTCCTCATGGAACTTCTGCATTGCATTTGTTACAAATAGCAAGTGAACTTTTTTCCTCTAAAACTATTCCCACACTACTGACGCCATCTTTGTTTACATCCGCGCTGCTTCTGAAACTTACGTGGCTACGTCACAGCCAAGAATGGGAGTGCTGGATTTGTGTAAAACGCCCTCTTCCTAAACCACACGCTATCAGTCGTACCACAGTACTGGCAAAACGGGAGGAGCCTACAGTAAAAACAAACGCCCTTCATCCCAATTCACCCGCACCGCATTTTTTCTTACCAAAAAATATATTATATTATCGGAGCTATCACCGTTATCGGGATGATGTCATAATTGCTGATATCGGCCCGATAATTATCGTGCATCCCTAGTTTACATAATGATAACGTACATAAATAACATTATTGAGGGAGGAAAAAAAGGAAACTGATACCTACCTACTTCACCCTGTTAGTCAAGTTGAACTATCGCTCTGACTCAGACTGGATGTCTCGCAGATAATACAATAGTATAATTATATAATATATTTTTTTTCTGTAGGTAACGTTACATTTGGTTGACAATTTACTGACTGACTTTCACGACACTCCATATTTACGTAGCTATCTAACCGGCACTCTAAACCGGACCCAGCCCAAACCATTACCGTGACGTCACCATCCAGCTATATCTAAAATGGCGGCCCCCATGGCAAAAACGGGGAAATTACATTTGAGTTTTCAGACAAATAAGCAGGATTTCACATTTGATTATAGGACCATGTCTTACCCAAGGTACACAACAAACAAACTAGGCTCATATTGTTTAACGCTTCATCTCCCCTTTAAAGTATTCCATAAGAAACCTCACTCATATCACCACTGTCAGATTCTTCAGAGGTACCATTTTTTTAGTTTTGCCAATTTAATTTTTTTAAACATGCTATTGTTATTTACAAGACCCTACATGGTCTGTGCCCGCCCCCTCTGAGGGAATTCATAGAAAGGAAGCCCGATAGAGGATTCAGCACTAGAGGGGATTGCGAAGTGCCCGGCCGGCAAACCGCCTTTGCTAAAAACACCCTCTCAGTCCAGGGATGTTTAATCTGGAATGATCTACCACTGACCATACGAGATTGTACATCATTTCCATCTTTTAAATTCAATCTAAAAAAAATTGTTACTCGACAACCAAACCTGGGCAATGATGGGCAAATACACTACACATGCAATCGGTCATACAACTAATCCATCCATCCATTTCTCTCTCTCTCCAGGTGCAGTGGTTCTGATCCACGGGGAGGTGATCCACCGCAGTCCCCAGAACACCCACTGGAGCCCAGAGAACTGGTGAGTCACTGCGAAATCTGATTCTATATCAGTGGTGGAACAAGTACACAGTTACTTTACTTAAGAAATACCCAGATATCTGCTTCAGAGAGCCCATCTGCTTCAGCTATCTGCTTCAGAGAGCCCATCTGCTTCAGCTATCTGCTTCAGCTATCTGCTTCAGAGAGCCTATCTGCTTCAGCTATCTGCTTCAGAGAGCCTATCTGCTTCAGCTATCTGCTTCAGAGAGCCCAACTGCTTCAGCTATCTGCTTCAGAGAGCCCATCTGCTTCAGCTATCTGCTTCAGAGAGCCTATCTGCTTCAGCTATCTGCTTCAGAGAGCCTATCTGCTTCAGCTATCTGCTTCAGCTATCTGCTTCAGAGAGCCTATCTGCTTCAGCTATCTGCTTCAGCTATCTGCTTCAGAGAGCCTATCTGCTTCAGCTATCTGCTTCAGAGAGCCTATCTGCTTCAGCTATCTGCTTCAGAGAGCCTATCTGCTTCAGCTATCTGCTTCAGAGAGCCTATCTGCTTCAGCTATCTGCTTCAGAGAGCCTATCTGCTTCAGCTATCTGCTTCAGAGAGCCTATCTGCTTCAGAGAGCCTATCTGCTTCAGCTATCTGCTTCAGAGAGGCTAACTGCTTCAGCTATCTGCTTCAGCTATCTGCTTCAGCTATCTGTACACACCATATACTATACATACTGTGCACACCATATACTGTACACGTCAGAGAGCCTATCTGCTTCAGCTATCTGCTTCAGAGAGCCTATCTGCTTCAGCTATCTGCTTCAGAGAGCCTATCTGCTTCAGCTATCTGCTTCAGCTATCTGCTTCAGAGAGCCTATCTGCTTCAGCTATCTGCTTCAGCTATCTGCTTCAGAGAGCCTATCTGCTTCAGCTATCTGCTTCAGCTATCTGCTTCAGCTATCTGCTTCAGAGAGCCCATCTGCTTCAGCTATCTGCTTCAGAGAGCCCAACTGCTTCAGCTATCTGCTTCAGAGAGCCCATCTGCTTCAGCAACTGCTTCAGAGAGCCTATCTGCTTCAGCTATCTGCTTCAGCTATCTGCTTCAGAGAGCCTATCTGCTTCAGCTATCTGCTTCAGCTATCTGCTTCAGCTATCTGCTTCAGAGAGCCTATCTGCTTCAGCTATCTGCTTCAGAGAGCCTATCTGCTTCAGCTATCTGCTTCAGAGAGCCTATCTGCTTCAGCTATCTGCTTCAGCTATCTGTACACACCATATACTATACATACTGTGCACACCATATACTGTACACACCATATACTGTACACTGTACACAACATATACTGTACACAACATATACTGTACACACTGTACACACCATATACTCTACATACTGTACACAACATATACTGTACACACTGTACACACCATATACTGTACATACTGTACACACCATATACTGTACACAACATATACTGTACACACTGTACACACCATATACTGTACACTGTACACACCATATACTGTACACTGTACACACCATATACTGTACACTGTACACACCATATACTGTACACACCATATACTCTACACACTGTACACACCATATACTGTACACACTGTACACACCATATACTGTACACACTGTACACACCATATACTGTACACACCATATACTGTACACAACATATACTGTACACACTGTACACACCATATACTGTACACACTGTACACACCATATACTGTACACACCATATACTGTACACTGTACACACCATATACTGTACACAACATATACTGTACACACTGTACACAACATATACTGTACACACTGTACACAACATATACTGTACACAACATATACTGTACACACTGTACACAACATATACTGTACACAATGTACACAACATATACTGTACACACCATATACTGTACACACCATATACTGTACACACCATATACTGTACACTGTACACCATATACTGTACACACTGTACACACCATATACTGTACACACCATATACTGTACACACCATATACTGTACACTGTACACACCATATACTGTACACACTGTACACACCATATACTGTACACACCATATACTGTACACACCATATACTGTACACTGTACACACCATATACTGTACACACCATATACTGTACACTGTACACACCATATACTGTACACTGTACACACCATATACTGTACACACCATATACTGTACACAACATACTGTACACTGTACACACCATATACTGTACACTGTACACACCATATACTGTACACAACACATACTGTACACACTGTACACAACATATACTGTACACAACATATACTGTACACACTGTACACACCATATACTGTACACACTGTACACACCATATACTGTACACACTGTACACACCATATACTGTACACACCATATACTGTACACAACATATACTGTACACACTGTACACACCATATACTGTACACTGTACACACCATATACTGTACACACCATATAATGTACATACTGTACACAACATATACTGTACACAACATATACTGTACATACTGTACACAACACATACTGTACACACCATATACTGTACACACTGTACACAACACACACTGTACACAACACATACTGTACACAACATATACTGTACACACTGTACACAACACACACTGTACACAACACATACTGTACACAACATATACTGTACACAACACATACTATACACAACAACATATACTGTACACAACATATACTGTACACACTGTACACAACATATACTGTACATACTGTACACAACACATACTGTACATACTGTACACAACATATACTGTACACACTGTACACCATATACTGTACACAACATATACTGTACACACTGTAAACATATACTGTACACAACATATACTGTACACACTGTACACAACATATACTGTACACACTGTACACACCATATACTGTACACACTGTACACACCATATACTGTACACACTGTACACAACATATACTGTACACACCATGTACCCTCTACTGTGAGCGATTTGTAGTGTAAAATTTCCCTGTGGATGATTAATTTCTATTCTGTCTAGGTGTCTGCGTGCTCCACCGTCCACCCAGGGGTCCTTCAACCTACAGACATGGTCCAGAGGAGAGTAAAGGTATATGCTTTATGTATTTTTATACCTGTTTATTATGTCTATTTTATTATTTTGTATTATTGCACAATCGAAGCGGGCATATACACAACATATACTGTACACTGTACACACCATATACTGTACACACCATATACTGTACACAACATATACTGTACACAACATATACTGTACACAACATATACTGTACACACTGTACACACACAACATATACTGTACACACTGTACACAACATATACTGTACACACTGTACAAACCATATACTGTACACACTGTACACACCATATACTGTACACACCATATACTGTACACACTGTACACACCATATACTGTACACTGTACACATCATATACTGTACACACTGTACACACCATATAATGTACATACTGTACACAACATATACTGTACACAACATATACTGTACACACTGTACACAACACATACTGTACACACCATATACTGTACACACTGTACACAACACACACTGTACACACCATACTGTACACACTGTACACAACACACACTGTACACAACACATACTGTACACAACATATACTGTACACACTGTACACAACACACACTGTACACAACACATACTGTACATAACATATACTGTACACAACACATACTATACACAACAACATATACTGTACACAACATATACTGTACACACTGTACACAACATATACTGTACATACTGTACACAACACATACTGTACAGACTGTACACAACATATACTGTACACACTGTACACCATATACTGTACACAACATATACTGTACACACTGTAAACATATACTGTACACAACATATACTGTACACACT
Organism: Notolepis coatsorum; assembly: GCF_963971535.1. Taxonomy (NCBI): domain Eukaryota; kingdom Metazoa; phylum Chordata; class Actinopteri; order Aulopiformes; family Paralepididae; genus Notolepis; species Notolepis coatsorum. The sequence continues at coordinate 71,332,083 of NC_140169.1, read as the reverse complement.
GTACACAACATATACTGTACACACTGTACACACCATATACTGTACACACTGTACACACCATATACTGTACACACTGTACACAACATATACTGTACACACCATGTACCCTCTACTGTGAGCGATTTGTAGTGTAAAATTTCCCTGTGGATGATTAATTTCTATTCTGTCTAGGTGTCTGCGTGCTCCACCGTCCACCCAGGGGTCCTTCAACCTACAGACATGGTCCAGAGGAGAGTAAAGGTATATGCTTTATGTATTTTTATACCTGTTTATTATGTCTATTTTATTATTTTGTATTATTGCACAATCGAAGCGGGCATATACACAACATATACTGTACACTGTACACACCATATACTGTACACACCATATACTGTACACAACATATACTGTACACAACATATACTGTACACACTGTACACACACAACATATACTGTACACACTGTACACAACATATACTGTACACACTGTACAAACCATATACTGTACACACTGTACACACCATATACTGTACACACCATATACTGTACACACTGTACACACCATATACTGTACACTGTACACATCATATACTGTACACACTGTACACACCATATAATGTACATACTGTACACAACATATACTGTACACAACATATACTGTACACACTGTACACAACACATACTGTACACACCATATACTGTACACACTGTACACAACACACACTGTACACACCATACTGTACACACTGTACACAACACACACTGTACACAACACATACTGTACACAACATATACTGTACACACTGTACACAACACACACTGTACACAACACATACTGTACATAACATATACTGTACACAACACATACTATACACAACAACATATACTGTACACAACATATACTGTACACACTGTACACAACATATACTGTACATACTGTACACAACACATACTGTACAGACTGTACACAACATATACTGTACACACTGTACACAACATATACTGTACACAACATATACTGTACACACTGTAAACATATACTGTACACAACATATACTGTACACACTGTACACAACATATACTGTACACACTGTACACACCATATACTGTACACACTGTACACACCATATACTGTACACACTGTACACAACATATACTGTACACACCATGTACCCTCTACTGTGAGCGATTTGTAGTGTAAAATTTCCCTGTGGATGATTAATTTCTATTCTGTCTAGGTGTCTGCGTGCTCCACCGTCCACCCAGGGGTCCTTCAACCTACAGACATGGTCCAGAGGAGAGTAAAGGTATATGCTTTATGTATTTTTATACCTGTTTATTATGTCTATTTTATTATTTTGTATTATTGCACAATCGAAGCGGGCATATACACAACATATACTGTACACTGTACACACCATATACTGTACACACCATATACTGTACACAACATATACTGTACACAACATATACTGTACACACTGTACACACACAACATATACTGTACACACTGTACACAACATATACTGTACACACTGTACAAACCATATACTGTACACACTGTACACACCATATACTGTACACACCATATACTGTACACACTGTACACACCATATACTGTACACTGTACACATCATATACTGTACACACTGTACACACCATATAATGTACATACTGTACACAACATATACTGTACACAACATATACTGTACACACTGTACACAACACATACTGTACACACCATATACTGTACACACTGTACACAACACACACTGTACACACCATACTGTACACACTGTACACAACACACACTGTACACAACACATACTGTACACAACATATACTGTACACACTGTACACAACACACACTGTACACAACACATACTGTACATAACATATACTGTACACAACACATACTATACACAACAACATATACTGTACACAACATATACTGTACACACTGTACACAACATATACTGTACATACTGTACACAACACATACTGTACAGACTGTACACAACATATACTGTACACACTGTACACAACATATACTGTACACAACATATACTGTACACACTGTAAACATATACTGTACACAACATATACTGTACACATTGTACACAACATATACTGTACACACTGTACACACCATATACTGTACACACTGTACACAACATATACTGTACACACTGTACACAACATATACTGTACACACCATGTACCCTCTACTGTGAGCGATTTGTAGTGTAAAATTTCCCTGTGGATGATTAATTTCTATTCTATTCTATTCTGTCTAGGTGTCTGCGTGCTCCACCGTCCACCCAGGGGTCCTTCAACCTACAGACATGGTCCAGAGGAGAGTAAAGGTATATGCTTTATGTATTTTTATACCTGTTTATTATGTCTATTTTATTATTTTGTATTATTGCACAATCGAAGCGGGCATGGCCACCCGCATTTCACTGTATGTATGTGATGAATAAAACTCTTGAATCTCTTGAATCTTGAAGGTGCATGGGGTCTGGACGATCAAGATGTTTCGTAGTCCCACCACCATGATTCACTACAACAAATTCATGGGCGGAGTTGACCTTTCAGACCAGCTGATCCAGTACTACTCCACACACCGCAGAACTTCCCACTGGTACCGGACCATGTTCTTCCACTTTGTGGACATCGCGAGCACCAACGCCTACATCCTCCACTGTGAAATCAGTAAGGCAAAACAGGAGGCACACATGACTCACAAGGACTTCATGTGCGAGATAGCGCGTGAGTTGTGTGGCGTGGACATCACACTAGCTCCTCTTGACAGGAAGGTAGACCATATCCCTGTTGCCATCGCAGCACCTACAGAGGACGTCAGACAGAAAGCCACACATGGCCGCAGGATCTGCCAGCAGTGTCACAAAGGGGGGAAAAGGACCCTGACTCCCTGGAAATGCAAGCGCTGTGATGTAGCCCTCTGTCTCGTCATTGGCAAACTGTTTCGAATTGTGGCACAGTTGAGCACACAGTACAGCACAGTACAATGTCGCACACACACACATATGTATATGATGTACAGTAGTCTACAGTAGTCTATATAGTGTATATATGTATATTGAATATTCCTCTTTACTTTTACTATTATTATATTATAGTATTTTTATTGCACATTACTTTAGTTACATTCCATAATGATGCTATATTTTTTTTTTACTTTTACTTACTTTTTTACTGACTATTTCTAAAAAAGCATGATGGTGAGATTTTCCAGTTGAGAATCTACATTTCGTCTGGGTTTATTACCTGTGTATTAAGAAAATACTTGTTTTTGAATTGAATTCTGCCCTTTTCTCTTTTGTTTATGTAAATATGCTACCTGAGGGGGCATTTCCACTGTTTTATATGCTTGATTGAATATGTTTGCATTGGTTCATAGTAAAAAGAACACATTTCTCAATCCGATTTTGTGTTTTGTGTTGTACAGTATACAGTAGTATATACAGTATTATGCAGTATGAAAACTGTCAGGTCATATATGTGAGGCTGTGCTGGAAAAAAAAGATACCAAACATACCATGGTAAAACATTTTAAAATGGGAATTATACCATTTAAATCAAAATTAGCTAAAACATTGAAAATATCCCACAACTCCGAAGAGAAATAATGTTTAACCCTTATGTGGTGGTAGGGTCTCCAGCGACCCGTTTCAAGGTTATAATATGTAATAACTATCATGTAGTTGATTTGATTAGAACAAGGCTTTATGATATCCTCCACAACACATATTATACATATTATATAAGCGCAGCAAAACTGTCACCATTTTGAAAATTCTGAAGGTATCTGCAGAAAAAAAGGTACGACTGTGGTGTTAGGGTCATTCTTGACCGGGCAAGGTAAACTATACCATAAAAATACTAAATATAAATAAATAAAATAATAAATATACTAAACTTTTTTTCAGTAGTTATATTCTAATATTGTTCTATTATAGTCAGAAAACATTATCTATGGGTTTCACATTTAGTATATTATGATTGAACAACCTCATTTTCATCTAAAAAATAAGGGACATGATGTGATTGTAATACAATCAAATTACAATGGGATTATATGGTTATGAATGCATATAATGTTAGTTAGGATGTAGTATTAACTATATTGAGTGATACTCCTTTCTTTTTAGTGGTCAGGACTGAGTTAGACCCCGGGTCAACATTGACCCGCTAACCGGTCAGTGGTGCCAATTCCTAACACAACATGAGGGTTAAGGAGGTGGACTGTAATGAGCATAGCTGCCTATAAATTCTCGACAGGTAGCCCTTTAGAGTGGGAAGAGGGTAAGAAAAATGTCGAGTTATTATGTTTCATATCAAACCTGAAGGCAGAAACTATGTTTCTTATAAAACCTTCTGAATGCAGAAATGATATATTTACCTTCTGAATGCAGAAACTATATGTTTCTTATAAAACCTTCTGGAGACAGAAACTAGGCCTATATGTTTCATATAAAACCATATAAAACCTTCTGGAGGCAGAAATGATATGTTATAACACCTTCTGAAGGCAGAAACTATATGTATTTATATAGACGTGTGTGTTCCGGTGTATATGCTTTTCTGAGGACAGGCGTGTGTATTCTTATTTATACGCTTCTCTGAGGACCCTCATGTCCCGCCCCACGTCTGTATCTGATTGGCTTACACCACTAGTCCTCACGAGTCTGTCCCATGACATAACATAACACAAAAAACAAACATGTGTGTTAAATTATTTTGAAGTCAGTTTCCAGCAGTTGAGCGCCATCTATTGGTAAATATATTTTTTTCAGGGTCCAAATCACAGCGGAAAGGGGGGTCCTCGCAACCTTATTGATATCTCAAGGTCCTCGGGAGTACCTGTAAACACGTATGTGTGTGTGTGTGTGTGTGTGTGTGTGTGTGTGTGTGTGTGTGTGTGTGTGTGTGTGTGTGTGTGTGTGTGTGTGTGTGTACAACGGTGGCTGTGTTGATGATTATGTCATGAAATTTGGTCTGTTTGCTTATTTATCATATATTTACATAATTTGAAAATATTGTATTTAGAAAATCTCTAGCAGAAAGGTTACCCATTTGACCACCCTAGTGGTTTATTTTATGCCATTAAACCCTAACCCTAACCCTAACCATAACCCTAACACAAACGGGAATATAAGGGGTTACAATTCGGAAATCTTTGGAATCTTTGATAGATATGTTGAGTTAGGTTCATAGTGGTATTCATAAAAGAAGAATTGGAACGAAATATTACAAATTAAGTTTTTTATGACCTTGAACGTGATGCAATCTTTTCATGCACTGATGTGCCAACTCTGTCAGTTACCTAACAAGGCAGAAGGGTTAAGCTAGCATGAAGCCAGTGGTACCATTATGAAACGTTAAGTGACGCTACACATCATTCTAACTTAGCGGAAAAGGGGATAAATATCAATACCGCTGGTATCTAGACTGTGAACGTGAATATATAAGACAACCTGACTTTGTCAGGTGTCATTCACTGGAAACTGTCAAGTTGATCAATAGATTTTGACTGTACTAATCTGTAAGGGCATTAATGGGAGCAATAGAAATTATGTTGTTTTAGTTTTTTAAGTATCTAAATAGTTACTTTTCACAGTAACACATTCCTTTTGGGTGTAAGTAACTAGTAAAGTAACTGAGTTACTTTTTAAATGAAGTAACTAGTAAAGTAACTGAGTTGCTATTTTTCAGTAACTAGCACAACACTGCAAGTGAATGACAGCTGACCATCCTGGATGAGTCGGTACTAATGAGTGAATGACAGCAGGTCTTAACCCTTTCACTGGCACACTACAGAAGGTTAACCCTTTACCGTCGGTAGTGTGATAGTAAAGGGTTAACCTTCTGTGGTGTGGCATTGAAAGGGTTAACCTGCTGTCGTGTGGCAGTGAAAGGGTTAATTAGAACACTGTGGTGTGAACATTGCATGCATTGTTACGTTTATTTTTCATGTTGACTGCATCACGAAAGACACAATAAGCAAACAATATCCGAATAAATATCAAGATAGACCAAAGCCACTGATACTAGATAACAGGCCTTGATTTAGATTCCATATTGAACTTCAGTATGGATGTGGGTAAATAATAATAAGCACCAAACCAGACAATATGGAAAATGGTCACGAGAGGCACTGGATGTAGTTTCTCAGGAGCCTGTGATGTGTCTCTCTTGAGACACACCTCCACGAGGAGGAAACCACTCCCAGGTGTGCAGCGGGTATTGAGCCACTTAATTCCAAGGATTGGCAGAGTAGCGCAATTTTGGTATTAACTCCATGCTGCCCGTCCACATCCCAAATACATGTGGGCCCTAAGCGTGGAGGCCGTCTGTAAATGACTTAACCATAATCCAGAATTTATACAAAAAATAACCGTCCACGTCCGACATCGCGATGCATCTTAGAATCGAGACGAGATGTCCACACCCCTAGCGACCACATGTGACCAAATGTTGTTTGACTTTAGTTTCCAGTGCAGTTCTCTTCTAATGGGTTTAATAAGGCATTATGCGGTTTCTAATGACAGCATACTTATTAAGGTGTATTAAATTGTGTCTGATTATGGTATAACTGTGTTTGTTTACTGTCTAATAAAGAAGATATTTTTCCGAGTTGTCTAATTTGATACAAAAAAGTACGGCTTATTTGCATGTTATTAGTTCTAGCTTGTGTCTAATTTGATACACAGTATGACTTATTACGTCTATTAGTGTACCATAAAATAAAGTGTTTTGTACAAGGTGCTCTTTCCGTTGGTGCTCCATCACCCCACTGCTGTGAGGACAAGCACTGTGTGGCTGACTCTGGGAATTGTGTTTTGTTTTTTCTCTGACTGACTGCATTTTGTGTTTGATCTCCATCCAGCGTGTTCCCTCTGCTCTCATGAGCTTTGGTTAGAGCTCTAATCCTGGTCTGATAATAAAACAAGCAAACATCATGCCACAACACACGGACAGCCACCCCCACCATGCCACGACACACGGTCAGCCACCCCCCACCATGCCACAACACACGGTCAGCCACCCCCCACCATGCCACAACACCCGGTCAGCCACCCCCCACCATGCCACAACACCCGGTCAGCCACCCCCCACCATGCCACAACACACGGTCAGCCACCCCCCACCATGCCACGACACACGGTCAGCCACCCCCCACCATGCCACAACACCCGGTCAGCCACCCCCCACCATGCCACAACACATGGTCAGCCACCCCCCACCATGCCACAACACACGGTCAGCCACCCCCACCATGCCACAACACACGGTCAGCCACCCCCCACCATGCCACAACACACAGTCAGTCACCCCCCACCATGCCACAACACACGGTCAGCCACCCCCCACCATGCCACAACACACGGTCAGCCACCCCCCACCATGCCACACCACACGGTCCGCTACCCCCCACCATGCCACACCACACGGTCAGCCACCCCCCACCATGCCACAACACACGGTCAGCCACACCCACCATGCCACAACACACGGTCAGCCACCCCCCACCATGCCACAACACCCGGTCAGCCACCCCCCACCATGCCACAACACACGGTCAGCCACCCCCCACCATGCCACAACACACGGTCAGCCACCCCCCACCATGCCACAACACCCGGTCAGCCACCCCCCACCATGCCACACCACACGGTCAGCCACACCCACCATGCCACAACACACGGTCAGCCACCCCCCACCATGCCACAACACACGGTCAGCCACCCCCCACCATGCCACAACACACGGTCAGCCAATGCCCCCCACCATGCCACAACACACAGACAGCCACCCCCACGATGCCGCAACACATGGTCAGCCACGCCCCACCATGCCACACCACACGGTCAGCCAATGCCCCCCACCATGCCACAATACACCAATGCCCCCCACCATGCCACAATACACGGTCAGCCAATGCCCCCCACCATGCCATAATACACGGTCAGCCAATGCCCCCCACCATGCCAAGACATTACATTTAGTCATTTAGCTGAACGCTTTTATCCAAAGCGACTTACAAGTTCTGTACGACAAGTCATCAGGAAGGGCACAACTCTATCAGCTGAGTAACAATGTTCATCAAAGTGTTGAGTGCTACAGTGTAGGTTAGTATAATAGGACAAGTGACTAAGTGACAGTAAGGTTAGTTAGGGTTCGATTTTTATTTAAAAAATATTCATATAGTCAAACACCTCCCACCACGCCAAGACATTGATTGATTGATTGATTGATTGATTGATTTATTTATTGATTGATTGATTGATTGATTGATTGATTGATTGATTGATTTATTGAATGTTATTAACAGGTTGCAGAATGGGTACAATACAGTACGGCTCAATACACACAATTGTTAAGGGGATGCAGACCAGAGAAAGACTTTCGTCTTGTTTACATCAGGGTCCCCCATTTTCAATTCATCATGACATTTATGACATACACGACATACAGTACTGTTACATTTATGACATACAAGATAAGATGTAGTAGACATGTAGTCGAACACCGCCCACCATGCCCCGCTGTCAGCCACCGTCCACCCCCTGCCGCGCACCTTACCACCACATGTAGTCATGTGGCTTTTCTAGACACTTTGTCTCCTCCACCACCAATCTGGAGCAGCCATAACCTTGGGCTCCGTGGCTCAATGGCTGCCAGGCACCAGGCACACGACACAGTGGCTGAAATGCTCAGTGACAAGGACTGATAGCAGCCAGGTGGAAGGGATGATTAGGTGGCCTTGATGTCAGAGACCTGACCGGGAATATGGCCAGGATGTCTTAACCGCTGTAGTGGATCGTCTCACCCGAAGGACGGCACTGACAACCGTACAGCGCGCGCCCCTGTCACCATGACAACGGCATTATTATTACCGCCAGGTTCCGAGAGAACAGAGTGCTCCCTATAATACCGGACGGCGACGCTTTCCGACAGCACCCTGGCCGGGGCTCAAACCCTCAACCTTCTGATCACGAACTCGGAGCCCTACCCATGTAGCCATTTACTGTCCCACTGGGAGATGTGGGCTTTTCCACCCACATTATCCCGTCTGGTGGCAGGAATATATGCACAATATACCAGTTCATATACACACTCGCCACAAAGTTGGTGAACATCCAGATTTACCCAGAACTGTGTATAATCACTGTTTCCCCACATTTCCCATAACACATGCTGTGTGTGAGTGTGTGTGTGTGTGTGTGTGTGTGTGTGTGTGTGTGTGTGTGTGTGTGTGTGTGTGTGTGTGTGTGTGTGTGTGTGTGTGCGTGCGTGCGTGCGTGCGTGCGTGTATATATATATATTATACTAGTGATGTCAATAGATAAAAAAAAAAGTAACTAATTAATCTCACAATTTTCTGTAATTAATCTAGATTAATCTAGATAAAAAATAGCATTTTTCGATTTAAGACCGAAGCTTGTAACAGATATTTACTTGAGTAAAATCATGGAATTAATGTAAAATCAACACAAAGAAAGTATATTTAGATTCAAAGACGATTTTAATAGCTTTCTTTGAATACAGTTTCTCTCCTGTGAAATACAAATGTTCAACAAAACCATCAACATTGACTCAGCTAGACCTCTTTCTTATATCCGCGGCGCTAATAGAATCACTTCATAGATTAATCTAGATTAATTTATTTGAATTCTTTAAATAATTTAAATTAATCTCCAAAGTTAAAGAATTAATTTTGACAGCCCTAATATATATATATATATATATATATACACATCGACGGTGCTGATTTCTTCTGCTGCACCTTCTCTCAGACTCAGCCTCTTCCCCCAGGCCATCAGAACACTGAACACTGATCTCTCCACACACAAGCAGGCCCGGACTGGCCATCGGGAGCACCGGGAGTTTTCCCTGTGGCCTGGCCTGCACAGATAAAAAAAAAAATTATATAAAAAAAAAAAAAAAAAAATAAAATATTATTGTTTTTAAAAAAAAAATTGTCAGGCCATTGTTTCTAGTTGTGGCGGCGGCGCGGCGCGATAGTTAGATAACCTAGGTGGGTGGGGAACAACCAGGATTTCACTGTCTGCGACAGAGTTGGAGACTCTCTCCCTCACGCGGACACACACACACACAATGGAGCCGTGCTGCCGCTTGTGATTGGTGGAGGCGGGACCAGGCGATACAACTGATTGACAGCGGAGGCGGCGAATGGAATGGCAGACGGCACTCAGATGCAGAATAACAGCCAGGCAGTGAGCCAGGTAGTGAGGGACTCGGGAGAGATACAGTAGAGCAGGGGTCAGCAACCTTTTTGACATGGAGTGCCTGTTTGAAATATAGTTGTAACTAGTGTGCCTCAACAATATTCCATGCATCGTAAATATTTTTTCTCATAATCAGGTATTTTTAATGATAATTTTTACATTATTACATCATTATCGTTATTGTTATTATTAACAATATTATTATGATGGTTGTATCAACCCTAAATCTGAGTTGGGGGGGGGGGGGGAATGCAATGCAGACAAACAGCTGCATACAGTGCGACCATTTCACTCACATTTGCCCATTCATTTTTGGACACATCACACACCATCGGTGTGTGTACTGTACGTGGGCTGTCATAGCTCCACCTACAGGCCTAATGGAGAACACCAGGAGAACACCAGGATATGAATGGAGGGTGAATGTGAGGTATATCGTGTAAATAAGTTTTGATTGATCGCAAGACTACACTGTAAAAAATATATAATAATAAGTTACCAGAACTTAAAAATATTGAGTTCAGTTACTGTGCATTAAGGTTTTCAGTTTTCAATCCATAATAATCCAGAAAAATAAGTACACAACCACATTATTTCAACCTAATAAAACTGTTTATTGTCATTGTTTTAAGAACACAAGTTGACTTGGTAATACTCACATTTTGAGTAAAAAATATGGCTTTTAACATGTGCAATGTTCAATGAAATAGAAAAATAAATAATAAAATTAGTTGATTAATCCCACTGGTCACAATGGTGACCGTAATAATTTTTTTGTTATAAGGCTCTGCAAATGTTACTGAATGATGTAGCAATGTATTTCCAGCTAAATTGAAATAATAAACAAATAAAGGGTCTCAATTAAATATGTGGTAGTAAAAAGAACCTGTTGGAGGATTTCAACAAGATAAATGCGACAACAGTGCAAAATATTTCACTATAATATTTCATAGCAAAAAAAAAAAAAAATATATAATTTTTTATTTTTTTTTATAACTGCTGCCCCTGTGCCTATGCAAATGCCCCCGCGTGCCTATGCAGGCACGCGTGCCTAAGGTTGCCTACCCCTGCAGTAGAGCGAAAGTCAATTAACGTTGATGTCAAGATGGACAGTGGAAGAAAGAGAAAGGGTGGAGGAGAGAGGGATAAAACAAAGAAAAAGAAAGGCCCTTACAGGAGAGAGTGGTTAACTGTATTATAATAGTAAATAGAAAAATATGTTGTGCTCTTGCTTTTTTCTTTTTGAAGGTGGAGAGAGTACCATTGCTAGTGCCACAACAGTTTTATTTGAGGTCCATAACAGTACATTGTACTAAGCAATTGTTGGCTCATTAGTTTGTGATTCACATGCACTAAAATTCACCAGAATGCAGGAAATTAAGTCTTTGTAACAAAAAAAATCCTGGTGGGGGACCCCCAGACCCCCCGCTTAAAAAGTGGCCTGACTGGGGCTATATTTCGCGCTATATCTCCCGGTATGAATTATTTCCCCAGTCCGGCCCTGCACACAAGCACACATGAACAAACACATGTCCAATGTACAGTTTCTTCCCCCTCAAATGTATATACAGTACTCTCTTTTTAGACTCTTTTTGTACTCAAACAGTACTGTATATTTGTAGATCTGGTATGTCATAAATGTATAGATGTAGCAGTACTGTCTACCTGTATGTCATATGTTATGTTCATGTTATGATGAATTGAAAATGGGGGACCCTGATGTAAACAAGACGGACGTCTTTCTCTGGTCTGCATCCCCTTAACAATTGTGTGTATTGAACCGTACTGTATTGTACCCATTCTGCAATCTGTTAATAAATCAAATCAAATCAAATTTATTTGTAAGGCCCGACAACACACGTTAATGTCCCCATGGGCCGGACACGTCTTCTTTAAACAAGTCAAGAAGAAACATAACAATAAGTCAAGAACAAAACAAGAACACCATAAGGTCCAACAAATTTAATAAAGCTTTCAATGAAGCAATCAATCAATCAATCAATCAATCAATCAATCAACACACACACACCACACATCCTGCACTCTCACACACACAAACAAAGAAAAGGTCACTTTAAAAAAACATAACACTGTATGTTTTTGCATAGTATAGTTAGTATAGTTAGTATAGTATAGTTATATATAGTATAACGATAGGTTATGTATATAACCTAGTTATATGAGTACTGGCTAAGCGTCCCGCTCTTAAGCCATACCGAGATATACCTCATCTCATGTACCTATTGTACTCCATCAACGAATAAAACCAAAATACACCCCTCACCTGCCAGGCCCCGCCCCTAGTGGCGTGCTACTTAGTACTGGGCATGGCCACCACTCACTCTTCCTCGGAAAAAATCGTTTCCAAAGAAAAGTTTCCCCACGGGAACTCAGGGCACGCTAAGAGTGGGACGCTTAGCCAGTACTCATATAACTAGGTTATATACATAACCTATCATTATATTTCGTACTTGCATCGCGTCCCGCTCTTAAGCCATACCGAGATATGGGGTAGAGCGGACGCGAGGCCCGACAGATGCACCCCCTGAGGACCCGTAAGCCCACATCAAGGGGAAAGGGGAGTCCCGTCACCCCATCCTTCCTAATGAAGAGGGGGCGCAGTCAACTCCACCGAGTGCGAACAAGAGGGAACTAGAACCCCTTGAACACACAGCACAGGTGGAACCACGTGTGACACAACACACTGTGGCCCATACCCACACACCCCTGCTACCCCACCAAAGGACGGGAAGCAGGAGAGGCCACAGACCTCAGAACCGCCTGGCAGACAGAACCCCCGGTCATGTCCATGAGGTAAAACCTTACGAAGGGACCCGGGGAGGACCATGAAGCTGCAGCACAGATGTCCTCCACCGAGGCCCCACCCAGCAGAGCGGCAGAGGCCGCCACCCCACGAGTGGAGTGCGCCCTGACGCCCCCAGGGGGAGCCAGCCCGGCCAACGTGTAGCAGAGGGCAATGCCCTCGCACAACCAATGGGACAGGCGCTGTTTCGATAGTGCCTTACCGGCACGAGAACCACCGTAACAGACAAAAAGCTGATCGGTAGCCCTGAGGCCCTGAGTACGGCTGAGGTAAATCCCCAAGCACGGACCGGACATGACAGGTGAAGGCCGCCTCCAACTCACTAGCGTGAGGAGGTGCATGAAACACCTGAACCACAATATCCCTGGAGCGGAAGGAACTCCGGATATTTTTAGGCACGAAGGCAGGATTAGGCCGCAGAGTGGCACCGCAATCGGAACGAAAAGACAGGCACTCATCGTGGTCGTACCGAGAGAGCACAGAGCTCACCCACGCGTTTATCGGCTTAACACGTCGAGCGCCAAGCAGGAAACGCTTCACAAGAGGGTGGCTGAACAAAACATCACCCTCAAATCCCTCATGATAAGAGGATATAGCTGCTGCATATGCCCTCACCGTCGAAGCCGACAGTCTATCAAGGAGAGACTGGAGGTAAACAAGGACAGCATCCAGGGGGCAGGACACCGGGTCTCTGCCCCCCGCCTTACACCACTCTTGGAACATACGCCCTTCTGCCCTTAAGCGCGACAGTGGAGGGAGCATGCGCATTCCGGATGGTATCAACCACAGAAGGGTCCATCCTCTCCAGACTTACCCTCTCACCAGCCAAACCATCAGACGTTGGCACAACACCGGGTGCTGAACAGCGACCCGTGTGCTTGAGTGAGGGCCTTCGCCGACCAAGGAATAGGCCATGGCGGCGCTACCAGTAGCTGGATCAGGACCGGGAACCACACAGCTGCACCCCGGTCCGGCGCAATCAGGATCAAGGACCTGCGGCTCCTCAACGTACTCGCCCCAACAACTGCCTAACAGATGTATGGGAGAAAGAATCCCAGGCGGCACGGCATCGGTCCCAGACCTGCCTGACTATGTCCGGACGTAATCCCCACCCGTCAGGGTGAGGACCGCCCCGCGACATTACACCTGTACCCACATTCACCCTGCCGGGGATGTGGAGAGCCCTCAGGCCGTGCAGATGGAGAACGCCCATAGCCAGCCGCCTGCCGCCCGGTGCAGACGGGGGGAGCGTACTCCTCCCTGTCTGTCGATATACGACACTGACGTCGTATTGTCCGTCCTGATCAACACCGTTTGAGGACCAGAAGGACCGCTTTCAATACCAACACATTGAACGTAGCGCAGACCGGGCAGCACGGTTTGCCAGCTGCCCCCTACTGCGTTGGCCCGACGCGTCTCCAGCGAGGGAGGCGTCGGTGAAAAACGTGACGTGTGACAGCCTACTGCCCATGGGGACCCCCCTGGTGAGGAACCCCGCAGGGCGAGGCCCCCCAGTACTGACACGGGAACCTTAGCCGCTTCCACTTGCCTCTCACCGGGTCTATTTCCATACTGGAAAACCCACCTCCGTAACCCCCTCCTGGGGTGAAGAGGAGGCCAAGAGGGACCACGGAATGAGCAGATGCCATCATACCGAGCAGGCGTATCACGGACAGCGCCGTAACCATCCTAGGACGGAACCTCCCGAGCGTGTCGACAACACGCTCCGAGAGGGATGCCCATAGCACTCCAACCGTTGACTGGGAAGAGGAGTACTCTACTTCCAGTCTACAGCAAACCCCAGGCTGGTAGGAACCTGCCTGGTATGAGACCCGACGATCCACCTTGACCGCCAAGGACCAGAACGTCGTCAGGGCAGAATACACTTCGTAACCCCTGATGACGCAGAGGCTCCAGTGCGGCCTCCACGCACTTGGTGAAGATGCGGGGAGCCAGAGAAAACCGAACGGTAGCCTCTGGTACTCATACGCTAACCCTGCAAAGGAAGCGTAGGTAAGCCCTAGGATGGAAGATCGGAGATGCAAATACGCATCCTACAGGTCTATGGAGGAGAACCAGACCCCCACCTGACAGTGTTCAACAGGTAGGAGACGATCCAAAAAATGCCGAACCTTCCCATGGGACAGGTCCAGCATGGGTCTGACACCCCCCCTCCCGATTTCTCAGGCACCAGAGAACACCGGGAGGAAAACGCCACGACGATGGCTTGCTTCGTCCACAGAGATTGGATCTTGTTGACCAGAGCTGTCACTGCTGGTGACCCTGACAATAGGGTCTGTACCAAACCCGAAAACGGGTGGGGTTGTGTAAATACAAGTCCCCGTCTCAGCGTTCTCTCCATCCACCTCGACATATGGTACTGCTGT
Source organism: Notolepis coatsorum (assembly GCF_963971535.1). NCBI lineage: Eukaryota > Metazoa > Chordata > Actinopteri > Aulopiformes > Paralepididae > Notolepis > Notolepis coatsorum. The sequence continues at coordinate 71,316,613 of NC_140169.1, read as the reverse complement.
AGCCATATGTGACGACACATGCACGCGCTTCAACAAAGGCACACGGCCCGCAGCCAAAGGAAACAATCAGAGCCCCCTTTTTCCGCTGGTGTTGGGGGAGGGAGTGATCGGAGAGCGGGCTGCTCGCGGCAGGACGGCGACGGCTTGTATAATCCAAGCCGAGCCCATCCAACATGGCCGATCCCTCGGCCGCCAAAGCTGTCGGCCTTGTGGACACCTGTCGATTCAACGCCCAGGATACCTCTGGCGGGGTAAAACATGGGCGCCTGTCGAGGGCCTTGTCATCGCCGCTGACGAGGCCCTGCTCTCTCTTCTTCTGGCTGCACGGTGTGAGGTGGTGTGGGGCCTAGGACAAATACTGCCCGCGCTCCAGCAGAAGACCAAAATCCTCTGCGGAGAGGGGAGCCCTGAGCGGTTATAGCTTGCGGCTGGGTCAAAGCTAATAACGTCAACAACCTTGCGCGATGTGTCGACGTCGGCTGGCCCTCAAGGCCCCGCCACCAGACACAATTTTTTTATAGAAAAAACAGCAATTCGAAGACAGTTACTAATCGCTGCGAATTCCATACTGTGGCGGTACAGGCTTTAGCAGCCCATCAGCCACTCGCCGAGCCGACCCACCTCATGGCGTCGGCCGGGCGGGGCACTGTTTCAACATGTCAAAAGCAAAGGACTGATGCTAACACGGAGCACCAGTGGTGGTTGCAAAAAACAACCTCCACTGTGGTGTGCACCATGAAGGGGTTAATGAATAAATGAACTAACACCACGAACATACTGTAGAATGAGAAAGCCCATGTACACAACGTTAAGGGGAGGCGGACCAGAGAGAACCAGTCCCGCATTCATTCATAATATTCACAACAGCACACCAGCCCTAGACCTCAGCCCATTTACCCATGAAGGTAAACAAAGCCCCCCCCCACACTACTCCCCCAGTAGACACCGATTGACCGTCAGCATGAATGGTTGAGAGGAGGGAAGACCGTAGTATAGACAGACCTTCCCGTAGCAGAGAGACAGAACAGAAAACAGTAGCCCCTAATATAGCATAGCGTTAACCGCGCGCTCCAGGATAACGGGGAAAACAACAACGTTTACCCAGATATCCCGCCGCTTGCGCCAATACACACTCGGTTGTCTCTCGGGACAACTCGAGCACATCACAAACGCCAGCATTTGTCATGCCTAGTGACATCCCACAGCGGGGAACAGTAGAACATTGACCCAGCATTTATAGCATTTAGTATTAGCAGCGCGCTCCAGGACAGCCTGGGAAACGTCCACCTCTTAGAGAGACGTTTACCCAAACATCCTGCCCCTGGTGCAATATACAACTCACAACAAGCAGCATTTACTAACACCAGCGATAATGCCTAGTGGCGTAAGTCCTACCTTGTGTGAGGTAGCTCGATAGCTACACCTCACACGCTGTGCCTCTGTCTGCTGTCAACAAGACAAGGAGACTACAGAACTCGACGCTGAGATGCATCGAAAATGCATCCCGCTGCAGAGTCGCAGAACCGCCAGAACATGCCGCGAAGATTTCAGGGGTAGGCAAATCTTCGGTAAGCACTCAAACCTAATTTCTCGAAACTTTTTCATATCAACTAGTTGCATAGGGCATCTTGCATCCGCTATGATGGAAACGAAAATAGAGGAAGAGTGAGTGGTGGCCATGCCCAGTACTAAGTAGCACGCCACTAGGGGCGGGGCCTGGCAGGTGAGGGGTGTATTTTGGTTTTATTCGTTGATGGAGTACAATAGGTACATGAGATGAGGTATATCTCGGTATGGCTTAAAGGGGAACTCCACTTTTTTTGGAAATTAGCTTATTTAACATCTTCCCTGGAGTTAGACAAGAAGATGCATACCTTTTTTGTCTCTGTGCGTGCATTTTAGCTTTGGGAATAGACGCTCCGTTAGCATAGCTTAGCTTCATCACTGGAAGTGAGGCAGGACAGTAGCCTTACAGTGCCTTACAGTGTATTGCAAGGTCTGACATTGACCAAACTTGATATGCATGACCTTGGTGGGCTCTAGGTCAACTCCTGAAAAGGGGGTCAATGTCAGACTTTGCAATCAAAAGTTAGGGGGCTAATAACCCTTGCCATAATTTCAGTGCGCCCCCTAACTTTTGATTGCAAGGTCTGACATTGACCCCCTTTTCAGGAGTTGACCTAGAGCCCACCAAGGTCATGCATATCAAGTTTGGTCAATGTCAGACCTTGCAATACACTGTAAGGCACTGTAAGGCTACTGTCCTGCCTCACTTCCAGTGATGAAGCTAAGCTATGCTAACGGAGCGTCTATTCCCAAAGCTAAAATGCACACACAGAGACAAAAAAGGTATGCATCGTCTTGTCTAACTCCAGGGAAGATGTTAAATAAGCTAATTTCCAAAAAAAGTGGAGTTCCCCTTTAAGAGCGGGACGCGATGCAAGTACGATATATAACTGTATAGGACTCATTACCTTTAATTCGTAAGCTTAGCATTGTATTGTATCTTAGTACTTTTTCTATTCTATCTAGTCCATTTTATTATCTATTCTATTATTATTTGTATTTTTTGCACAATCAAGGCGGGCATGGCGACCTTCATTTCACTACATGTCTTGTGTATATACCGGTATGTGACAAATAAATCTCCTGAATCTTGAATCTCTCCTATTTTCTTCCCATGTATTTTCCACTGTGACCTTCTGAGGTCTCCCTCCGAGCGGGGGGGAGGAGACGTGGGGCGCCCGCAGCCGCGCGTCAGCGGACAAGGCGTCTGACGGATGTGGCAGTGTGCGCGGCGAGGCTTCAATTAATCTCCCGAACGACGCTGCGGCTTAATGGGAAGGGAATTTAGGAAGAGGACACCGTCTTCGTGCTCTTCCTCCAGGACACCGGCGCAGAGGGAGTAATGTCCTTCTGCCATCAGATTACTCCTTTTCTCTCACTGCCTAGATATATCTCTCTCTCTCTCTCTCTCTCTCTCTCTCTCTCTCTCTCTCTCTCTCTCTCTCTCTCTCTCTCTCTCTCTCTCTCTCTCTCTCTCTCTCTCTCTCTCTCTCTCTCTCTCTCTCTCTCTCTCTCTCTCTCTCTTCTCTCTCTCTCTCTCTCTCTCTCTCTCTCTCTCTCTCTCTCTCTCTCTCTCTCTCTCTCTCACTCTCTCTCTCTCCCTCCGCCACCAGCTTTATGTCACCGTGTAGCCAGTGTTAATTTCCCCTGCCGGTAATCTACCCTTTTTGTAATTTTAACAGCAGGTTTTTTCTTTTTAATCTTGTTCTTTTCCTCTTTTTTTTTTTACCATTCATAAATCTTCCACCCCACCACTCTAGATTACGCTCGGAGAGAAAAATGTGTATGAAAGATTAAGCAACGTTTACCCTTGTGCTTTGCTCTCTTAACTACTATTCGGCTTGCGAGCGGGCAGAGCCGGCCCTAGACCTTTTGCGGCCCCTTCTGTTTCACCTTGATTCAACAGCCGTTTGGACATTTAGCAGTTTGGATGAAACAACGTTTGACATGATGATCGATGTGTTTTCGAGGGGCCCTCTGATTGGTCAGTTGAAATTATGTTTGGCGTGATGACTGACAGTTTTGAGAAGCACTCTGTTTGGCTGACTGACCTTGCTTACTATGACCAATTAAATGGCTATAGACCTGTTCGCTGACGACGTTGTGACAAATATGCGCCCCCAGACCCGAGGCAAAAGGATAGCAAGCCACGTATTGTTGATCTGAAAATGGGTAGAATTGTTGTGCAGTCGGCTGTGCTAATCGCACGTGAGCAAGGATTGAAATTATTTTGTATTCCACATGTATGAAAGTCAAGTTAGACCGCGCTCACAATCGTTGACACTGGGTGCTGCAATCCAGAAGATATATGTAGAATAAAGCAGGAAGCCGGACCAGCACTCTCAGGTTTCGAATTTTTTTATTGCAGCCGGATACAGACATGTTTCAGAACAAGTGTTCCTTCTTCAGTGTGCAATAAAGATTTTCAAAACCTGAGAGTGCTGGTCCGGCTTCCTGCTTTATTCTACGTATTCCACATGTATTTCATTCATAATAGAAGAAGGCAGTGACGGTTGTAGTATTGAACCCAATATGCAGACGGAGACAGAACTGGTGCAAACCCAATATGGGTGCGTTTAATGGATGGTCAATGTCCAGGCAGGGGTCGATACACGATACACGGTAATCATAATGTCCAGGGTATACACGGGTGCAGGAGAATCAGACAGACGGGGTCAGAGCAGGGGCAGGTGTCATCAACCTGGCATGAGTCAGAGCAGTTCCTTGTGAGCCAGGTCAGTGTCTCCAGGTCTTAGCCGGGCAGGTCAGTGTCTCCAGGTCTTAGCCGGGCAGGTCAGTGTCTCCAGGTCTTAGCCGTGCAGGTCAGTGTCTCCAGGTCTTAGCCGGGCAGGTCAGTGTCTCCAGGTCATAGCCGGGCAGGTCAGTGTCTCCAGGTCTTAGCCGGGCAGGTCAGTGTCTCCAGGTCTTAGCCGGGCGGGTCAGTGTCTCCAGGTCTTAGCCGTGCAGGTCAGTGTCTCCAGGTCTTAGCCGTGCAGGTCAGTGTCTCCAGGTCTTAGCCGTGCAGGTCAGTGTCTCCAGGTCTTAGCCGGGCAGGTCAGTGTCTCCAGGTCTTAGCCGGGCAGGTCAGTGTCTCCAGGTCTTAGCCGTGCAGGTCAGTGTCTCCAGGTCTTAGCCGTGCAGGTCAGTGTCTCCAGGTCTTAGCCGGGCAGGTCAGTGTCTCCAGGTCTTAGCCGGGCAGGTCAGTGTCTCCAGGTCTTAGCCGGGCAGGTCAGTGTCTCCAGGTCTTCACCGTGCAGGTCAGTGTCTCCAGGTCTTAGCCGTGCAGGTCAGTGTCTCCAGGTCTTAGCCGGGCAGGTCAGTGTCTCCAGGTCTTAGCCGGGCAGGTCAGTGTCTCCAGGTCTTCACCGTGCAGGTCAGTGTCTCCAGGTCTTAGCCGTGCAGGTCAGTGTCTCCAGGTCTTAGCCGGGCAGGTCAGTGTCTCCAGGTCTTAGCCGGGCAGGTCAGTGTCTCCAGGTCTTCACCGTGCAGGTCAGTGTCTCCAGGTCTTAGCCGTGCAGGTCAGTGTCTCCAGGTCTTAGCCGGGCAGGTCAGTGTCTCCAGGTCTTAGCCGGGCAGGTCAGTATCTCCAGGTCTTAGTCGGGCAGGTCAGTGTCTCCAGGTCTTAGCCGGGCAGGTCAGTGTCTCCAGGTCTTCACCGTGCAGGCTAGGAGAGAGGATGAGAATGCAGTTAGACAAGGTCAAAGAACGAGAGATCCAGGCAAACAACTAGAAGCAACAGAATAACAAACACAAGCAATATAGCATGACTAACTGGTAACAAGAGTTTACGATCTGACAGCTTCTCCACGTCTGGGGCGGGGTTATTATACCATGATGTACAATGCCCACAGACCTCAGATCAGCTGCCTTGTTGACACCACAGCTGCACCTACTTGACCATAATGAGAGCGGGAGAAGAGAGACAGAGAGAGGGTGGAGCACTGGCAGACTGGAACCATGACAAAGGCAGTGGCTTCAAGCCATACAGAGAGCGGATTGGGGCAGTGATGGACCAAAGGCTTACGAAAGTTTGTGTGGAGCCCATTTCATATCCGGTATGTAACATTAATCTTGCACGGTTTTGCTAACGTTGGCTATGATTCGAGCTATGTTATAACTAATGTTAACATCGGGCATGTGTTAAGTTTTCGATACCTAGATGCGCTCACTCAATTCATAATGAATAGTCAATAGTTTCATAATTCCTTGCATACGGTCACACCGACGTGATCATTCTAAAATGCAGCTCCAGTCAAATTAACCTCTTAAGGATCGGGCAAAAATGGAGCTGTTTTTGACGATTGTATACCCACAGTAATTAGCTATTTAATATACTTTATACTTAAATCACATGCATGAGTCTGGTCTCGTTTGAAAGGTAACATTCCGAAGCTTCTTACACAATAAGGACAAATCCCTTTGATTACTAATGAAATAGAGTAACAGAGGTTTGAACACACTGAAGTAAAAGTTTTCTGTACTTACATTTCTTTTTACTGGTTGCCAGATTCCTGTTTTTAAGTTCCAAGAGCTGGAAAACATAATGGTTTGTTCATAGCCTGAAGTCTTATGTAGTACAGGTCCAATGTTTATCAAATTCCCGCAGAAAATGTATGTTTTACAAAGGTTTTTGTAATGTGTATAAAATGAAGTAAAAAGTCTACATCAGGGGTCTCAAACTCGCGGCCCGCGAGCCAATTGCGGCCCGCGGGATGATATTTTGCGGCCCCCTACTGGACATCAAAGTGTAGTGTTAATGCGGCCCGTGCACTACTGTTTGCCGAGTCGTTGCGCGAGAGTTGGACGTTTTATTTATTTGATCACTTGTAGGCTACTATAGCGCAGGCTCATGACAGCAACGTTATGTTAGTTGTAACTGAGGGGTACAATTCCCTGACTGTATTGAGAGTATGGTATCATTAAACCACTACTTAGTTATGTACTTTAATTACTGGCCATACAGTACACGGTATATATGGTGAACACCCACACAAGAATACGGCTTAACAAAGAAAGTTATATTTAGAAGTATTTATTATCAGAGCAGCAACAATAGGTTACAATATTGAGAATTATGAATTGCGCTTATATGGCGAAGAACACTTAAGTAGGTCAAGAGCGTAAGTCCATGAGCATATTAAGATGGGTATAATTGACACCACCTGTAGCATAAGAATTACATAAGGCACACTCGTAGTCAGCTGGAGATACTAAGGGGGTTCCCTCCGGTTGTAAGCCAGCAGGGGAGAGGAATAGTCGGGAGCAAAGTCTGGATCAACGAGGAATAAAGAGACTCCAGATACAGGAGACAGTGCAATAATCCTTTGGTCCGTAGACAAAGCAACAGCTATACTCCGGTATGCAAAACAGCATGGATGAAAGCTAGCCAGCCTCTGTGGGTCCTAGAGGCGGGCTCGACGGTGCTCCTCACAGGGTAGATCCCACACAGCAGTGGGGTAGACGGTTCTCTGCTCCAGCAGCCACAGTACCAAAGCAATATAATCCAGCCGGAAAAGGCTCTGCATTCGTCGGTGTAGGTTCTCCGGTGTACATATCCAACGGTTCTCGTCTAGGACTCCTCGGATGGCGGCACGAGGTTAGGCCACCCAGCCTGGATAAGTGCATTAGCTCGGTACGACGAACCGGTGGTAATGCTGGTCCCTGTAGAACGGTAGCCGCACGATACACTATAAATAATAGACTATTACTTTACAATAGAATAAGTCGAACTCGACGATACAGCGTTAAACTCTGACACTTTAGCTATCAATTCGCACGCGGTTCTCAAGGCTCTATTTAGGGGCAAAAGGGGCCCACTTCACGGCACGTTGTATCGTGGTGAAGGCTTCAACGTTTTGGACTAAGGTTTTAGGATAAGTGCTGCTGTATCCACCTGCGACGTATTTATACGTAAGGTGAATAATCTAGTGCCAACCTCAGTTCTGTCTCGTATTACTGCGCAAACCTGGACATGTTGAGACATGTCTTAGCGGTAGCTTTGAACTTGCCATTGGGGGTATGGCCATTGGCGCCTAGGGGTCGCTGTCCAATAGGAGAACGAATATTATGGTCTGGCCTGTACCTAGGTAAAGGGATATTCCGTGTATATGTACAAAGAATATACAAGGGATATCAGACGATATACAAATATTATACAATATATCTCAAGTAATAAATATATATATTCGGTTTAATCTGACCCTTTGTAACATTAGTGACTTGGTTGAAACGTGATTCCGGAGTGATATGATATCAAGTAAAGTGGAAGCAAATGCATCCTTGCTATCTCTCCTCTGCGAGCAGTGCTGCGCGCTGTCCGCCTGCACTGCCACATATGTCTGTCTGTGTGTACGGGTCTGGTCCAATCACATACGCGTCCCGTCAGCGTTTTTCCCCCTCAGCCACAGTCTGCGAATCAGAGGCAGAATAGGGGAGTAGGGCGGGTCTTCACGGACTGCATGTCGTCTCTCTCTTTCAGTTCAAATCGGAGCAGAGTTGAAAGCGCATATACAGTAAACTCACTCCCAGTTTTATCTCTGTGAGATAAATGTAGCTATTAGCCTATTTTCGCCAGCAGGCAGCCAGCAGAAAAATATGGCATTTTCAAAGATGGTCAGTAAAAGAAAAGTCGACTGCAATTCAAAGGTGAATGGACGGAAAAAGTCCCAGCCAGGGGCGTAGCTGGAGATTCTGGGCCCCACTAAAGAATCAATTTGTGGGCCCCCAATCTATTAAAAAATGTGGGGCATTTATTTATTGATGAAAACGCATAATATGGTTTTTACCTATTTTTTTTATAAACAGCTTTGTGATAGAATAAAAAAATGCACAGTGCATTTCCATAGCTGTGGATGAGTCCACTGACACCACTGAGAAGCCTGAAGAACCGTTCATGTTCTGAAGAACTGTTCATGTTCTGAAATGTTATTGCTAAAGATTGAGAAGATTGGATCAGTTGTACTTTTTTTTTGAATACTTGAAACCCTTTTTTTGTGGAATATTTGATGCGGCCCAGCCTCACCCAGACTCTACCTCCAGCGGCCCCCAGGTAAATTGAGTTTGAGACCCCTGGTCTACATGATTATCCAAAATGGCCATCCGCTCCCATTCAATTCAGAGGCTCTCGTCAAAACAATGTTCGTCTTGTGTCACCGCTCCTTGGCTACAACAGTGGTCAATCATTTTCGCCAACAGCGATGACTGGTCAGTTCAGGACCGTTCACAACCGGACGTGGTCATTCGTCAGAATGGCTTGTCAAATGACGCTCGCCGGATGTTTCGTCTTGTAACTCGAGAATGGAATCACGCAATAGGTTGAGTGTGGTGATGATCGAAAGGCAGCAAATTGCCGCGACACGCATGCGAGTGCGTGGCGGCCCAAATACCGCCCGTCCGATCCTTAAGTGGTTAAAGTAATATTTTGTCTGTTCAGGAAAACTGTCAATAGACTGTGACAGCCCTGATTTCGTCCCCTCAATATTTCCCCATAATCGAGGCACTGACAAGAAACGTGAAAGCCTACAAGCAAGGTAGCATTATGTAACTAGCTAAGTATTGTGCAAAGTGTTTGGTTTTGTTTATCGTGTAGCTAACGGTAGCTAAATGCATTAGCTAGCAACCAAAGTCAGCTGTCCGACTGGATACTCTTGTAACATTAACTTGCAATACAAATAATTTGTGTACAGATCATTGAAATCTCAATTGACCTCTACTGTGGTTTCAGATATGCAAGAAGGAGAAGACGCAGTGAAGATAAGTCTAACAGCAGTCCCACAGCCCTATATTCTCACATTTCTAAGATTATTCTCAAAATTAGGCCCTATGTTCCCACAGCCCTATGTTCCCGGACGAACCCTCTACTACCAGAGGACAATTGGATAATAGGTTGGGTGTAATTGGCTACCAAATTAAGAGAAAGGGAGGTAAAATCAGATAAAAATGTATGACAAAAGGAAATGTGGGAACATAGGCAAGCTCCCCTTTGAAAGGCATCATCCTTTTGGTGTATGGGTGTGAGAGAATGTGTGCTTGTGCAAACATGCAGTAGGTCACCTGTAATGGTCAAGGTCAAGTTTATTAGCATGTCCCAAACTGGGCAATTCATGTTACAGCCGATAAATAGGAGCTCCAAAAAAAACACAGCAAACATACATAACAAGAGGAACACAGACATACATGTACAGTACATGGTCACAGGATCAGATCATAACAGTCAAACAAGCAACCACAACCATCCCCCCACCCACCCACCTCAAAGCTGCCCTCTCCTGCCTCCTCCATGCCCACGTAATGTCACCGTTTGACCTCTTACTGCATGAATAGGTGGATGGTCACATCCTTTTCCAATTATGTAATGTCATATTTGTGCCCAGTTTCCCCCCCCTGAACCAACAGGGGCTAACTGGCACTCTGTCTCCACATACACATGCCGGCTAGTACGGGCAAACAGGTGACATCTCATAATTGGAGAGGGCACTGTATTTTTTACGTGTAAACAAGTTATTATTAAATCTATTAAATGTTTGTTTTGCAGATGAAAATAATGAAATTGTTCCAAAAAAATCTCCAGTACAATCAACTCCAAGACGAGGATGCAACAGTCAAAAGGGTACTTCAGGATGCATGGGAGGAGAATAACAAACTGAATGACCAGGTCAAAAAAAGCAACTTTGGTTTTGAGTCCATCAGTGTCCGTGAACTATCAGTGAACTCTTTTTTTGCCGAACCACTGCTGCCTGGGCGCAGTGATTTCATCACCTCAAAAGCCATGTAAAATTTTTTTTAAATAAAACAGGGCTTTTGAGGTGATGAAATCACTGCGCCCAGGCAGCAGTGGTTCGGCAGTAGGGGAGAGTGGGGTAATTTGTGCCAAGGGGCAAGTAGTGCCACCCCTGTTATCTAGAAAACCATAGAAGAAGTTGGTCATGTGACAACATATTTTTGAAGAGGCATCCATTTCACACAACCTGCAAAGAATTGAGACACATGGCTTGAGAAATAAGCACATTTAAGTAAAAAAAATATATTTTTTTGCCCTCCAATTAGAGTAGAATTGGTATGATCAAGGTTTTTTTATTGCTGTGTTTGAACAATTATAGACAACTTTGAAAACAGTTCACACATGTTGTAGTGCTTTAGTAAGCTACACCATGAGTCTATAAATTTAGCATGATGCTAGCTCAAAACAGCTTTTCAAAACGGTAGGCTTGGAGTGATTTGTGCCAAAGTGCCTGGGTTAAGTTGTGCCAGGTAAATGCAATGACTTTGTCATTGTGAAGTTTGCAGTTAAAAAATCCAAATCCTATAACTATGTTGGATTGGTGGGGAATGTTGAAGGTGACGAGATCAGTGCAAAGTTTCTGAAGCAAAGTTTCTGAAGCAAAGTTGTAAGAGATGTTGATGGAAAGCCCATCTTTACATTTAGAGAGAATGATGAAGGAGTCGTCCCTAGAGGTGATGTGCTCAAGAACCACCAACACTTGGTGGTACAGCCAGGAGGGAGCATACTGTGGCAACCCCAAGCCACCCCTGGGCTTGGTGATTGATGGGCGTTACATGGCGACCCAATGGCTGGGCGCTGCCCATGTTTGGGCGTCCGCTTCCGGACGCACCTGTCACTAGAGAACGATCAGGGGTGATTATCGAATCACGGCACGGTGCGCCTGTTGGGGAGGGGGGACTTAACGGAGCCGAGGAGCCTCCTCTCAGTCCCCCGTAGCAGAGCAAGGCGAGAGGCCACAGAGCGGAGACGCCGCCCGGCCGACAGATTAACGCCAGCAAGCGATCATTATTTAAATAGAAAATAAAGAGTATGATTTTGGGAACTGCAACCTGTCTGTGTGTTGTTTATTCTGCCACCCCTACACCTGGAATTGCCACAGTGGTGGAGAATGCGGGCATAGTCTACTGGCAATAAGGGGTGCAGAATAAACAACGATAGACTTTATCGAAGTAGAATAAAAGAAATTAAAAAATATATAATAACGAAAAGAAGCATGGACGCGCTGGTGCAGCAGCTCGTACAGGCGAACCTGGACCAACATGCCCGGCATGAAGAGGCCCTGCAAGAACAGAGGAAACAGACTGGGATGATCCACGCGGAGCTCCAGCGGATGGCCTCTCACCGGCGGGACAAAGGGCCCGCAGGAACGCGGCCTAACCCCGGGCGCTTCATCCCCAAGCTGACGGAGCAGGAGGATATAGAAGCCTATCTCCTAGCGTTTGAGCGCACCGCCGGCCGGGAGGGCTGGCCAGAGGACGACTGGGGGGGACTGCTGGCCCCCTTCCTGTCGGGTAATGCACAAAAGGCCTACCAGGACCTGCCACCGGAGCAAGCCGAGAACTACACCTGGCTAAAGCAGGAGATTTTGGGCCGCTACGGCCATAGTCTGCAGTCCCGTGCGCAGCGGTTCCATGACTGGGTGTATGACGCACAGGCCTCCCCGCGCTCCCAGATGCACGACCTAGTCCGCATAAGCCGAGCCTGGCTAATGACCGACCCCGCAGGGCCCACTGTCTTGGAACGGATTGTTATGGACCGCTTTGTTAGAGCCCTCCCTTATGACACAAAGAAGCAGGCGAGTCAGGCGGACCCCCGCTCCGTGGAGCAGCTAGTGAATATTGTGGAGGCCCACCAGGTAACGCGGGACTTACTCAAAGGGGGGCGAGGGGAAAAGCCAGAGCGGCTAAGAACGAGGAGGGGTCCCGACGAGCCCAGCCCAAGGGGCCGGGTAGGGAACGCAGGTGATCCCGAACTACCCCGAAGAAAACCGCTGTTTGACCAGGACCAAAGACGCTGCTATAACTGCGGCGAGCCAGGGCATCTCTCGTGGAACTGCCCAGGCCGGGATGTGTCCATGCCATCGGCGGCAGGTTCAGACCCCCACGGAAAGACGTGCAATTATGGCGCAGCCTGTTGGGCCCATAAGGAAACATCAGCGACACTTTTACCCGTGCGCGTCAACGACAAAGATGCAGTAGCGCTCCTGGACTCGGGTAGTGTCATAACGCTGGTTCAGCCCCATTTGGCACACTGCGACGCAGAGGCTCTGCAAGTGTCAGTGTCCTGTGTGCACGGGGACACAAAGTTGTATCCCACAGCGCAGATCACCCTGACAACCACCAAGGGGGTCTGCTCGATGACAGCCGGCGTGATACCCAACCTGCCGGTAGCGCTGCTGATTGGTCGAGACTGCCCCCTGTATCGCCAGCTGTGCTCAGCCATCATCTCCCCGCGCACCCCACCCTCCACGGGTAAACCGAGGAAGAGGAAAGGATTACGTCAGCCGAAGGTGTGTGCTCTGAATGTAACGGGGAGTGAGACTGAGACGGCATCAGATGTGGGTGACGACGTGCCGGAGCCCCTGAATGTAACAGGGAGTGAGACTGAGACTACATCAGGTGTGGGTGACGACGCGCCGGAGCCCCAAGCGGGCCCCGAGACGGATAGCAGTGACGAGGACCCATTTGCGGAGTTTCCCCAGGCGGACGAGGTGGGGAGGGACCTGGCGGGTCAGTTCGGAACGGCCCAGCTGGAAGACCCAAACCTGACGCAGGCCTGTGCGAATATCAAAACCGTAGATGGAAATCCAGTGGAGGGGGTGAGTAACCTGTCATATCCTCACTTTGCAATAAAAAGACAACTGCTGTACCAAGTCGTAAAAAAGAATGATGAGGTTAAAGAACTATTGCTGGTGCCGAAATTCTTTATTCCCACTGTACTCCAGCTAGCGCATTCACATATCCTCGGAGCGCATCTGGGCGTGGACAAAACCATGGAGCGCATAAAGGCGCGTTTCCATTGGCCGGGCATGAAGAGAGCGGTAGAGGACTACTGCAGGAGCTGCCCAGAGTGTCAACGCGCAGCACCAAATGTACACTATAAAAATCCTCTGATCCCACTGCCCATCATTGAGACCCCATTCTCAAGAATTGCCCTCGACGTGGTGGGCCCTCTAGTCAAATCGTCCCGGCCACCAGTATATACTGGTAATCATAGATTATGCAACACGTTACCCCGAAGCCATCCCGTTATGCACGGTGACGGCCAAAATTGTGGCACGGGAGCTCTTTCATTTGTTTAGTCTGGTGGGAATTGCCGACTCCATTCTCACTGATCAGGGCTCGTGCTTTATGTCGCGGGTCATAAAAGAAATGTGCAAACTAATGAAAGTGGAACAGCTGCGAACCTCCATATACCATCCACAGACGGATGGGCTGTGCGAACGCTTTAACAAAACACTGAAAAGCATGCTAAGAAAAGTGATGGAGAAGGATGGGAAGAATTGGGATCAGTTGTTGCCCTTTCTGATGTTCTCTGTGCGTGAGGTCCCACAGGCTTCCACTGGCTTCTCGCCGTTTGAGCTGCTCTACGCCCGCAAGCCGCGGGGTCTCCTGGACATCGCAAAGGAGATTTGGGAGGAACAGCCGTCGCCCCACCGGTCTCTCATAGAGCATGTGCAGGTGATGAGAGACAGGATGAAGGCGCTCTGGCCAGTGGTGAGAGAACATATGCAACAGGCCCAAGACGCACAGAAGCGCATTTATGACCGGGGCGCACAGCCACGGGAGTTTAATGTGGGGGACCGGGTCCTCGTACTGGTTCCGACAGCAGAGTGCAAATTCCTAGCCAAATGGCAGGGACCCTATGACATAATCGAAAAAGTGGGTCCCGTCAACTACAAGGTCCACCAGCCCGACCGTAGGAAGCATCGACAGTTATACCATGTTAACCTGTTAAAGAAATGGCATGCCCGGGATGTGTTGCTCTCGCCCCCCCCCTCTCCCCCCTTTTGCGCAGCAGGTGGCAGAGGCGGCCGATGTTCCCATCGGGGAACAGTTGTCCCCGACCCAACGGCAGGAGCTTCGGGAGCTGGTCCAACAGAACCGGGACGTGTTTTCGGCCACGCCGGGCCGCACCACATTGGCCCAGCACCACATTATTACCAGCCCGGGAGACAAGGTAAAGCTGAAGCCCTATCGTATCCCAGAGGCAAAAAGAGAGGCCGTAAGAAGAGAAGTGCAGGTCATGCTGGAGATGGGAGTAATTGAAGAGTATCATAGCGGGTGGTCTAGTCCTATTGTTTTAGTGCCGAAACCCGACTCAACAACCAGATTCTGTAACGATGTCAGGAAGCTTAATGACATTTCAAAGTTTGACGCCTATCCCATGCCTAGAGTGGATGAGCTCATTGATAGACTGGGCCAGGCCAGGTTCATCACAACACTAGATCTAACGAAGGGTTATTGGCAAGTCCCTCTGGCCCCCGCCTCGAGGGAGAAGACAGCTTTCTCCACCCCAGACGGGCTGTTTCACTATAAAGTTCTCCTGTTTGGCCTGCATGGGGCGCCATCTACCTTTCAGAGGCTGATGGACAGAGTACTACGGCCCCATCGGGATTATGCAGCCGCATATCTCGATGACATTATCATTCATTCATCAGATTGGGACTCCCACCTCCAAAAGGTGAGAGCGGTGTTGGGTGCCCTCCGGGAGGCGGGTGTCACCGCCAACCCAAAGAAATGCAGGCTGGGACTAGAAGAGGCAGAGTACCTGGGGTTCACAATAGGCCGGGGCAATGTAAAACCGCAGAAGAGGAAAATTGATGCGATAAGGGAGTGGCCTCGCCCTTTAACCAAGAAGCAGGTCAGGACATTTAATAGGCTAGCGAGCTATTATAGGAGGTTTATCCCTAACTTCGCTGCTCGCGCTGCTCCCCTCACAGATCTGACCCAGGCGCGGCGGCCGTTCACGGTGAAGTGGACACCGGAGGCGGAGGCGGCGTTCGAGGACCTCAAGTCGGCCCTCTGTTTGGGACCGGTGCTGGTCTCCCCGAACTTCGACAAGGAGATGACAGTACAGACAGATGCATCAGAGGTGGGACTGGGAGCGGTCCTCTCCCAGCAGCTGGATGGTGAGGAACATCCAATCTTGTATGTGACCAGGAAGCTACTTCCACACGAGCGCAATTATTCTGCAGTGGAGCGCGAAGGTCTGGCAATTAAGTGGGCACTGGAGACGATCCGTTATTATCTGCTGGGGAGGCGCTTCACGCTGGTGACGAATGACGCCCCCCTCGTCTGGATGGCCAAGACAAAGGGGACCAATGCCAGGGTGACTCGATGGTTTCTGGAGTTACAATCGTTTAACTTTTCTGTCATCCACAGGTCCGAGGTGGCGCATGGCAACGCAGACGCCCTCTCCAGGAAGGATGCATGTTGGGCGTCGGACGCTCTTCCCCGACAGTCGGAGCTGGAGGGGGGGTACTGTGGCAACCCCAAGCCACCCCTGGGCTTGGTGATTGATGGGCGTTACATACGTTATGTTTGGGCGTCCGCTTACGGACGCACCTGTCACTAGAGAACCATCAGGGGTGATTATCGAATCACGGCGCGGTGCGCCTGTTGGGGAGGGTGGACTTAACGGAGGCGAGGAGCCTCTTCTCAGTCCTCCGTAGCAGAGCAAGGCGAGAGGCAACAGAGCGGAGACGCCGCCCGGCCGACAGATTAACGCCAGCAAGCGATCATTATTTAAATAGAAAATAAAGAGTATGATTTTGGGAACTGCAACCTGTCTGTGTGTTGTTTATTCTGCCACCCCTACACCTGGAATTGCCACAATGCGTTCACATTCCCCTGCAGTATTGACAAGTGGGATGTTCAGTAGTAGGCCGAATCTGTGAAGAGATTCAGATGTGAAGAGTAAGAGTCGATTACCTTCCTCAGTTCATGTGACGGTTAGGCCTTGTTATAGAAAAGTGGCCTTTGATGTTGTTAAAACATTAAATAAACGCTAAATAAGTCATTTTGTATTGAATTTGTCTTGCTTTTATCGCTGTTGAGATACAAATTATCTGTTTTACTTAAAATTGTAAATGGCACAATTTACCCCAGTGTATTCTCTCTAATGTCACAACTTACCGGGGCCACAAAACCACTTTTTTTTCTAAAGCTATATTTCTGAAACAGTTTATTTAAGATCCAAAGTGATTGTCCCCAGGGATGCACAACATCCTAAACCTAAACTATATGTACATATTTTAGTTGGGGGCATTACTGTAATCCCCTTGCTTTAAAGACACTTTAAGTAAAATTTGGCACTACTTACCCCACTCTCAAATAAAATAAAGAAAGTACAATTCAATAATAATTCGGCAATATTTATTGTCTCTTCTCACATTGAACTGGAGGGACTGAAGCACTATAATAATAAATCAATTAAATAATGTAATTTTTCTAATTTCAAGAAAAACAAGGGCTGCTTTTAAAAAGATTTAAATATTATAAATATATACATACAATAGAAACATTGACTAACATATATTAACTCTCAATAATATATCAGTTATTATAGGTCCGTGTACCGGATATGATGATGCCTGGGTTTGGGTCAGTGACCTACACCTGCTAATTCGGCAGTCATACTGAAATCTTTTTCTTTCACTACCAAATGGTTAACCCTTTTCACTGCGACAATACAGAAGGTTAACCCGTTTCACTGCCACACGACAAATAGTTAACCTTTCACTACCACACTACAGAAGGTTAACCCTTTCACTACCACACTACAGAAGGTTATATATCGTATTGGCTGAGCGTCCCGCTCTGAGCCTTACGAGATACTTCTATCTCCTGTGATACTTAATGTATCTCCCACGAATAAAAAACACATGCACCCCACCTGTATGGGGCCCCGCCCCTTACGGTGGCACCACCCATATAACCATGACTCTGGTCATGAAACACCCTTCCTCTGTTTTCGTCCCAGCGTATTGGATGCGTGCACCATACGAGACTAGCGGAATGAAAAGATTAAGGAAGATTAATAATGTTGGAAGCTTACCGGAGGTTGCTGGCCCCTGGCATCTTCGACGCATGTTTTCGGCGACACGACAGGGCCTGTGTTGATGTTCCTCGTTTGATGACTGCACATCGAGGTTCAGCTGTACAAGGCTGGCTGTCGGGCCAGCTTGTACTCAGGTAGGCCCTGTGTCTTCAGGCATGGGTATTAGTGTTAGTAATGCTGGTTTGTTTTGTTAACACGACCATGTTGTGTGTTGGCGCCGGGGGCAGGATGGTTTGGTGAACGTTCTCTGCAGGGAACGGTTTCCAAGCTGTCTTGGGCGTGCTGCTAAAACATCTGAAGCTATGCTACATGCTATTGCTACTGCCGCATGCTATTACTACTGCTAATTGCTATGCTGTTTTAATGTCTCCGCCGTGAGATGTTGTCACTCTCCCGCCTCTTGCCCGGTTCATCAATGAAGGTCAGTCGGTAGCTGTTGTGGGGCTTTTTGAGTTCTATTTACCTTTTTCGGGTAAATGGGTTGACAACGGGGTAGGTCGTGGCTAGGTTCCTAGCCAGGTATTTTACCTTGTGTTCCGGCGGGGTTTGTTGAACGGTGTTCCCATCTGGGTTGGCGTCGGGTAGTGGGGCTATGGGTCCAGCCGACATGATAAACATGTTGCGTGTCTGTGCACAGGCAATTGTTGTCTTGGGTCCCACATTGCCTGGCGTTAGGCTGCAGTAGTATAAGGGCAGGGCCGCCTGGGAGAAATGTGAGGCCCTGTGCGTTTTTAGACGCGAGGCCCCCCACCTCCTGGGGCGGCCCTGTGTAGGGGGCTATTGTTTCGTTTTGTCACTCTGCTATGAGAAGGTCTGTCTTGCTACAGCTTTCTCTCCTCTCAAACCATTCATACTGACGGTCAATCGGTATACTGGGGGAGTAGTGCGGGGGGGGGGGCTTTGTTTACCTTTTTTGGTAAATGGGCTAAACTAGGGCTGGTGTTCTGTTGTGAATATTTTGAATGAAGACGGGTCTGGTCCGTCTCCCCTTAAACTTTGTGTGTATGGGTTTGCTCATTCTACAGTTTTTTGTGGTTTAGCTCTTTTATTCATTTAACCCTTTCATGATGCACACCACAGTGGAGGGTGCTGTTTGCAATCACCACTGGTGCTCCATGTTAACGTCAGTCCTTTGTTTTTAATATATTGAAACAATGCCCCGCCCGGCCGACACCATGGGTGGGTCGGCCTGGCGAGTGGCTGGTGGGCTGTTAAGGCTTGTACCGCCACGGTATGGAATTGGCAACGATTAACACTAGTGAGTTAGATGCGGGCCTTCACCTGTCATGTCCAGTCCGTGCTTGGGGATTTACCTCAGCCGTACTCAGGATTTCAGGGTTACCGTCCAGCTTTTTGTCTGTTACGGTGGGGCTTGTGCTGGTAAGGCACTGTCGGAGCAGCGCCTGTCCCATTGGTTGTGCGAGGGTGTTACCCGCTGCTACACGTTGGCTGGGCAGGATCCCCCTGGGGGCGTCAGGGCGCACTCCACTCGTGGGGTGGCTGCCTCTGCCGCTCTCCTGGGTGGGGCCTCGGTGGAGGCCATCTATGCTGCAGCTTCATGGTCCTCCCCGGGCTCCTTTGTAAGGTTTTTCCTCATGGACATGACCGGGGGTTTTGTCTCCCAGGCGGTTCTGGGGTCTGTGGCCTTTCCTGCTTCCCGTCCTTTGGTCGGGTAGCAGGAGTGTATGGGTATGGGCCACAGTGTGTTGAGTCACACGTGGTTCTGCCTGTACGGTGTGTTCAAGGGGTTCTAGTTTCCCTCTTGTTCGCATTCAGGTGGAGTTGACTGCGCCCCCCCTTCATTAGGGAGGATGGGGTGACAGGGCTCCCCGCACCCCTTGATGTGGGCTTATGGGTCCTCAGGGGGTACATCTGTCGGGTCTCGCGCCCGCTCTTCCCCATTATCTCGTAAGGCTCAGAGCGGGACGCGATGCAAATACGATATATAACGATAGGTTATGTAGATAACCTAGTTATATTAGTATTGGCTGAGCGTCCCGCTCTGCGCGGCCCTGAGTTCCCTCTTGAGGGATCTTTTCCTGGGACGGGTTTTGGCGAGGAAGGGTGTTTCATGACCAGAGTCATGGTTATATGGGTGGTGCCACCGCAAGGGGCGGGGCCCCATACAGGTGGGGTGCATGTGTTTTTTATTCGTGGGAGATACATTAAGTATCACAGGAGATAGAAGTATCTCGTAAGGCTCAGAGCGGGACGCTCAGCCAATACTAATATAACTAGGTTATCTACATAACCTATCGTTAACCTTTCACTACCACACTACAGACAGTTAACCCTTTCACTACCACACTACAGAAGGTTAACCCTTTCACTACCACACTACAGACGGTTAACCTTTCACTACCACACTACAGACGGTTAACCCTTTCACTACCAAACTACAGACGGTTAACCTTTCACTACCACACTACAGAAGGTTAACCTTTCACTACCACACTACAGACGGTTAACCCTTTCACTACCACACTACAGACGGTTAACCTTTCACTACCACACTACAGAAGGTTAACCCTTTCACTACCACACTACAGAAGTTTAACATTTCACTACCACACTACAGAAGGTTAACCCTTTCACTACCACACTACAGGCTGTTAACCTTTCACTACCACACTACAGAAGGTTAACCTTTAACTACCACACTACAGAAGGTTAATATTTCACTACCACACTACAGAAGGTTAACCCTTTCACTACCAACTACAGACGGTTAACCCTTTCACTACCACATTACAGACGGTTAATCTGCTGTAGTGTGGTAATGAAAGGGTTTAAAAAAAACAAGCTAGTGTGCAGGGCAGCTCTGGGAGCGAGTCCTTGATCCTATAAGACACTGTGATCTCTAGGCTTGTGCTATAATATAGTCCTTCCCTCTGTGGTGCTACCTCAGCTAATACTACCCCCCCCCCCGTCTGTGATCCCCGACAACAACTGCAACTCTAAAAGAGAGGAGAGAAAGCTGCAGTGGAGGGCTCGGGGGGGCAGGGGGGGGGGGGGGGTTAGAGACCGTGCGCTCCCCATCCATATGACTTACAGAAGGAAATGCAATAACAGTGCTTCAGCAATATAAACAGAAAAGACTCCCAAGTCAGCGACTCTTGACTCCTGGGTCTGATGAGGCCTTCGATATCACCCCCCTTCTCTCTCTCTCCCCCTCTCTCTCTCTCCCCCCTATCTCTCTCTCCCTCTCTCTCTACCCCCCCCCCTCTCTCTCTCTCCCTCTCTGTCTCTCTCTCTCTCTCTCTCTCTCTCTCTCTCTCTCTCTCTCTCTCTCTCTCTCTCTCTGTGTGTGTGTGTGTGTGTGTGTGTGTGTGTGTGTGTGTGTGTGTGTGTGTGTGTGTGTGTGTGTGTGTGTGTGTGTGTGTGTGTGCGTGCGTGCGTGCGTGCGTGCGTGCATGAGTGTGTGCGTAAATGTCAGGAGAGGGGGATGAAGAAGAGGGGGATGAGGAAGAGGGGGATGAGGAAGAGGGGGATGAGGAAGGGCCTGAGGCGGCCCGAGCCGAGCAGAGAGAACCACCGTGACATTTGCTGACATGCTGGGGAAAAAGAGTGAGACCTCTTGAAGACCCTTTGGCCAAAGAGAATTACCTGACCTTCCACCCCCCCCAAGATTTGATGTAGCAAAGGCCAGGTGAGGTGGGCGAGAGGATGTCCTTTTAAATGTGGGTCAGGTTCACTTTGACCCGATGCCCCCCCCCCCCCCCCCCCCCCCCCCCGCCCTTCCCCTCCAAGAAAATAAAAAAAAAACACTTCTATCACTTTCTCACTGCGGCTTTTGAAGAAATGTCTCCGTTATCCCTCGTTCCCATTAAAGCGAGAATGAGAGAGAGAGTATTACATGGAGTCTCAGAAGAGCTTGATCTTGTCCCTCTACGCTCCCTTGATCCAATTACTTTTGACATTTTAATGTCATCTAGTCCACGAGACACGGTCCTCCGTCTAGATTATCTCTCGGCGAACACAAGGCCTCATCCTCACTACGGGTTTTATTCTCCCACGGCTCACATTCAGATTCTGACGAGGGCTGTTAATGTGAGGTCGACTTCGTTTCAGGTCGACGGATCGACACGGCAAATCTGGGGATCAAGGGCAAGAATCTATTTCATTTTGTGTGATTTGTCACTGAAGTAGATTTAGTCGTGAAATACAATTGCATTTGAACTTCAAGATAATGTCATATGCGAGCTAAATGATTATGATCATGAATAATATAGCAGCAGGATAGCATAGTTATTCATATAGTTACTAATGTATATATTGTGACAAGCCTGGTGGTGTGTTCAGACTCGTCACGGGTCAAAAACAAACAAATTAAATTGTCCACACAAGCACAATTTCAATCAATAAAATATATTTATTGAATAAGGCAAATATAGTCCGATGGACTGTCGTAATACAGTCCAAGGTCAAAAACACAAAACAGGCTCTCGTACAAAAAAGGGATTGTTCAATACTCAGACCCTGTTTAGACGGAAACGCTAGCAGGTGAATCCGCAAAAAAAAAATTCGGATGTGCCTTTCGTTTATACGGAAACGGCGTTTTTGCGGGATGAAACCGTAAAAAAGTGAGACCACCTTCCAGGGTGGAATTCCTAGAAACGATAAACCTTTGCGCTATCATCTAAACTGTCAAACCGCATAAAACGATGACGAAAGGGTTGTCAAGGCTCTCGTCGCGCGTACTGCTTACATCACAGGCATGCGCCAGTAGCCTAGAAGCGTAAACAAAGCATGTCTGATTCTATCCATGGCGATCACCTGAAGGCTACATTGGCAGTACTTTTAAATACACAAGAATCTGTCCCGCGGCTATCACAACTATTAGTACTGGACCTGTGAGTCTGTGAGTGACACTGCTTTGGTCCAATCACATTCCCCACCCACAGTCTGCGAATCAGAGGCAGAGTAGGGCGGGTCTTCACAGCACGTCATGTGACATATGCGCCAATCGTGTGACAGTGGGGCTCCGTCGTCTCGAGTCGTTACAGCGTCGTCTGCACGCAGAATTCCATCCCAAAACGCTAGTCTAAACGCAAATTAAAAGTTAGACCGCAAGACGACTTTTGCGGTTTCTGTTCAGACTCCTCCGTCTAAACGTAGCCTCAGAGTTTGTCTTCCGGTCCAGGGTCAGTACACAAGGGGGTTTCTCAGCCAGTCTAGGGTCCAGTACACCTTCTCGCCTTCACCTCTCTTCTCAACTACCTCTCACCTCACAAAGCTCTGTATCAATATCTCTCTCTCTCTGTACTCCTGCTCCTTCCTCACCTCCACTCCACAATACTCTGTCTGTCCTAGTGTTTTGTTATGTGTGTCTGGTGTGTGCTGGATGTGGGTGATCTAATGGTGCACAGGTGTGTTCTATCCGTCCTAATCAGCTTCCTAATTGCTTCTCCTCTCCCTGTGGCAGTAGTATCTCCCATCATTCACGTAGCCATGGGACGGGGGATGATATCTGCCACAATATATAGTTACTTATTATAGTGTGAATTTCTCCAACCCACACATCAGGCCAAAACAAATAAATGTAAACAAAGTGGCTGTCGGTCGCTGTTTGGCAACATTACAGACTCTACCTTTAATATGGTTAATATGGTTTTAGTCTACACTGCAACATTTAGAAAAATGTTGAGAAAATACATTACAATGAATCCAAAATCTATCTAGCAATCTCTATAACATCTGAAATTAAGATTCAGATTAAACATTTAGATGGATCTAGACTCTCGTTCGATTTTTATGCTAACGACCTACACTTACACCTGCCTTTAAAGCGTGATGACTCCAACACTATAAAACCCCTGTTAAACTGTCTCAGTGACATAAAAGCTTGGCTGGCTCTGAACTTTTTACATTTTAATGACAAAAAAAACGAGGTCATTATGTTCGGACCAAGCGGGCCTGGTACCTCACCTCCAGACATGGGCCCCCTTTACTCATGTGTCAAACGACGATTTGCCCACCGGCACTTTGGCGACCTCTAGCGGCCCGGGTGTGCATATTTTTAATACAATATATATATTAGAGCTGGGCCGTTAAAACCCTTCTGGGTCTTGGGATACTTCATATGTTTTGGCTAATTTTGATTTAAATTGTATAATTCCCATTTTAAAATGTTTTACCATGGTATGTTTGGTACCTTTTTTTTCAGCACAGCCTCACATATATGACCTGACAGTTAGTTTTCATATTGTATAATACTGTATATACTGTATACTGCATAATGTACAACACAAAACACAAAATCGGATTGAGGAAATGTGTTATTTTTAGTATGAACCAATGCAAACATATCAAATCAAGGATATAAAACAGTGGAAATGCACCCTCAGGTAGCATATTTACATAAACAAAAGAGAACAGATCAGAATTCAATTTACAAAGCATTATTTTCTCCATACACAGGTAATAAACACAGACGAAATTTTGATTCTCAACTGGAAATGATCACCAGCATGCTTTTTTTAACAAAAAGTCAGTAAAGGTAATTTTTTTACAAAAAAAAGTAAAAAAAAAAGTTTTACAGTAAAAAAGTAAAAAATAACTAAATAATTAAATTGTGGGATATTCAATATACATATATACAGTACACATATGACTAGAGTGCAGTCATATAGAGTGCAGGATGCCTGAGGCGTATCCAAAAAAAATATTGCACCTGTTAAACTGTAACGCCTTTTGACAGGTATAATAATAATATAATAATATTTACTCATTTTAAGTATGTTTGTATTTCCAATGCACAATATAATGTTATTATCTAAATTAAAAAAACATCGTTTTCTTGAGCAGGAAGTGACGTTTTTTTTTATTTTTTCGTATTTCTTGCCCGGGCTAGAAGCGATAGCGCTCTGAGTGCGCGTCACAGTTTGATCGCTGTCTCCGTCACAGCCAATCAGTGCATACGGCGTTGTGCGTTGAAATATGACTATTATGTTGGAATCCGAGCGCGATTTGAAGCGGTCTAGGCAGCAGCGTGAACTTCCGTGAAGAATTTCCATAGCCGCATTTCGCGGAGACGCTCTCTGATTGGCCGACGCCAGTATTTTTTTCCATGGCAGAATTTCACAGAGACGATCTCTGATTGGCCGAATCCAATTTCTAATGTTCCAATTCTAGCTTCTAGCTTGGTTCCTAGGTTGGTCTAGGACTGTTGTTTGTCTTAGAGCGTGCCGTGCCGTGACTGCAAGTTCTTTAGACTGTTAAGCTTAGGCACTCTTTCAAAGTTGGTTAAGGTTAGAGTTTGTCTTAGAGCATGGCGATAGAACGCCAGGTAGTTTGCAGTCTGTTCGAGCGGAAATGGACAAAGGAATGTACTTGTTGAGTGTTGTGCTAACGAGCTCAGCTGAGCTAACACTTGGCTAACAAGCTATATGGCGGATTATACACGTTTATCAAGCTCTCCTGCCCTGGACGTTTCAACTAAACAGTGAGTCTCTCTCTCTCTCTCTCTCTCTCTCTCTCTCTCTCTCTCTCTCTCTCTCTCTCTCTCTCTCTCTCTCTCTCTCTCTCTCTGTGCTTAACGTTAACGTTTGTAAATAGTTTTTTTTAGGAGCAGTACTACTGCTGGCCATTCATGAAGCAAGACATTGCTGATTGTTTATTTATTTTATAACACAAGACTATGACTACCAACTGCCTAGCCAGCCGTGTATCAATCTTGGATGCAATAATAACGTTACTTACCACACTGACTATGTCGATGGCTCATTGATTTAACTACTGCAGCTCTCTCGGATTGAAAATACGTGGATTATGGCTTGTTCAATATCGTCTATGTTTGAATGAATGAATGAATGAGAACTTTATTAACAGATTGCAGAATGGGTACAATACAGTACGGCTCAATACACACAATTGTTAAGGGGATGCAGACCAGAGAAAGACGTTTGTCTTGTTTACATCAGGGTCCCAGATTTTCGATTCATATCGATAGTTTAATAGCTAGCCTTGGCTCGTTTAACAATATGCAAAATATGTGTACAGCCCTGTACTCATACTGAAGTTATTCTTGGTATATAATAGGTCTGATTGTGTAACGAATCGATTCCACGTCGCGCTGTGTGTGAGAGAGAGAAGGAGAGAGGGAGAGATCTGCCTGTGTTTGGAGACGGGCGAGTTTTGTTTCTAACTTTTCTATTTATATTGTGTTTCAAGTTGTGAATTAGAGTCTAGACTATACTTTATTTGACTGGTTGTGTGTTGTTGTAGTAACAGCTGAGCGACTCGTTCATAAGAGCCGATTCATTGCCGTGAGCGTGAGTCGAATCGCTCACGTCTTGCCATGAGTCTTGCGTGGTACAGTACTGTACTGTACAAAATATTTGGTATAGCGCCCCTAGTGGCGAAGTACCCACCGGCCGCCACTGGAGCAGGCTGCTCATCATGTCTGCACATAAATGGCACACACATTGTACATGTATATGTATATACACTCAATATTCCATTCTGTATATATTGCGTACAAAGTCTGCAAACCTAGTAATAAGGGTTAGGGTTAGGGTTGGCTTGGGCACGCCCTGCCCCCCTAGATGTCCCAGGCAAATCATTGCTGTAGACAATGACATGTAAAAATACATTATTTTCAACTTTTATGAACAGAGTAATAACTAAAACAAAAGCACTAATAATAATAATAATAATAATAATAATAATAATAATAATAATAATAATAATAATAATAATAATAATAATAATAATAATAATAATAATAATAATAATAATAATAATCATAATAATAATAATCATAATAATAATAATAATAATAATAATAATAATAATAATAATAATAATAATAATAATAATAATAATAATAATAATAATAATAATAATAATAATAATAATAATAATAATAATAATAATAATAATAATAATAATAATAATAATAATAATAATAATAATCATAATCATAATAATAATAATAATAATAATAATAATAATAATAATAATAATAATAATAATAATAATAATAATAATAATAATAATAATAATAATAATAATAATAATAATAATAATAATAATAATAATAATAATAATAACAATAATAATAAGTCTCTCACCTGTCTTGGTTAGCCCTCCTTCCATGTCTCACTGAACTGGTTGAAGGCAGGGCTTCTGCTCCTTCTGCTCCTTGCTCCTCCTCACTGATCGTCAACGTTAGCACATGGATAGCTCAAACTACTACTACTAAAACGTCTACAAATACTACTACTACTGCTACTACAACTACTACTACTGCTACTACTACTACTACCACTACTGTAACTGAGGGGTACAATTCCCTGACTGTATTGATAAGTATGGTATCATTAAACCACTACCGCTTTATGTACTTTAATTACTGGCCATACAGTACACGATATATGAATATGATGAACACTTCCCACAATGAAATCGGTTCCAGTCAAAGGTATTAATCAAGTATTTAATGGAGCAAAAGGTACATAGGATACTTTACATTATTCTTTGAATGCACTTGTAAGGCAAAGGAGTATGCGTAAGCAAATCAATAACGAATGTCCATTCTCTGGTTATGCAGGAGGTAATTATACAACCTGAATCTTAGGGAATTATATCTATGGTGCACTAGTAATAGCGGGAGATACTGGAAGGGGTTCCCACTGGTTGTAAGCCAGCAGGGGGGGTAGAAGATCTGTCGGTAGTAGGACGTCTGGTCAACGATGACTAGGGAGACTTCAGGTACAGAAGCCGGTGCAGTAGCCTCTTGATCCACAGACGAATACAGCTTGGTTCTCTTGTAGACTGTAGCTCCACAGGGAAGAAAGCTAGTCGGCCTCAGACTCTCTGGGCGCCGACTCGACTTGACTCCTCTCGGGGTAAATCCAACACGTGCAGGCGTCGGCGATTATCCGCTCCATAAATCACAGGACCAAAGCAAATATATTCCAGCCGCAAAGGGCTATGTAGTCGTCGGGTAGATTAATCCAGTGTACATGTCCATACGGCTCTCGTCTAGGTCTCCTCGGGTGAAAGCGCCATGCGGTCGGCCCAGCCTGGATAAGAACTCTAGCTAATACGAGAAAGCGTTGGAGATGCTGGTCACTGTAGAATTCTAACCGCACGATACACTATACACAAATAGACTATTAAAGACTCAATAGAAATATGTCGCACTCGACGGTATAGCGCCAAACTCTGACAATTCAGTTACTAATTCGCACGCGGTCTCGATGCTCTATTCTGAGGCCAAACAGGCCATACTTCACCGCACGTTGTATCGTGGGTGAGGCTTCAACTTATTGGTAACATACTAAGGCTAAGGGTACGGAGGTAAGGGGCGAGAGGGCTTCTATATTCACCTGCGCCGTATTTATACGCACGGTGAACAAACTAGTTCCACTCTCATTTCTGTCGCGTATCCCTGGGCAAGGTCGGGCATGTCCAGACACATCTTGACGGTGACTTTGAACCTGGCTCCGGAGGCCGGTCCCTGGCGCCGGTGGACCGCTGTCCAATAGGAGAATGAACTATTATGGTCTGGGCTAAAGGGATATTCCGTGTATATGTACAAGGAATATACAAGGGATATCAAACGATATACAAATACTATGCAATATATATCAATAAATAAATATATATATTCGGTTTAATCTGATCCTTCATAACAGCCGCACCCTAATTAGTCCCACCTAATTAGCTAAGCAGAGACAGATTAACCGCACTGTCCTCTACTCAATGTCTGTTGTGAGGGGTCTGTCAGTTCACAAAGTCATGGGGTCATGGTCGTCATCGATGGTATCGGGGAGCCTTGGCAGTTCTATTAGCCTCGCCACGGGTCGGGTGTAGGTCCGCCCTTGGACGAGCACTTCGGCTGCTCGGACCTTTCCGTCGGCACCGGTGATCACTTTGCTTACGCGGCCAGCCGGCCACATAGCTCGGGGTAGTGACTGGTCGATAATCATGACGACTGTTCCTTCTGTCAAATTGTCTCTCTCTTTCACCCATTTCTGGCGGGTCTGTAGAGACGGTAGGTAGTGGAGTAGGAAGCTGTTCCAAAACTTGTCAGCCAATACTTGACTGTACCTCCACATTCTTCGGCCGTTCGCTTCTTCAGGCCTGTACATTGTCTGTGGTAGCGCGGGGTCCCGCCGCCCCATCAAGAGTGTGTTGGGGGTGACTGGGTCGACATCTGCTACATCACTTGAGACGTAACCGAGGGGCTTTGAGTTCAATACTCCCTCGATCTCCGTGAGGACTGTCATTAAGACTTCTTCCGCCACGGTCTGGGCCCCAAGCACGGCGTACAGGGCTGTCTTTATTGAACGTACTTCTCGTTCCCAAGTTCCACCGAAGTGAGGTGCGTTCGGGGGATTAAACTGGAAGTCAATCTGGTATGGAGCGAGGTGGGTCTTAAGTTCTGGGCCCATAGCTTGGAAGCTCTCTCTCAGCTCTCTTTCTCCGCCTTTGAAGTTTGTCCCGTGATCAGACAACAATATAGACGGTTTACCTTTCCGCGATGTGAATCTTCGGAAGGCCATAAGGAATGAGTCTGTGCTCATGGTTGGAAGGAGTTCTATATGCATCGCTCGGGTGGTCATGCATTTGAATACAATACCCCACCGCTTCTCGGTGCCTCTTCCTTTCTTTATATACAGCGGGCCGAAACAGTCCATACCGGTGGAGTGAAAGGGCTTGTCGCCGAGTCGGAGGCGACAGGGAGGTAGGTCAGCCATCCGGGGTATACTGGGCTGCGCTCGCCACTTACGACAGTCTAGACAGGTTCGCTGGAAGCGCCACACTGCTTCTCTCCCTTGCAGTATCCAATAACGACGTCTGATCTCCGCGAAGACTCTCTCTGCCCCGGCGTGATGCACATCCTCGTCGTATTTCTTTATGATCAGCTCTGTGACCTTGTGTCGGCTGTTTAAGACTATCGGGTACTTGACGTCATCCGGTAAGTCTGGAGCTCTCCGCAGACGACCACCCACTCTGATGAGACCATGGGCGTCGCTCTCGGGGGCTAGGTGGAGCAGTCTGCTGTCTGATGGGACGGGCTTTGCTCCCTGTAGACAGTCTAGCTCATCGGGGAACGAGTCTCTCTGGGCTCGTTGTAGTAGAAGAAGTTCTGCTTCTTCGTAGTCAGCTGCTGTAAGGTCAGTAGTGAGCTGAACCTCTGGGTGGTGCCACAGGAATGTCTTTCGCTGCGCACTCTCTAGGGTGAGGCAATCGTCTATGTCGGGGTCTGTGGAGACGAGTGTGTTCAATCCACAGAACATAGATTTCTTGTTTTCTGCCTCCTCTTTACTCGCTTCCCGTGGGGTGGGTGTAGGCCACTCTTCTTCCGGGAGCTTAAGGAACTCTGGCCCGTCACTGTATAGGTTGTGACGGGTGAGGTCATCCAGGGACATTCCCCGGGTGATGACGTCAGCTGGGTTGTGTTTTGTGTCCACATACCTCCAGCTTGCTACTTCTGTTAAATCTTGAATCTCTGTGACTCTGACTCCCACGAAGACCTTGTATCTGCACGAATCAGACCGGATCCATGTGAGTACTGTCGTGGAGTCTGACCACAAGATTGTTCTTTGCACCGGAATGGTGAGTTCACGTTGGATTAACGTGGCGAGTTGCGCTCCTGCTAGGGCTGCGCAGAGCTCTAGACGCGGGATAGATTGTTGCTTTCGTGGGGCTATTCTTGAGCGGGCCAGGATGAAAGCAGTATGTATTTCTCCTCCCTCCTCTCGGGCACGCAAGTAGGCCACCGAACCGTAGGCTACTTCGGAGGCGTCGCTGAAGACGTGCAGGTCCATCTGGCACGTCTCCGGCCTCACTGTGGGTGGGAAGTAGCTGCGGCGTATGTTAACACCTGGGAGTGAGCTGAGTTCCGTCTCCCACTCTCTCCATGTGGATGCAATGTGTTCGGGTATGGGGTCGTCCCAGCCCTGGTCCTTGTCCCATAACGCTCTTACAATCATCTTTGCCCTGGTGGTGTAAGGTAGAATACATCCCAACGGGTCATATTGTCTGGCGAGTGTTCTGTATACACTCCGTCTGGTGGTCGGTAGTGCAGTCGACCTTCCCTGCTCCTTGGTCAGGGTTGTGTGTTTATAATGGAGCGAGTCTGTTTTGAAGCGCCAGACTAGTCCTAATGTCATTTCTTGGGCTTCTCCTGGGATGGTCGCCATCCAGGTCTCGCTGCTTGCTGCCTTGTCCTCGGGGGAGAGGCTGCGCAATACTTGCGGGTCGCTGCTGGCCCACTGCCTGAGATCAAAGCCGCCTTTGATCAGGGAGGCGCGGAGCTTGAGTAGAAGGGCCTCGGCTTCTTCTGGCGTCGAGACGCTTTGCAGACAGTTGTCCACGTAGAAACTATTTTCTACACTTTTTCGGACCTCTTCATCAGCTGCTGGGTCCTCTGCGACGTGTTTTTGCAGTGCAAACGTAGCACAGCATGGGCTGCATGTGGTTCCGAAAGGGAGGACTTCCCATTGATAGATGGCTGGTTGCTCATCCCCGATCCTCTCTCTCCATAGGAACCGCAGCAGGGGCTTGTCCTCCTCCACTAGTCTCACCTGCAGGAACATCCCTTTGATGTCGCCGCTGATGGCCACCTTGTCCTGGCGGAAACGTAGTAACACGCCTAGTAGGGAGGGGCCGAGTGTTGGGCCGGGCAAGAGCTCTTTATTCAGATTTTGTGATCCGATCTGGTAGCTGCAGTTGAACACAATACGATCCTTGCCGTTGTGGTGGACTTTGTCTCTGGCTAGGCGCCGCTCTGTGTTCAATAGATACCGCTCCGTCGCTTCTTTTGGGGCGTGGAAGGTGGGCATACCCTCTCGCCTCAGGAGTGGAGTTGCGTATCTCATCACTCCGTTGACTTTGACTCTCTTTGTCCCTTGCTCGAGGAGTGCTATGGCGTAAATGTCTTCCTTGGAACGAATGTCTTTATTTTCGTTCTTAAAGGGCATTGTCTCTAGTGTCCATAGCCTCTCGACATGCTGTAGGAGGGTGGTGTCTTCTTCTGTCACTCTGGAGTGGAGGCAGCTAGTGGCTGCTGTTCGGTTAAGAGACTTAGCGAGGGGGCCTTGTAATGTCCATCCTAGGCGGGTCTCGACTGCTGCAGGACAGCCCCTGGGCCCTGTGTGGACCCGGTCTATCGGGACTATGAGGTCTGCATGGTCGGAGCCTATCAGCAGGGTCGGGGTGGCGCCGTCTATGAGCGGGATAGGTAGTTGACGCAGGTGCACATATTTATCCATCAGCTTGGCGATGGGGTAGGTATACTGCGACAGGCCTATTTCTTGGCTGGTGAAAGCATTAGTAATCCTATACCGTCTCTCTGGCTGCCCGCTTGCTGCGATAGTGAAGGAGACATTCTCGCCCTTTATCGTCTTTAGATCTCTTCTTATTGTCCGAATCGTCATCTGGTTTTCGCTCCCCCGCAGCCCCAGCTGGGCTGCAGCGGATGCGAGGAGAAGGGTCTTCTCTGACCCGTCGTCAAGGACGGCGTAAGTGTCCATGACCTTGTCTTGGTAACTCAGTGTTACGCGGACCACCTTTAAGAGCACTCGGGCGCCCCCGCTGCTGGCGGGGTCAATGTACATAACACTTGCCTTTGTGCTGCTTGAGGGTGCAGGCTTTCTTCTGTTACTGTCGTGTAGGACATCTAGGTGGGCTCCGTCACACCGACTACACCTCTTCTTTAAGCGGCAGTCGGCTGCCATGTGACTGCGCGCACATCGGTAACAGCGTCGGTTGGACTTTATCCATTGACCCACCTCGTCGGCGGTCATCTTCTTGAATGTGTCACATTGTGACAACCAGTGTTCTTTCTCGCAGTACGGGCACACCATCTTCCACTTCTCTTTCATCGAGGGGGTACTGTGGTTCTTGCTGCTCGGTACTGGTTCTGATTGGTGCATGACGGTCACCAATCTTCGGCCATCGTTTGCTCTCCTAGGTCCCTCTCTGGAGCTTGGGGTGCTCCGCATGAACGTATCCAACCGTAGGCTGTTGACTTCTCTCGCTAGGAAGTCGGCTATGTCTAGGAGGGATGGCTCGGGACCGTTAGGGTCACGGTGGTCTCTTTGCCGCCTGAAGCAGTCTTGTCGGGCGGGCGGAAGCTTCTCTAAAATCCTCTCGACATTAGAGTTCGCGTACAGTTCGTGCATACCCTTTTCTCTTTGCGCCCCCAGCATCCCTACCAAGGATTGTACCTTGATAGACAGGTCATCTAGTGAGCGATTGTCTGTGGCTGGGGGTAGGCGGTCGATATGCCTTATCTCTTGTATTACGTAATCCCATATGCGTCCATATCTTTGGTCGAGTGCTGCTAGAGCTGCTGTGTATGGGGTAGTAGAGGTGGCATAGGCCAGCGCTATATTGTGCGCTCGGGGCACCTTGAGGTGCTTCAGTAGGATAGCATACTTGTACGGTTCGTCTGCTACATCGGACATCATTGTCTCTAAGCACATTCGTAGCTCGGTGTACTGTGCTCTGTTCTCGTGGGTGAAGTCCGGAAACGTCGGTGTGCCAATGTATGATGCCATGGATGGCTGGCACATCGGTGAACGTTGGAAGAGAGGCCTCCTAGGCGAGTCTCCTCTTACGCCTCTTGGTGGGCTGGTACCTGCTGGGTACCATGGCCCGCGTATCCAGGTGCTATTCCTCGGGGCTGGTCGTGCGTCAAGCTCACCCGTGAATTGAGTCGGGGGTCTGTAGCGCAGAGCCGCGGGGGTAGAGCCTGGGCTGTACTGGACCTCCTGGTCCTGTGGAGTTCTGTGCTGCTGTCGGGCTTGACTCTCCTCCTCTCCCTCTTCTTCTTGCTCTGGCAGGTCCTCTAGATCCTGTAGTCGTCTATTTAGCCTCTCCGCGGTGTAGACCGTTTCTTCCTTGTAGCTGGTCCTCGCATGGACCGGTCGGGGGAGGAGTTCGGAGGGGGGTATAGGCTCTCTCTGGTGGCCGGGCTCAGGGTCGCTTGATCGGGTAGGGGAGGGTGCCCTTGACCCGTGTCTTGACGAGGCCCTGGAACCCCGTGCGGAGGGAGGGGGTGTCGCCCTGGCGATCAGCTGCTCCATTATCTGCGCTTGTAATCGGTCGCGCTCTGCTTCTCTTTGGGCACCGGCAGCGGCGCGCTGGGCTTCGGCGGCGGCGCGCTCTGCTTCGGCCCGGTCTCTTACCATATTCTCTTCCGTCTGAAGGCGTCTAATCTCTAGACGTATACGATCTTCGTCGCTCCGTTGCTGCGCTTGAATGCGTTCTCTTTCCATGGAAGAATGTTCGCGCTCGCTAAGCATCTGTGCTTGGAGTCGATCGCGTTCTGTAGAGGCTGCTAGGCTGGCGAGGAATGCCTGTGCCAGCATCTTGTCCGCCCCGCTGGGGGAAGACGCTGGTTGAGGTGATCCGCTCCCGGCAGTACTCGTTGGAGATCTGCTCTCCTGTGGCGAGTCCTGGAGATCCATCTCTGGGGTCTCTTCTTCTTGTAGCGGGTAGAGTTCCATCCCTGGAGAGCCGTCTTTATCCTGGAGCTCTCCGGGGACTACTTCTTCGGTCTTGGCGGGGGGTAAAGTCGTGTCAGGTCCCTCCTGGTCCCTACCGTGAGCTTGGTCAGTTACATTAGAACCCACTAGGGCCTCTATTGGCGGGGTAACCTGGGCGATAGGGTCGGACATAATTTTACTATCTACTTTTTCCGCGTTTACCGTCTGTAGAAGGCTAGGTAGTATACTGGCAACGTAATCCTCTAAGTACTGAGGTGTCTGCCGTCTACGCTGCGGGCGATCTACTTTAGGAGAACCGTTTTGTGGAGTGTTCATCATAGGCCATGTCAATATTAATACCACTATATTAATATTACACTAGTTGTATTGATAAGTATGGTATCATTAAACCACTACCGCTTTATGTACTTTAATTACTGGCCATACAGTACATGATATATGAATATGATGAACACTTCCCACAATGAAATCGGTTCCAGTCAAAGATATTAATCAAGTATTTAATGGAGCAAAAGGTACATAGGATACTTTACATTATTCTTTGAATGCACTTGTAAGGCAAAGGAGTATGCGTAAGCAAATCAATAACGAATGTCCATTCTCTGGTTACGCAGGAGGTAATTATACAACCTGAATCTTAGGGAATTATATCTATGGTGCACTAGTAATAGCGGGAGATACTGGAAGGGGTTCCCACTGGTTGTAAGCCAGCAGGGGGGGTAGAAGATCTGTTGGTAGTAGGACGTCTGGTCAACGATGACTAGGGAGACTTCAGGTACAGAAGCCGGTGCAGTAGCCTCTTGATCCACAGACGAATACAGCTTGGTTCTCTTGTAGACTGTAGCTCCACAGGGAAGAAAGCTAGTCGGCCTCAGGCTCTCTGGGCGCCGACTCGACCTGACTCCTCTCGGGGGGAAATCCAACACGTGCAGGCGTCGGCGATTATCCGCTCCATAAATCACAGGACCAAAGCAAATATATTCCAGCCGCAAAGGGCTATGTAGTCGTCGGGTAGATTAATCCAGTGTACATGTCCATACGGCTCTCGTCTAGGTCTCCTCGGGTGAAAGCGCCATGCGGTCGGCCCAGCCTGGATAAGAACTCTAGCTAATACGAGAAAGCGTTGGAGATGCTGGTCACTGTAGAATTCTAACCGCACGATACACTATACACAAAGACTCAATAGAAATATGTCGCACTCGACGGTATAGCGCCAAACTCTGACAATTCAGTTACTAATTCGCACGCGGTCTCGATGCTCTATTCTGAGGCCAAACAGGCCATACTTCACCGCACGTTGTATCGTGGGTGAGGCTTCAACTTATCGGTAACATACTAAGGCTAAGGGTACGGAGGTAAGGGGCGAGAGGGCTTCTATATTCACCTGCGCCGTATTTATACGCACGGTGAACAAACTAGTTCCACTCTCATTTCTGTCGCGTATCCCTGGGCAAGGTCGGGCATGTCCAGACACATCTTGACGGTGACTTTGAACCTGGCTCCGGAGGCCGGTCCCTGGCGCCGGTGGACCGCTGTCCAATAGGAGAATGAACTATTATGGTCTGGGCTAAAGGGATATTCCGTGTATATGTACAAGGAATATACAAGGGATATCAAACGATATACAAATACTATGCAATATATATCAATAAATAAATATATATATTCGGTTTAATCTGATCCTTCGTAACAACTACTATTACTGCTAGTACTGCTACTACTACTGCTACTACTACTGTTATAAAAGTCGAACTACTAACTACTAACTGTCCGACAGAAATGATCTAGTGGACGAATTGTGCAGGCTTGTTCTACTCTTTTTTTCTGGCAGTAACTTCCGCCTCCTTCGTCACTTCCTCCCAATCTTTTCCGTTTCATTCTAGTACAAAAAATGGCCAAGATATTGATAAAAATGTAACGCATGTAAAATTATATCTGGCACATTTTACGCGTGCGTAAAAGTTTATTTAGCATCGAATTGAAATGATCCTGGTTGAGTCATTTATTGGTTTATCAAGACAAAATAAAAAGTAGCATGTAGTTTCAAGGCCACGTCATAATGCCACGCCGGGAAAAACCCGGAAATGGACTAAGTTTTCGAGACAGAGCGGCACAAACTGATGACGTCACTTCATCACGGCGCCGTGAGCCGCGACCGGGAACCGTTAACGGCGTTAACGTGCTGCGTTAACGCTATACTACTATCACGCGATAATATAATTAACGCATTAATCTAAACCTTTTTTATTTTATTTTTTTTTTATGTTTTTTTTTTTTTACCTTTATTTACACAGGGTAGGTTCGCTGAGCACAGATGCCCTTTTTCAGGAACGCCCTGCTTCACATTCATACAGTTCCATTCACACCTGGGAGCTGCCCAGTACAACCACAGTTGACACCATTGGCCACTGAGCAACTCCACTGGAGCAGTTGATTCAAGCCATGTCACATAGTTCAAGTTTGAAATGATTCTTTCTGTTTTGCTCCTGAGAGTGTGCTAGATACTGTACTGTACTGGTAATATTATTTATTTGTGTTAACTTCTGAATAAAACAACTTATTAAACACAAGTACATCTTATTGAACATTATTTTGATATTTCATTACCAATTATCATAGCAAAACAGCTTTTTCAAACAGTCTGTAATGCATTTTGGAAACGGGAGATGGGCTCATGGTGTAATGGGCCACCTGGCCTGAGAAACATAAGGGGGAAAGAAAAAGTAAGGACTTACTTCTGGTCATTATTTGGGTAGAACACACATATTTTGAATGCCTTCGGCAGTTTTTTTTTTTTTTTTTTGCCATTTTAATCTAGAGTAATCTAGATTAAATCCAGGATTGCAGATAGATTAATCTAGATTAAAAAAATGTATCTATGCCCACCTCTAATATATATCGAATTAAAGCCGTATTTGTTGGCTGTATTTGTATTTGTTGAAAAAGTAAATTTTCTTTATTGTATCAGGAACTTCAGAATGTCATCTTTCAAAAGAGACCAGGCTAATGCATGTGCTAAGTATAACGTATAGTATTTTGGTTTGCAAAAAAAGTATGCAGTCCTCAAAAAGGAAAACTAAAATGGCCACTTTTGGGGGCGATTTTTAAGGACTTTGAGAGAGTTATGCATGCCTTTGTGACAACACGGCTGGACTACTGCAACACGCTCTACGTTGGCGTTGGCCAGGCCTCGCTGTCGCATCTTCAGCTGGTCAAAAACTCTGCTGCTCGGCTGTTGACAGGGACACGCAAACGAGAGCACATCACTCCTGTCCTCGCCTCCCTTCAGTGGCTGCCTGTGCAGTTTAGGATCCATTTTAAGATCTTGTTGTTTGCCTAAAAAAGCAATAAATGGTCTGGCCCCACCCTACCTCACCGAGATCCTGCACCCCTACACCCAATTACGGTCTCTGAGGTCTGCTGACCAGTCCCTCCTTGTTGTCCCCAAATCCAGGCTAAAAAACAGGGGGGAACGTGCGTTTGCGGTTGCAGCCCCCAAACTCTGGAACGAGTTGCCCCCCCCCACATTAGGCTGGCCCCAACGCTCCCGATGTTCAAATCCCATCTTAAAACACATCTGATCTTCCTAGCATTTAAAAAAAATTATGTACAGTACTACAGTCTGCTGCCGTAATTAGTTTGTAGTTCTGTGTGCATTGTATTGTGTTTAGTCTATGTGTTTTTTTTACTATATTATTGATTGATTGTGAAGCACTTTGGTCAGCTTTGCTGTTTTCAAACGTGTGTAGTAAATTCCTACAGAACCCCTACAATAATCTAAGGTTATTGTAGTACAGTACAATGAGATTGCTTATCTGGAAGGAGGAGAAAGGGATCATATTGATAGAATTGTTGATCTCTTCATCTGACTTAAAGCAGATGAAGAATTAAACGTGTAGCCAGACAAACCATGAACTATAGTCCAATTCAACATTTATTTGATCAGAGCCAGAGGCCAAGGTGAATAAGACAAAAGATTATCAGAAAACATTAACAGGGCTGTCTGTGTACAGAAATCACAATCAGGTTTGCATAATCAAACCCCAATATGTACAGAAACAGTCACTTGGTAACATAATTTGAACATACATTGACCATACTGCACACATTATACATGAGTAAATCTGGTTTCAGATATTAAGGATTACACTAAACTTAAACAACAAATGGTGTTTCCCATGTATTTACTCACATAAAATGCAAAACAGCACAGCATCAGTCTCTCGGTGGTGGAGGGGTGGAGCCGCAGATCGGGGGTGGTTGATCTGGGCTCCAGACTAACATTTTGTGTCCCCTTTTATCTTGTAATTTCCAGCCAATAATAGTACATTCTACTAATATGGTCCTCCAATCCGGCGTCTTCTGGGGGCGGTCTCCCCTTCTCCCTGGTTTCCTCTGGGGGGGGGGGGCCGGCTGCCCCCCCCTCCTTGATCTTCTGTGTGGGTCTTGTCCCACGGGTGGGGGCTGGTGTGATGTCATCTGGTGGGGTGGTGTGAATAGCCTCCTCCTTTGGGCCATATTACCATACAGTACTAACCAGAATTCTATAGTGGGGGGTGGAGAATGGCTCTCTATCACCCCTGTATCCATCCATATTTAGCACTGAAAACCCACAGAGTAGCTGTGATGACTTCTATAACCAGAGTGTAATCACCCTTCCTTTCATGTGACATCCTAAATGGTAGTATTCTTTGTAAGTTACCTACACCAACCTTTATTTACCAGATAATATAACAGTGTTAAATTTACCAGGATTTAGATTGAGTCCCCATTTCATCTGTGGGGTGCAACTTATTTACATAGTCTTTGTTGTCTCTTGATTACATTTAGCTTGAGGGGGCTTTGTGACCTGTAACTGTTCTCCTACATACCATTTGGGTAAGCAGCCTTCTCATGAGAGGGGGTTGGTGTGGAATGTCTGTCTCTCCTACATTATGACTCTCTAATTATTCACACATATTATTTATGAAATTCAACGTCAATATTTACCACACGTGCTATAT
The DNA here is from genome assembly GCF_963971535.1 of Notolepis coatsorum. Lineage (NCBI taxonomy): Eukaryota > Metazoa > Chordata > Actinopteri > Aulopiformes > Paralepididae > Notolepis > Notolepis coatsorum. The sequence goes on along the minus strand of NC_140169.1, from coordinate 71,277,731 downwards.
AAATAAAGTTGGACTGGATTGGATTGGACAGACCACATCTAAATGTTCATTAGAAAATCAAACTGTTGCTGGAAGAAAAGACCTGAGTCATTCAGTAGAACATTGAGGCATCACTAGTCGCTCACCGAATGAGCTTCTGGGTCAGTTCAAAAACACTATTTTCTTTTTTATCTGCCCGTGTTCTCTTTTCCACAGTGACCTCAGTTTTGACAGGACAGTTCAGCCGCATCATTACTCTTCACCTGCTCGCTTGACCAAAAGTTGACATCTTTTTGGTCAGTGGCCAGACGCCCCGCCCGCTTCCTGGCGTTATTGAACAGGAGAGGACTTGCATCGCAGCATATCACTGTAACCCGCCACCTCTGTGACCATGTTGTTTTACTACCGGCTGTCCCCATCCGCCAGGCGTGAGCTGTACTGGCCACTGCCCCAGAGACCATCACTTATATAGGGACTAAGGCTACGGCCCCGCCCCAGAGACCATCACTTATATAGGGACTAAGGCTACGGCCCCGCCCCAGAGACCATCACTTATATAGGGACTAAGGCTACGGACCCTGCCCCAGAGACCATCACTTATATAGGGACTAAGGCTACGGACCCTGCCCCAGAGACCATCACTTATATAGGGACTAAGGCTACGGACCCTGCCCCAGAGACCATCACTTATATAGGGACTAAGGCTACGGACCCTGCCCCAGAGACCATCACTTATATAGGGACTAAGGCTACGGACCCTGCCCCAGAGACCATCACTTATATAGGGACTAAGGCTACGGACCCTGCCCCAGAGACCATCACTTATATAGGAACTAAGGCTACGGACCCTGCCCCAGAGACCATCACTTATATAGGGACTAAGGCTACGGACCCTGCCCCAGAGACCATCACTTATATAGGAACTAAGGCTACGGACCCTGCCCCAGAGACCATCACTTATATAGGGACTAAGGCTACGGACCCTGCCCCAGAGACCATCACTTATATAGGGACTAAGGCTACGGACCCTGCCCCAGAGACCATCACTTATATAGGGACTAAGGCTACGGACCCTGCCCCAGAGACCATCACTTATATAGGGACTAAGGCTACGGACCCTGCCCCAGAGACCATCACTTATATAGGGACTAAGGCTACGGACCCTGCCCCAGAGACCATCACTTATATAGGGACTAAGGCTACGGACCCTGCCCCAGAGACCATCACTTATATAGGGACTAAGGCTACGGACCCTGCCCCATAGACCATCACTTATATAGGGACTAAGGCTACGGACCCTGCCCCAGAGACCATCACTTATATAGGGACTAAGGCTACAGACCCTGCCCCAGAGACCATCACTTATATAGGGACTAAGGCTACAGACCCTGCCCCAGAGACCATCACTTATATAGGGACTAAGGCTACAGACCCTGCCCCAGAGACCATCACTTATATAGGGACTAAGGCTACGGACCCTGCCCCAGAGACCATCACTTATATAGGGACTAAGGCTACGGACCCTGCCCCAGAGACCATCACTTATATAGGGACTAAGGCTACGGACCCTGCCCCAGAGACCATCACTTATATAGGGACTAAGGCACCATTAACGCGTTAACGCACAATTCCCATTACGCACGATTTACCTTTAAAATGTGTTTTTATATATATATTATTTTTTTACTTTACTTATTTTTTTTTTTTTACTAGACTTCACTCAGGTGTATTATTGATACTCTCATTGATACTATGTTTGTTTCTGACTCAATGTGTGTGTGTGTGTGTGTGTGTGCGTGCGTGCGTGCGTGCGTGCGTGCGAGAGAGAGAGAGAGAGAGAGAGAGAGAGAGAGAGAGAGAGAGAGAGAGAGAGAGAGAGAGAGAGAGAGATTACATACTTTAATGAATCGATTGACAGCACTAATAGGGACATTTCACTTTAGTAGAACAGGTTTCAGCAGTCTTACCTCTAAGTAAGTGTAACGGAGGTACCGTGAGTATATCCACAGTCACGATGGACTTCATGTGTTGCGAAGTGACTGTGGCACGTAGCGGTACTGCAAGTAAACTCACTCGCCTTAAAAGGCATCCAGACCCATTACTTAGAAGTGAATTCACCTCTTGGTATAGTGGTCTGCGATGTCGCCCGCGGTGCGGGAGACCGCGGTTCGACTCCCACTCAGGGCAGTCAAATGAGACCGGTTTCATAAGGTCATCTACAATTAAACTAGCGACCGCTGCTACCCCTCTCAGTCCACACCACCGCTCCTCCTCAGGGTCTGGCTCTTCACCAACTGTTTCGCCTGTTTTACTGCAACACTACTATCACCGACATCTAAGAAGGGAGATCCCCCCTTGAACGGCCCTTCTAAGGTTTCTCTCCTCCACATTGCCTGTGGTGCATTTTTTCCTATTGCTAGGTTTTAGTGAGTTTTTGATCCTTACCTTCGCGTCGGGTATGTCTGGGAGTGTTGCATTCATTTCATTCATTTATTTTGCATTTATTAAAATTATTTTGGACTTTATGGTGTTCTTGTTTTTTTCTTGACTTATTGTGATGTTTCTTCTTGACTTGTTTAAAGAAGACGTGTCCGGCCCATGGGGACATTAACGTGTGTTGTCGGGCCTTACAAATACATTTGATTTGATTTGATTTGATTCACTCACTTGCATTCCTCTTGGGGACCAAGTATAAATATCATACATGTCTGAAGTATAAACAAACTACCTGCTGTGCGGATTTCAATAAAACGGGCAATTCTGAGTCAAAGATACGTGTTTGTTTTGGCTTTTGATGTGTGTTTTATGTACCGATTTATTACCTTTGAAGTAATAAAAGCAGATCCGATCCGGTTAATTTGTTTTGAGTGTGCTGTGTGTCTTTGCCTTGCAGCGGATGTTTGAGGAGTGGTTACCATGGTTACATGCTGCCTCGCTGGAAGAAAGATTCCAAACGTTCTGTGAGAAGTTGACTGGTCAAACTTCACCTCAATTGAGGAATAATTCCGATACTCCACATTTTAAAACAGCAACATTAGCTCCAAAAAACGAAAGCAAGTCCCTTTGACTCAAAAAATATATATTACACAGAATAATATTGCTGTGGGCGGCTAAGTGGTGCAGTGGGCAAGGCGCTCGCCACTAACGCAGGGGATGCTGGGTTCGAGCCCAGCGCTCGGTGTTGCTTCCGGCTTGGCCAGTCATTCATACTAACACAATTGGCAGTATTAGGGGGTGGGAAAGCCGGTGGGTGGGGATCGGACGCTGTGGACAGCGACTCCTACAGGTCGGTTGGTGCGCCTGTACAGCAGAATCAGGAAGCAACGGGGGCAGCGTGAGCCTCCCACGCGTTACTCCTCGCCACTGAGAGATTGCGCTGTACAGGTGAAAAGATGCGACAGCTGCCTCCTCGAGTACCGGAGGGGACACGTGATGCAAGGCTTGGTCCACATTGCTAGCCGACCAGTGGGAGGCATGGTCTAACAACGTTCGAGACAGGGGAGGAATTGGATAATACGAAATTGGGATGGGAGAAAAATAGAGAATGGGGAGAAAAAGTAGATAAAAAAAAATAATATTGCTGTATTGTTTGTTAGATACTTCAGAAGTATCATATGGAGACCTGGTCCTCAAAATGAATGGAAGTGAATGAGGAGCCTGGTGGTGTTGACAGGGACAGCAGTGGTGGCTATCTTAATAATAGATTACTTTAGATACAGGTAAGACTGCTAGCTTACTAGTAGATGACTTTAGATAGAGGTAAGACTGCTAGCTTACTAGTAGAACGACTTTAGATATAGGTGTATTCTGAATGACAAGTATGACAACATCACCGTTGTGAAGGGCATATGGGCGAGTGGTGATATGGGGGGAAACCCGGTAATAATTCGGTAATAATAAAATGTCACTCGGCTGCATTTAAGCAAAGCCGCTCAGTATAGTCGTCCACTATGTTCAATGCACGTTATGGTAGCTTGTTACATGCTAGGTAGCTAGCCGGCTAATGCTGGATTAGCCTCACGGCCACTTGTCATACTCATCCGACTCGAAGGAGACGTGTCGTGTGCTGTTGTTCGCCCCCATGTCAGACAGACCGCACTGATATCCGAAAGCGACAACTCAACATGCAATTATTTTCATCCACGATGTGTTTTTGTCTAAGTTTGTCTCTACGTTGTCAAGCCAGTGACAGGAGTCTAGGTCTGCACGCAGTGGTCTATCCACTTCCCCTAGATGCGCGACATCTTCTAGAAAACGAGTGTTCATTGGAGGAGCTTAGAGCGCATCTGTACAACGATGATGTTCATTGGTTATGGATTATTATGAGGCGCAAATGGGAGGAATCATAAGGGGGGAGTCAGAGTTAGGCTTGTGCCAGTGAGCGAATCAGCAGATTGCAGAATAACTTTATTTTGTTTTGTTATTATTACTAGTCGCCAGACTGGCGAGTGGTCTTCGTGAATCACTCGCAAAACATAAAAAATACTCGCATTTGGCGAGTAAAGTGGCCTAATTTCCTCCCCTGCTAGTAGATGACTTTACATTGAGGTAAAATGGCTAGCTTACTAGTAGATTACTTTACATTGAGGTAAGACTGCTAGCTTACTTAGGGTGACCAAACGTCCTATTTTGCCCGGACATGTCCTCTTTTCACGCCCTGTCCGGGGGGGGGGTTTATAAATTCATGGAAATGTCTGGGTTTCATTGTTTTTCAGTTTCAGTTTCAGTTTCACGCCCCTTTGCGAGCATCTGAAGGCTCTGGACTGCATTTTTCGCCGAACATATAAATTACCGAATTAAAGCGCCATTTGTTGCCGTTCGAATGCCATCTGAATCGCCAAAGGCTCCAGAATTCAATCATCCGCCCATTGCGAAAATGATTGGTCAGCATTGTAACTTGTAGCCAACAATGAGTGTATAGCTTTCCAGTGATATCCAGTGATGCCAGTAACGCGTTACTAAGTAACGCGTTATTGTAATCTGATTACTTTTCCCCGAAAATAGTAATCTAACGCGTTAATCTTTAAAAGCCAGTAATCTGATTGCAGTTACTTGTCCAAGTGGCTGTGCATTACTATTTCGTTACTATCTCATCATAAATTCATAATGCAGGCGGAATGCAGTATTTTATTTCGTTTTCGACAGTCAAAAATAAATTTTGAGCTGTTTTTCTTATTTGGGAGTGATGTGGTGTGGCAGTGAAAGGGTTAAATACAAGAATGTGTCCTGCGGCGTGACTGGTCCCTCTGTCTGTGAGTGACTCTGCTTTTGTCCAATCACATTCCCCATACACAGTCTGCGAATCAGAGGCAGAGTAGGGCGGGTCTTCACAGCACGTCATGTGACATATGCGCCAATCGTGTGACAGCAGGGCTCCGTCGTCGGAGAATTCCACCCCAAAACGCTTGGCAAAATTAAAAGTGAAACCGCAAGATGACTTTTGCGGTTTCTGTTCAGAATTCCACCCCAAAACGCTCGTCTAAACGTAGCCTCAGTCACTACTTCACGGCGGAGGAAACAAAATACTGTCTACCGCTAAAAACAGCACATCCAATTGCATTGAAAGCATCTGGAATCACAACACTAGCCGACGCTTCGACTAGGTACAGGAGGGTTGATGGTGGCAGAGCAAAAGCTCTTATTTGCCAGATTTACAGTTAATTTACATGTTAAAGAGAGACTGATTGTATGTTTATAGAGAGACATTTATAAAAACAATGTAATAGTTACAGTTGATATAATTGAATAGTTCAGCCTGCATTTGTTAGATGTGATACACTGGTTTTGTAAAACCACTGGCTGGCTGCTCTAATGCTGTGAGCATCATAGACTGTTGCTTTACCATACTTGATGTTACAGAAGCTGAAGCACTAGTTTAAAGGGGAACTATCTTATAAATGGCCTTTTTGAGTGTTTAGCATTGTTTCCTAGCTATGTGAACTTATATTAATATGATCTATGTCTCAAAATTCTCATATTGGCGCATTCTTCCAATTCTCCTCTCACAATATTCACCCTCACTGAACTGAGTCATTTGAAAATGTGCCCTATATGTGATGTCATAAAGACACCGCTGCATGTTAATGTTCAGGCGGGGCCGTATAGCGCAGTGGTTTAGGAGCCCAGGCTCAAAACAGCTCGAGATCTTGAGGTAGAAAAATGCTGTTTTTGAGGACTTGATTAGAAATACAAAACAATGAATAAAAAAAAATATATATATAACAGAGGTGTTCCATAGACTCACAGGAATTGTGTAAAAGTGCCCAAATAGTGAAAGAAATAGTAAAATAGTTCCCCTTTAACAATTTACGTTATGTGCAGAGAAACAAGTTAAAAACAATTTATGCACTTTCAAAAAAACTGTTGGGGGAACGACGACGACTTCGTAACCTAGTTACTTTCAAAGTAACTAAGTTACTCTGATAATCAAGTAATCAGTAAAGTAACTTAGATTACTTTTTAAAGGAGTAATCAGTAAAAAAAGGTAATTACTTTTACAAGTAATCTGTGGCATCACTGGTGATATCCCATGTGGGGGTGAGCGAATCAGGCTTCAGGCTATGGATTTGCGGTGTTTTCCAGCGTATACAAAAAAAATATATATATTATTATGGAATATTGCAACTACTACACAAAAACGTGAGTACACAAGTTCAAGTTCAACTCATGTTCAGCCCTATGTTACTCATTAGCACTAAAAGTGATTTGTCTTTATTGTGTACGAAACTTCAGAATGTTATCTTTCAAAAGAGACCAGGCTTATGCATGTGCTATTAGCATAAAGTATAAAGATAAGCTTTGCAAAAAAAGTATGCAGTCCTCAAGTTCAAGTAAAAACAATGGCCTCTTTTCTGGGTGCATGTTAAAGGCCAACTTGCAGGTTAAACCCTATTCTTCAATTATGGGTAGTTTACATCATTCGTATGTAATTTCATTATTTATTTTTTTCCATTTGACGGCGGAAATGCCACTCAGAAAGTGTTAAAAAGGTCCACGCACGAATAACATGCACGGAGCAAATCAAAAAGCTTATCAGACGCTAGCAGGGCCGTGACGTCACTCGAGGCAACTTATGCCTTATGCCCGTCCGGGTCATAGTACTACTGGCTATATGGCTCTGGCTAACGTTACCCCGCTAACGTTAGCATTATGGCTACTGTCGTGAACCATTTCAAATCGGGCCATGTAAAAGAGTTTTGGGAACGAGTAAAATGTGCAGGTCCTCTTCTCAGATCTGTGGGGCAAAGCACTGCACACACATCATGCCGGCTAGCAAGCTACACGTCACGGCATGTTGATACGATAGCAGCCCTCGGATAGCACTCGGTGCATCAGTCACGAACCGGGCTACCACGATAGCTATTAGCTAACTAACATTAACATTACAAGCTCAAACACCTTATAACTATTACTATTGTCGTGTCCATAAGTTCCCTGGCAGAATACTTGTGAGGACAAAGGTATACAAAGAGGAGAGAACCATTTTAAATCGGGTGATGTTAGGAGTTTCGAGAATGCTGGCTACCAAGCTAGCTAACTTAGCTACTAATGTTATATACACAATATGTACAATGACACAATGATTTACATTATTACAAATATGGTAACGTGATTGTGGCTTTTACAAATAGTGGTTCGCTTTAGAGATGAATGGCTATGATCACGGAGCAATAGTGTTAAGTGAAACAGAGATTAGCTCCTCAGCTAGTAGTAGCAAGGCTCTCTGCTTCCTGCCACTACCTGCTGTGACTCTCAGAGCCCCTCGCTGCCCTGCACCTTGTGTGACCTTCATAACGCACGTTATGAACCATGGAGGTTGTGGTTTGGTCGACAAAATTTTTGATAAAAACTCTAAAACTGGGTCAATTTCCCTCAATTTTTCCCTCTTCATGAAAGTCACCGTTGCCCTAGTCACATTGTTTATTGAACAAAAATACAACCTGCAAGTTGGCCTTTAAGAGGTTAAAACAATAAAGGCATCTTACTAGTATAGATTACTTTACATTGAGGTAAGATGGCTAGTTTACTAGTAGATGCCTTTAGGTAAGACTGCTAGCTTACTAGTAGATGACTTTAGATATAAGATGGCTAGTTTACTAGTAGATGACTTTATATATCTTAAGATGGCTAGCTTACTAGTAGATCACTTTACATTGAGGTAAGACTGCTGGTTCTACTAAAGTGAAATATCCCTTTAAAGAGTCTCTTGACTCCTCTCCTCTCTTTGGTTATTTATTCCTCCATAGACGAGCACCTTCTGTACACTACCTTGACTTAGAAGCTGAAGCCACAATACCCGCGGCTGTCTCCCATCAGAGACAACCACAACAACAACAACAACAACAACAACACCACCAAAACAAATGCCGTTGCGGCGGTTGTCGGGTCAAATTGCATTTTGTCACAGGCGTGCCAATCGGAGAGAGATGTTGTTGATTCGCTCTCACCTCCCCCCACAACCGCAACCTTTCTTTCGACCTCATCTCCATCTCCAGCAATCTCAGGTGTCGTTTGCGGGGAGGGGGGGGGCGTGATAGGGGGTGTGGGGGTTCGTTCCGCGGTCCTCGACTTCAGCTTTGATCGGGCGGCGGTGGCGCTCGACGGGAGCATACAGTGACGCGACCGCGGGCCCTCGTCGCCTGCACACGAGTCGCCGGGATGCCTGTCAAGACTGGGGGGAAAATGATTTGTTATGCAAACCATTATTCATATCTGACAACGTGCGGAGTGGCTACTTTTGTATTAATGGCCCTTCACACGGAGAGCCCTTATTGATGTTGACAGACACACCTTCTGAAATACCGCACGGCCGGCCCACGGACGTGATTAATACACGGCAGAGTGAGGGAGGATTTAATATGTGTGTGTGTGTGTGTGTGTGTGTGTGTGTGTGTGTGTGTGTGTGTGTGTGTGTGTGTGTGTGTGTGTGTGTGTGTGTGTGTGTGTGTGTGTGTGTGTGTGTGTGTGTGTGTGTGTGTGTGTGTGTGTGTGTGTGTGTGTGTGTGTGTGTGTGTGCGTGTGTGTGTGTGTGTGTGTGTGTTACCTCGGGGACAGAGGCGTTTTGAGGTCACTGTACAGAGTTGTTATTCTGGTACAATTCCTCTCGATTTCCGACCACGTCAGCGCCGGTGGAATTTCGTGGTGCGTTAAGTGCCAAGGTGTAACGGAGGTACCGTGAGTATATCCACAGTCACGATGGACTTCAAGTGTTGTGAAGTGACTGTGGCACGTAGCGGTACAGCGAGTTAAACTCACTCCCCCTTAAAGGGCATACAGACACTTTACCAAGAAGTGAATTCACCTCTTGGTATAGGGGCCTGTGATGTCCCCCGCGGTGCGGGAGACCGGGGTTCGAGACTGGCTCAGGGCAAGCCAATTTGAACCGGCTACACAGGGTGTAAAGTACTCGAGTAATTGCACTTCGTTACAATACTTAAGTACTGTTTTTTGGGGATTTGTACTTTACTAGAGTAGGTTTGTATACTTGTACTTTTATTCAATAACATTTCAGAGAAAAACAACATAATTTTTACTCCTTACATTTAAAATGCAGACCTACAAAGTACAAAGTACTAATCTCGCAGGTCCAACTATTTTAATTAGTATATTTGTTTCTCTGGCCGAACTAACGTTAACATTATTAATCCTGCGGCCGCGCTTTATTTAAAAACAGCCAATCAAATCGCCATCAATGGAAAATGAACCCGCCCATACCCGTGCTGATTGGTCCTTGTGCAAGACTAGAAAGCAGGGATCTTTGATTAAACACCTGCTATCAGAAGAATATAAGTGATACGGCTTGTTTAGACTCTGCTCTGATCTCTTAAAGGTCCCGTGTCTTATAAATTGCCTTTTCCAGTGTTTAGCATTGTTTCCTAGCAATGGGGGTTTGTATCAATGGGGTCTGTGTCTCTAATTCTCATTTTGGCGGATTGCTCCAATTCAGTTGAGACAATATCCTCCCCCAGTGAACTAAGCTATTCTGATTTGACTTGCTATCCTACGTAGCACGGAGCTGATATGCAGTAACGCCCCCTCTATGGTTGTAGCGCAACCATTCGCTCAACAACAGAGTGAGTGGAAATACCGACACTTCCTCAAGCGGGTGCCGACAGAGACAGCAGAGAACGAGCGAGTGAGAGAGAGAGATAGAGAGGGAGAGAGAGAGAGATAGAGAGGGAGAGAGCGAGAGAGGGAGAGATAGAGAGGGGGACATGGAGCAGGAGCTTCTCTCTCTCGGGGAAAACACACACGTATTTACACACACAACCTCCCGACCGGCGCGCAGGGATGGGGCTTCTCCACTCGCATATCACTGTCAAAATATCTTTGACTTCCATGCGCGCGGCCGCATTCCGATCTGTCATTTGAAACAAGTTACCAATGCATTGTCCCGTGGGCTTATGCCCCCCCACGGCGAAATTAATTAGTATCCCCCTCAATCTCTATATCTCTCTCTGTCTGCCTGTCTGACTGTGGGTGACTGTCACTCAAAGCACTTATGGGCGGAGCCCAACCCAAAACAGCTTGAAATCTTGAAGTGGAAAAATGCTGCTTTAGAGTACTTGAGTAGAAATACAAAACAATGCATTTTTTTTTTTTACGTTACAGATGTGTTCCATAGACTCACAGGAATTGTGTAAAGTTGCCCAAATAGTGAAAGGAATAGCAAGACATGTCCCCTTTGACTAGGAGCTAACGTGGCGTTAGAGCGGCTCGGGAGGTAGAAACAGTCGTCTAGTAATCCGGAGGGTCCCGGGTTCTATTCCCGCTCCTCCCAGCAGACAGTGTGTTGAAGTGTCCTTGAGCAACACACTTAACCCCTAAATGCTCCCGGTGAGCAGGTTGGCACCTTTGCACGGTCGCCTCCGCCGTCGGTGTGAATGTGTGAGAGAATGGGTCAAATGTGAGGAACAAATTGTAAAGCACTTTGGATATAAGCGCTATATAAATGCAGCCATTTACCATTTACCATGCGTGTTGGAGACAAACAAGAGTTGCATGCTACAAGGGATCCTAGGGTTCAGGTTGCAGGTGAATGTGGTCAAAATCTGATTTGTTTTTGCTCATAATATGATCAGATGTGTTCACAACAGCGTGAGCGGCACAAATCACATCATCTTTTCAATTCTGATTTGGGCCACTTTCATATGTGGTCCTAAATATTATTCATTATTATTTATTATTATTGCACAATCAAAGCGGGCGTGGCCACCCGCATTTCACTGTATGCCCTAGTATGTATGTGACAAATACACCTCTTGAATCTTGAATCAGATATAGGTCTGATTTGTTTGCAATGTGACCTCAGTCTGAACAGTCATATCAGAATTCATGCAACATTCATCACAATTCTGCGCTGGCGGGAGTCACTCTGTGAATACAAACATGGAAGACAGCTGTGATGGAGGTGGTCAGTAAGGGACAGGGAGGTGTTTACCTTATTCTTTGCTGTGATATTTATATACAAGCAAAACTTAATTTGTGCATGAGGGTCAGTCCAGGAGCATGACCAGTTCAAGTTTCAAGTTGGTTTATTATTAGTCTCAACAAAATACAGAATATTTTAGGATGAAATGCTTGTTTCTGTATGAGCCCTGTTGAGATCAGAGGTTCTGTGTAGGATTGTTAGTAACTGTCTAACTGTACATATGGCTGTTTACACTAGTAACTGTTTACCTGCATATGTGACCCCGCCCAGCGTGCGCGCCTACAACTCGGCGACCCAGGTTCCTCACGAGAAGAGAAAGATTTTTTTTTTTTTTTCAGTTTTTTTTTTTTCAGTTTTTTTTTTTTTTTTTTTATACTTACAGTTCGAGGGTTGAAGAACATATTTAGTATAACAGCGAACATATATAATAACTCTAATTGTGTTTAAATTGTGTTTAAAAATGGCTCCTTGAGACATACTCTGATCGTCTCTCACGAAGCTGTGGGGGCAGTTCCCTCGGGCTGTCCTATTTTTGCATGTGAAAGGCTGCTGTTGATGTGAGGTACGCCCCCACACGGTGTGGTGTTTATATTCACAGCACCTGTAGCCCAGAGAACACTTTTTTGATGCTTAGATAACATCGACATGGCCGCACAAAGATTATCAGCTGCTCTTAATAGAGGAAGAGATGGAATGAGTATAGACTCCTCGGCGTTAATGAGTGACCACATCACGGACTACATGATCATCACAGAAGGTGAGCGGCCACCAGCTCTTTCATCCGACGATGAAGAGACCGAAGACGCAGATGAAATTGTCCCAGATCCAATCGAACCTGCCGACGATGGTGAAACAGAGGAAGACGGAGACCTTTGCGTTGAAACTGTAGCATTGGGCTTTTCAGCTGAATCGACCATGCGATCAGTTGAAAAGATGTCTGGTTTAACGGTGGAGGGCGAAATAGAAGAGGAACTCAGAAAGATAAACTCTTTCCACTGCAAGTGCCAGGCGCGCCGAAAGGAAAATTCAGAACGATCTGCCCTGTCTTGTTCAAAAAAACTGTCGGTTGAGCTAATTTACCAAAACCGATTGGACACCGCGTCGTTGACACCAAGAGAAAGGGACATGTGTCTGTTGTCCATTATTGGAACATGCCAAAATGTTTCAGAAAAAACGCAAAGTACCAAGAGAGTGAACGCTGTCCGTGTGGCTTCGAGGACAACATACAGATTTCACGACGTTGTTGTCTGTCGTCCAACGTTCTGTTTCATTTATGGGTAAGTGTCTTTATGCTTGTATATTGTATTGGACGTAGATGTATTGTATTGGACGTATATGTATGTTTAGCAATAGCAATAAATTGGTTTAAATAGGTGTTAAAGTCTAGATATAGTCGTCGAATCCTATTCTACCCTGCGAGGGCGTCCATTTTGGATATTCTGGGTAGTGTAGTTTTTGTGCGGCCATTTTGTAATGCACATCGCTAGGATAGGGATTCTTAAAAACTACACCTGAATGTAAACAAGAGTGATTGATTGATTGATTGAAAAGTTTATTAACAGATTGCAGAATGGGTACAGTACAGTACAGCTCAATACATACAATTGTTAAGGGGATGCAGACCAGAGAAAGACTTCCATCTTGTTTACATCAGGGTCCCCCATTTTCAATTCATCATAACATAATATATGACATACAGATACAGTGTGTACAATGTGTGTATTTCATTCATTAATTCTCTTCCCTATTGTTAACATTTTTGTTTAGGATCAGCGATGCGCTTCTCAAAAGCCTTTTCAAACACTACAAGACAGATGGCCTCACACCGCGGGAGAGGAAGAAACAGCCGAGAAATCACAAGCGTTTTTTGTCTCTTTTTGACGTAAAAAGGGTTGTGAAATTTCTGATCAACTTTGCTGTCCTCCATGCGATTGTGTTGCCTGGCCGTCATGCTGGTCACAAGGATTTCACTGCAAAGTTACTGCCAACCAATCTGACCAAAGCTTCCCTGTGGCACCTTTACAGCAGTATAGAAGGTATGTCACAAAACCACCCCTTTCTTTCTCTCTCACACACACACATGGTTCCCACTTTTTCTTATTCTACCAATCTAACAAAAACACTTGTCTTTTCAGGATTTCGTGTTGTTGGTCAGAGATCCTTCCTTCGGTTGTGGAAAGCACTCCTTCCGCAGATAATGATCACAAAACCCAGGACAGATCTGTGTTCTCAATGCTACTCCAACAATCACCAATTACAGCAAGCCGCGGGAAGGCCAGAGAAGTTGCAGGTGGAGAAACTCCAGGTGTGTACAGTCTACTTTCACTACTACACTACAGACTGTTTTTTACCACCATCTATTCCCCTGTACCCCCGTCCATAGTGGCTTGTTTACAGTATTTACCCAAACATAGCAACGTCCGATGACGACATAGAATGGGTACAATACAGTACAGCTCAATACAACAACAGTGGACTGGAGGATGAAGACCAGAAAAAGACTTTCGCCTTTTTTACATAAGGGTCCTCCATTTTCAATTCATCAAAACATTTAGAGACATACAAATATACAGTAGTTTCATAAAAATGCTAAAATGCTATTGATTGATTGATTGATTTAAAACTTTATTAACATATTGCAGAATGGGTACAGTACAGCTCAATACATACAATTGTTAAGGGGATGCAGACCAGAGAAAGACTTTCGTCTTGTTTACATCAGGGTCCCCCATTTTCAATTAATCATATTTCATATCTAAATCATAATTCGCTGCTGTCGGGACAAAACCTCATAACTCCATTTTTTGAATTTTTTTTTTATTATATAAATCAACTCCGTAGATCATCCTCCATATGTGTGTGTGGGTTTTACAAAGTTTAAACAATGGGAAAGCATTAAACCGATCATCTGTCTAAACCTCCTAACTCTATTCACCCTCAAATCTGTGTTAGTTTTTTCATCTGCTGAAAAGTTGGGTTTTTGGAGTTATGATGTTTTGTCCCGACAGCAGCGATAATATCTCATTGCTAAATATATGCAATATATAATCTAATAATCCAATAATCTAAATCTAATATATAATATAAAAATGCTAAATGCATGGGTATTTTATTTTGTCTTTAATGTTAGCTTGCAAACTCGAATACTGTCTTGGTAAGCCTCATAATGAATTGTTTGGGGGAAAAAAGAAAAACATCGTGATGTGTATCGTGTATCGCCGAAAGGTCAGAAAATATCGTGATATCATATTTAGGCCATATCGCCCAGCCCTAGCTTCAACACACATGACATTAGGATAACCTGAGGATAACTGAGCACTGCCACCTCATTAGCCGTGTGTGTGTGTGTGTGTGTGTGTATTGAGCCGTACTGTGTTGTACCCATTCTGCAATCTGTTAAATAACGTTTTCTTTCATTCATGCTTTCATCCAGGTGCAGTTAAAACATCTGGCCCTTGTTGACAGAGAACGCGAGCTGTTGCAGGAGATGACTGCCGCCACAAAGCGCACATGCGCCGAGAACATGGATCTGTCGCTAGGCCCCTCCCCACCTGCAAGCAGAGATATCACGATGCACTACAGCTTATATCCAATATAATGTTGCTTTTTGTTGTTAAAGGAAAACTTACAGGAACGTTTGAGTTGTATTTGGAGTGTATTTAAATAAGATGAGAGTGGGAGGAGAGAGGAGAGAGAAAATAGGAGAAGAGAGGAGAGAATAGGAAAAGAGAGGAGAATTTTTAATGTAAAAATAGTTCCTTATAGTTTTAGCAGTATTTTTTCATGAATCACTCGCCAAACATAAAAAATACTTGCATTTGGCTAGTAAAGTGGCCTAATTTCCTCCCCCAGTCCCTTATTTCAATGTCCCTTATTTCAATGTCATTTTTTCTTTTTCTTCTTTCTCTGTCCTGCAGGTTCATTTTCCATCTCACCCTTTTCAAGTGGGTCCCATCTTTTTTCAA
The DNA here is from genome assembly GCF_963971535.1 of Notolepis coatsorum. NCBI lineage: Eukaryota > Metazoa > Chordata > Actinopteri > Aulopiformes > Paralepididae > Notolepis > Notolepis coatsorum. The sequence goes on along the minus strand of NC_140169.1, from coordinate 71,262,356 downwards.
ACACCGCGCAAATGTGGCCTGTTCGGTGTCCACTGTGAAGGGCTGACGAAGCAAGTGAATTACCTAATTGATGAAGGGATGTCAACTGGTAAAGGCAGCAATGCCGTTATCAGCTATGTGGATCATTTCTTCACCAACTATGGAGTTGGAGAAAAATCAGTGGACCTGCACTGCGACAATTGCTCCGGGCAAAATAAAAACAATTATGTCTTGTGGTATTTTGCGTGGCGTACTATTCACAAACTTCACCTGCAGCTTGCTCTCCACTTCCTAATTGCAGGCCACACTAAATTTGGCCCCGACTGGTGCTTTGGTTTGATAAAGCAGGTTTACAGGAAGACTGCGGTCGACACCCTGGCAGGCATCGCAGACATCGTCAGGAAAAGCTCTGCAGTGAAAGGAGTCAATATCCCCCAACTTGTCGGTCGCGAAGATGGCACAGTTTATGTTCCAAGCTACGACTGGCAGCAACATCTCGGAGGCTTCTTCAAAAGATTCCCACAAATAAAGAAATACCAGCACTTCAGCTTCGATGCCAACAGTCCTGGCATGGTGACGGCGAAATTACACTGTGACGATACAGAGCCATTCACGTTTCAGCTGTTGAAAGACCCAAAACGCTACCCAACCATCTCTGGTTTTCCTGTCCTCCCCCCACCTGGTCTAGACAATGACCGACAGGAATATCTTTATAAGGAGATAAGACAATACTGTTCTGATGACGCAAAAGACATTACATGCCCACTCCCAACATCTAGAGCACCTCAGAACAAGAAGACTGTACGATGTTAGACACATGGATGTAGAGCACACACACACACACACACACACACACTGTACTAGCAGTCACTTTAACATGAACACACACACACACTCATGCTGCACACGCTCACAATGTAAGGTCACTTTAAAAAAATTAAACAAGAACAGGAGTGGTTCTTGTAGAGTAAAAGCTTTTGTAAAACTCATGTACATATACCTGATATGTCTTATTCTTATTACTTGTTCTTATTACTTGTATTATTGCACAATGTCACATTCTCATCCTATTGGATTCTTATTATTGCATTCTTGACTTGACTTGATAGTATAGTAGTACTAGTATAGCATAGGGACATAGAAGAATTGTATTGTTGTACCGGTACATCATACATGTACATTATATTTTTATTACTATTGTTTTATTGCACAATCGTAGCGGGCATGGCCAACCGCATTTCACTGTATGCCCTGGTATGCAATGAATAAAAAAAATGTCACTTTAAACTAAATGGAAAGGTCACTTTAAAGGAAAGAACCGATGTGGTTCTTGTATAGTTTAGATTATTGTAGTATAGCATAATGACAGAGTTGAAACTGTATTAGCATGTCTATTTTTATCATGCACATCTTATGCCTTCTTATTACCTGTTTATGTATTTTATTATTAGTATTATTGCACAATCGATGCGGGCATGACCACCCGCATTTCACTGTATGCCCTGGTATGATATGCAACGAATAAAAAAAAAATTCACTTTAAACTAAATGGAAAGGTCACTTTAAAGGAAAGAACCGATGTGGTTCTTGTATAGTTTAGATTATTGTAGTATAGCATAATGACAGAGTTGAAACTGTATTAGCATGTCTATTTTTATCATGCACATCTTATGCCTTCTTATTACCTGTTTATGTATTTTATTATTAGTATTATTGCACAATCGATGCGGGCATGACCACCCGCATTTCACTGTATGCCCTGGTATGTATGTGACTAATAAACCTCTTGAATTGATTTGATATTGTCTGCTGATTTTCATCCAGTTGTCACATGAAAGGTTGGAACAATGATAATGATAATAATGAGGCTTGTGTCTATCACTCCGCTGGCCAGTTCTACCAACTATGCATTACAATTCCCTGCGGTCAACATAATTTCTTCCTATTTTGGTTGTAATTGTGTAATGATAGATGTATAACCTGAACACTGTACATATCTGTTTTCAGGAAACACTGGGCTATACAAAGAATATGCTGTGATGTCACATGAATGTATAAATATATGGCCATGCATTTAATCTCTCTCTTTTTTATAAAATCATTATAGCCAACATGCAATATATCCCATTGATTGGTACAATGGGACAGACATTTGTTTTATACAGCTATAACCTGCATTCTTTCAAAATATATCATTAATCAATAAAACAGATATTGGAATACATAAATAAAGGTTTTCAATTCAATAACTGAAATATACATTATTCAGACTAGTAGTTATATTACTACTACAATAGAAAATGTTTGATTTTGTATCTGATCTGTCAGCATGGCTGTCACAGCACTTAATTATGTTAATACTATTCAGGGGAGAGGTGTGGCTGGGAGGTATTGTTTACGCCCAGCAGAATCCTGGCAAAAGGTGTCAAATCTTTAAGAGCTGTTTTCTCTGCTTAGGTCTCTGGGGAAAAAAGACTGCTACAAGATTTAAAATTAGCACATCACAATAATAACATTCTCAGATTTCAAAGTATGACACATCATTTGAAAGCTTACATTCTGTACTTTCACAATCTGGAAAAATCTGGAAAATGAAAAAATAGACATGTAGGCTATAGCACTGGTCGGGGTCACATATATAACTGTCTCCACCAGTGACTGTCTAGTTGCATATATATCTGTTCCCACTAGAGGGCGCTCTAGGCGGAACCACCCAGGTACACCACCTTGGGGCGAGTATAAAAGTGAATGTATCCTCCCACTTCCTTCTCTCCCACATGTCTCTCAGAGAGAGGAGACCTGTAGATCTGCTGCTTTCCATGTGAATAATAAACCACGCCACGTTAAGGCTCGAGATAGAATCCATGCCTCTTGACCACATTATTGTCGCCCTATAGTCGAATTATGTTAACAAGCCCCTGAGAGTGTGCTACATACAGTACAAATAAAGTAAATAAAAAAAATTATAAAAAAAAGTAATTAATTAAGAAGTAAGTAAAAAGTAAGTAAAGTCAATATACATACAATAATACTACAGAGTAAAATGAGTAACAGTGAGGTACAATGCAGAAATGAGACGAGGTACAAAACTTAGGGTAGGGTGCAAATACTGTAAGGTATGAATGTAGTGCAAATCTCTTTAATAATAGATAAATATAAAGTGTGTTAAAGTGTCTAAAGTGAGTGGTAAGGTGAGTGTTTGTTTAAAGTGAGTGTGTACACGTGGATGTGTGTGCAGTGTGTGTAGATGATGGGTTGTTACATAGTGTCGTTGTCATTGAGCCAGTTCACACTGGAATCACACTGGATATCGGCCACATGAAGGAACATTATGTAAACAGCTAAAGAAAAATATTGGATCTAAGCAATAATCAGAATTGAGCACTAAGGCCTGCAGTGTGAATGTAACCTGAGTGAGAACCAGTGAGAAGTGTGTCACCTGGACAGGCACAGAGGTCATCACCACCATATAGGAATAAGCCCAAAATATGTGAACGCCCAGTGTTGTGAAGGATCAGATTAAACCGAATATATATATTTATTTATATATATATATATTTAAATAGTGTTTGTATATCGTTTGATATCCCCTGTATATTCCTTGTACAATATGCACTGAATATCCCTTTAGTCTACTAAACAGCCCATAATAGTTTCATTCTACCATTGGACGAGAACCTGGCGCCAGGTTGCCATACCCCTAGGTTCAAGTTCAATCGTGCCGCCCAACATGTCGTGGCAAGCCCCGGTTCCGCGCAGGAATACGTCTGGCGAAATACGAATGGTACTATTTGTTCATAGCGCATATATATATGGCGCAAGTAAAGTAGAACTTTCTTTTAGTCCAGTTCTTTACCCTCCAACAGAGTGACAGACGCGAAGCCTCACCCACGACGCACGTGTGGTGTAGTAAGGCCTACTTGGCCTCAGAATAGGCATTGAGATATCGTGTAGATTAATAGTTGAATAGTCATAGTTTGGCACTATACCGTCGAGTTGGACGTATTCTATTAAGCGAATAATAGTCTATTTATGTATGGTGCATCGTTCGGTTAGAGTTATAAAGTTATCAGTACCCCCATCGTTCCTGACGTTATCTGGACGCTTAACCAGGCTGGGCAGACCCCTAGTGGTGCTTGCATCCGAGGAGCTCCGGGCCAGGGCGACTGGACCTGTATATTGGATTACTCTACCCGGACGACGGCGAGCCTTCCACGGCTTGGATTATGCTTTGGGTGCTTTGATTATTCCATGGATAACGGCCAACACTGCGGAGTGTTGGAACTACCCCCCGGAGAGGACTCCAGGTGAGACGGCGCTCTACACCAGTGAGGTCGCCTCACGTCTCTCCGTTGTGGACCGGCAGCTACCGTCCACCAGAGGGTCCAGCTGTATTCGTCTGCGGACCGAGGTTCTGTGGGCACCGTGTTCAAGACTTTGAATTCTCCCAAGAAACCGTCGGCCAGATGGGATACCGCCAGCGGCTTCTCTAACCCCCCCCTCCTACTGTCTTACAACCAGCGGGACCCCCCCCCCCTTAGTGTATCCAGCTATAATCATTTAAGTACCATCGCTATAGTTTCCTAAATATCCAGGTTGTATACTTACTCCCTGCGTAACCAGAGATTGGACATTCAATGTTGATTTACCTACGAATACTCATTTGCCATACAAGTGCATATTTCAAATCATAAGTGTAAACAAGTGAACGTTGTATATACCTTTTGCTATATTAAACCTTCGATTTGTACATTTGTGTGGATTCGTTTCATCAGGTGGGAAAGTGTTCATCATACTTATATCATGTACTGGATGGCCAGAAGTTAAAGTACAAGAGGTAGTGGTATTAAATACCATATCTAACAATACAGTCAGGGAATTGTACCCCTCAGTTACAATTGGTCCTTCGAGCCGGAGGGTAACTAGTGTAATATTAATATAGTGTTATTAATATTGAAATGGCCTATGATGAACACTCCACGAAACGGTCCTCCTAACCTAGAACGCCCGCGGCGCAGACGACAGACACCTCAGTACTTAGAGGCTTACACTGTCAGTCAACTACCTAGCCTTCGACAAACGGTAAACGCGGTAAAAGTAGAAAGTAAAATTATGTCTGACCTTAACGACCAGGTTTCCCCGACCACAGAGGCCGTAGCAGGTCCTAATGTAACTGACCAAGCTCACGGTGGGGACCAGGAGGGAGCGGACATGCCTTTACCCCCCGCCACTACCCAAGAAGTAGTCCCCGACCAGCCCCGGGAGGAAGACAACCCTACAGAGAGAGAACTCTGCACGGATGAAGAGGAGGAGAGCGCCGAGGAAATAGAGCTCCAGGACTCCCCAACGAGTACCCCCAGGAGCGGCTCACGCAGGAGCGGCTCACCTCCACAACCGCCTTCCCCCAGCGAAGCAGAGACGATGCTACAACAGGCGTTCCTCGTCAGCCTGACAGCCTCTACCGAACGCGATCGACTTCAGGGTGAACGCGACCGTCTCCAAGCACAACAATGGAGCGAGGAAGAGCGCACACGCCTAGAGATGAGACGCCTTCAGACAGAAGAGAATATGGCAAGAGACCGGGCCGACGCCCAGCGCGCCGCTGCCGGTGCCCAAAGAGAAGCAGATCTCACCAAGCGCGAAGTCGAGCGCGACAAGTTACAAGCGCAGCTAATGGAGCAGCTGATCCGCAAGGCAACACCCTCTCCCTCCGCCAGGGGTTCAAGGAACTCGTCGAGACAACAGTCAAGGGCAGCGTCTCCTCAACGAGCAAGCGACCCTGAACTTGACCAACAGACCGAGCCTAGACCCCCCGCAGACCCCCTTCCCAGACCGGTCCAAGCGAGACCCAGCTACAAGGAAGGAGCGGCATACACTGCGGAGAAGCTAAATAAACGATTACAGGATCTGGAAGATCTGATAGAGGAAGAAGAGGGAGAGGAGGAGAACCAAGCCCGACGACAGCACAGTACTCCACCGGACCAGGAGGTCCAGTACAGTCCAGGCTGTACCCCCGCGGCGCTGCGCTACAGACCCCCGACTCTATTCACGGGTGAGCACGACGCACGACCAGCCCTGAGGAATAGCACCTGGACCAGCGGGCCATGGTACCCTGTCAGTACCAGCCCACAGCGAGGCGCAAGAGGGGACTCGCCCAGGAGGTCTCTCCCCCAACTCTCGCCGATGTATCAGCCATCCACGGCGTCATACATTGCCACGCCGTCATTTCCAGACTTCGCCTATGAGAGTCGAGCACAGTACACGGAGCTCCGGATGTGCTTAGAGACAATGATGGTGGATGTCGCTGATGAACGCCACAAGTATGCAATATTACTGAAGCACCTGAAAGTACCGCGAGCGCACAATATAGCGCTAGCCTATGCCACCTCTTCGACACCATACACAGCGGCCCTAGCGGCGCTGGACCAGAGATATGGACGTATATGGGATTACGTAATCCAAGAGATAAGGCATATTGATCGCCTACCCCCAGCCACAGAAAATCGCTCATTAGACGACCTGTCAATCAAAGTGCAGTCCCTGGTAGGGATGCTGGGAGCGCAACGGGAAAAGGGCATGCATGAGCTATACGCCAACTCTAACGTCGAGAGGATTTTGGAGAAGCTGCCACCCGCAAGACAGGAGCGTTTTAGGCGGCAGAGAGACTACCGGGATCCCAACGGCCCCGAGCCATCCCTCCCTGATCTAGCCGACTTCCTGGCGAGAGAAGTCAGCAGCTTACGACTGGATACCTTCGGGCGGAGCACGCCAAGCTCCAGAGAGGGACCCAGGAGAATAAATGATGGAAGAAGATCGGTGACTGTCATGCACCAATCAGAGTCAGTACCGAGCAGTAAGAGTCACAGCACCCCCTCGAGAAAAGAGAAGTGGAAGATAGCGTGTCCCTACTGTGAGAAAGAACACTGGCTGTCACAATGTGACCTATTCACAAAGATGAATGCAGAAGAAGTGAGTCAATGGATAAAGTCCAACAGGCGCTGTTACCGATGTGCGCGGCCACACATGGCAGCCGAATGCCGCCTAAAGAAAAGGTGCAGTCGGTGCGATGGAGCCCATCTAGATATACTACACGACAGTAACAGAAGACAGCCTCCACCTGCACCATCGCGCGGCACCAAGGCAAGTGTCATGTACATTGACCCCGCCAGCAGCAGCGGCACCCAAGTGCTCTTAAAGGTAGTCCGTGTGACATTGAGCTACCAAGATAAAGTCATGGACACTTACGCCGTCCTTGATGACGGGTCAGAGAAGACCCTTCTGCTCGCGTCCGCTGCGGCCCAGCTGGGACTGCGGGGGAGCAAGAACGAAATGACGATTCGGACAATAAGAAGAGATTTAAAGACGATAAAGGGCGAGAATGTCTCCTTCACTATCGCAGCAAATGGGCAGCCAGAGCGACGGTACAAGATTACAAATGCTTTCACCAGCCAAGAAATAGGACTATCGCAGTACACCTACCCTGTCGCCAAGTTGATGGATAAATATGTGCACCTGCGCCAATTACCTATCCCGCTCATAGACGGCGCTACCCCGACCCTGCTGATAGGCTCCGACCATGCAGAACTCATAGTCCCGATTGACCGGGTCCATACAGGACCCCGAGGCTGTCCTGCAGCAGTCGAGACCCGCCTAGGGTGGACCCTACAAGGCCCCCTCGCTAAATCTCTCAACCGAACAGCAGCCACTAGCTGCCTCCACTCCAGAACGACAGAAGAAGACACCACTCTCCTGCAGCATGTCGAGAGGCTATGGACATTAGAGACAATGCCCTTTAAGAACGAAAAGAAAGATATTCGTTCTAAAGAAGACATTTACGCCATCAACCTACTCGAGCAGGGGACAAAGAGAGTCACAGTCGGCGGAGTGATGAGATACGCAACTCCACTCCTGAGGCGAGAGGGAATGCCCACCTTTCACACAAAGAAAGACGCCACAGAGCGCTATCTATTGAACACGGAGCGGCGCCTAGCCAAAGACCCCGCTCAAGAGCGTGTGTACCGCGCTGAGATTGAGAAGCTAATCACAGCGGGACACGTAACAAAGATTGACATTAAAGAGGCCGATCAGACGACCGAATCATGGTACGTGCCGCATCACAAGGTCCATCACAACGGCAAGGATCGCATTGTGTTTAACTGCAGCTACCAGATCGGATCCCAAAATCTGAATAAAGAGCTCTTGCCCGGCCCCACACTCGGCCCCTCCCTACTAGGCGTGCTACTGCGCTTCCGCCAGGACAAGGTGGCTATCAGCGGGGATATCAAAGGGATGTTCTTGCAGGTGAGACTAGTAGAGGAGGACAAGCCCCTGCTGCGGTTCCTATGGAGAGAGAGGATCGGAGATGAGAACCCAGCCATCTACCAGTGGGAAGTACTCCCCTTCGGAACCACATGCAGCCCGTGCTGTGCTACATTTGCACTACAGAAACACGTCGCAGAGGACCCAACAGCAGATGAAGAGGTCCAACACAGTGTGAAGAACAGTTTCTACGTGGACAACTGTTTACAAAGCGTTTCGACTCAAGAAGAAGCCGAGGCTCTCCTAATCAAGTTACGCGCCTCCCTGATCAAAGGCGGCTTTGATCTCAGGCAGTGGGCCAGCAGTGACCTGCACGTATTGCGCAGCCTCTCCCCCGCGGACAAGGCTGCCAGCAGCGAGACCTGGATGGCGACCATCCCAGGAGAAGCCCAAGAAATGACACTAGGACTAGTCTGGCGCTTCAAAACAGACTCGCTCCACTATAGACACAAACCCTTGGCTCCAGAGCAGGGAAGGTCGACGGCGATACCGACCACCAGACGGAGTGTGTACAGAACACTCGCCAGACAATATGACCCGTTGGGATGTATTCTACCTTACACCACCAGGGCAAAGATGATTGTACGAGCACTATGGGACAAGGACCAGGGCTGGGACGACCCAATACCCGCACACCTTGCCTCAACATGGAGAGAGTGGGAGACGGAACTCCGCTCACTCCCAGGCGTCAATATACGCCGCAGCTACTTCCCATCCACAGTGAGGCCAGAGACATGCGAGATTGATCTACACGTCTTCAGCGACGCCTCCGAAGTAGCCTATGGATCGGTGGCCTACTTGCGTGCCCAAGAGAAGGGAGGAAAGATACACACTGCTTTCATCCTGGCCCGCTCAAGAATAGCCCCACGTAAGCAACAATCTATCCCACGTCTAGAGCTCTGCGCAGCCCTAGCAGGAGCGCATCTAGCCACGTTAATCCAACGTGAACTCACCATTCCGGTGCACAGAACAATCTTGTGGTCAGATTCCACGACAGTACTCACATGGATCAAGTCTGATTCATGCAGATACAAAGTCTTCGTGGGAGTCAGAGTCACCGAGATTCAAGAGCTAACAGAAGCAGCGAGCTGGCGGTATGTGGACACCAAACACAACCCAGCTGACGTCATCACCCGGGGAATGTCTCTGGATGACCTAACCCGTCGCAACATCTACAGTGACGGACCAGAATTCCTCAAGCTCCCGGAAGGAGAGTGGCCTACGCCCACCCCACGGGAAGCAAGTAACGAGGAGGCTGAGAACAAGAAACCTATGTTCTGTGGACTGAGCACAGTCGCCTCCACAGACCCCAACATAGATGACTGCATTACCCTAGAGAGTGCGCAGCAAAGAACATTCCTGCGGCACCACCCAGAGATTCAGTCCACCACTGACATGTCAGCAGCTGACTACGAAGAAGCAGAACTTCTTCTACTACAACGAGCCCAGAGAGACTCGTTCCCCGATGAGCTAGACTGTCTACAGGGAGGAAACCCCGTCCCATCAGACAGCAGACTGATTCACCTGGCACCAGAGAGTGACGCCCATAATCTCATCAGAGTGGGTGGTCGCCTGCGGAGAGCCCCCGACCTACCGGATGATATTAAGCACCCGATCGTCTTGAACAGCCGACACAAGGTCACAGAGCTGATCATAAAGAAATACGACGAGGATGTACACCACGCAGGAGCACAGAGAGTCTTCGCGGAGATCAGACGTCGTTATTGGATACTGCAAGGCAGAGAAGCAGTACGGCGCTTCCAGCGAACCTGTCTAGACTGCCGTAAGTGGCGCGCGCTGCCCAGCATACCACGGATGGCTGACTTACCCCCCTGTCGCCTCCGAATCGGCGACAAGCCATTCCACTCCACAGGCATGGACTGCTTTGGCCCGTTGTATATAAAGAGAGGAAGAGGAACCGAGAAGCGGTGGGGTATTGTATTCAAATGCATGACCACCAGAGCGATACATATCGAGCTCCTTCCGACCATGAGCACAGACTCATTCCTTATGGCCTTCCGAAGATTCACATCACGGAAAGGAAAACCGTCTACATTGTTGTCTGATCACGGGACAAACTTTAAAGGCGGAGAAAGAGAGCTGAGAGAGAGCTTCCAAGCTATGGGCCCAGAACTTAAGACCCACCTCGCTCCATCCCAGATTGACTTCCAGTTTAATCCCCCGAACGCACCCCACTTCGGTGGAACCTGGGAACGAGAAGTACGTTCTATAAAGACAGCCCTGTACGCCGTGCTTGGGGCCCAGACTGTGGCGGAGGAAGTCCTAATGACAGTCCTCACGGAGATCGAGGGAGTATTGAACTCAAAGCCCCTCGGTTACGTCTCCAGTGATGTAGCAGATGTCGACCCAGTCACCCCCAACACACTCCTAATGGTGCGGCTGGACCCCGCGCTACCCCAGACAATGTACAGGCCTGAAGAAGCGAACGGCCGGAGAATGTGGAGGTACAGTCAAGTACTAGCTGACAAGTTTTGGAGCAGCTTCCTACTCCACTACCTACCGTCTCTACAGACCCGCCAGAAGTGGGTAAAAGAGAGAGACAATTTGACAGAAGGAACAGTCGTCATGATTATTGACCAGTCACTACCCAGAGCTATGTGGCCGGCTGGCCGCGTAAGCAAAGTGATCACCGGTGCCGATGGCAAGGTCCGAGCAGCTGAAGTACTCGTCCAAGGGCGCACTTACACACGTCCCGTGGCGAGGCTCATAGAACTGCCCCGACTCCCAGATACTATCGATGATGGCCATGACCCCATGACTTTGTGAGTTGACTGACCCTTACAGCGGACCTTGAGTGGTAGACAGTGCGGTTAATCTGTCTCTGCTTAGCTAATTATGTGGGACTAATTAGGGGGCGGCTGTTGTGAAGGATCAGATTAAACCGAATATATATATTTATTTATATATATATATTTAAATAGTGTTTGTATATCGTTTGATATCCCCTGTATATTCCTTGTACAATATGCACTGAATATCCCTTTAGTCTACTAAACAGCCCATAATAGTTTCATTCTACCATTGGACGAGAACCTGGCGCCAGGTTGCCATACCCCTAGGTTCAAGTTCAATCGTGCCGCCCAACATGTCGTGGCAAGCCCCGGTTCCGCGCAGGAATACGTCTGGCGAAATACGAATGGTACTATTTGTTCATAGCGCATATATATATGGCGCAAGTAAAGTAGAACTTTCTTTTAGTCCAGTTCTTTACCCTCCAACAGAGTGACAGACGCGAAGCCTCACCCACGACGCACGTGTGGTGTAGTAAGGCCTACTTGGCCTCAGAATAGGCATTGAGATATCGTGTAGATTAATAGTTGAATAGTCATAGTTTGGCACTATACCGTCGAGTTGGACGTATTCTATTAAGCGAATAATAGTCTATTTATGTATGGTGCATCGTTCGGTTAGAGTTATAAAGTTATCAGTACCCCCATCGTTCCTGACGTTATCTGGACGCTTAACCAGGCTGGGCAGACCCCTAGTGGTGCTTGCATCCGAGGAGCTCCGGGCCAGGGCGACTGGACCTGTATATTGGATTACTCTACCCGGACGACGGCGAGCCTTCCACGGCTTGGATTATGCTTTGGGTGCTTTGATTATTCCATGGATAACGGCCAACACTGCGGAGTGTTGGAACTACCCCCCGGAGAGGACTCCAGGTGAGACGGCGCTCTACACCAGTGAGGTCGCCTCACGTCTCTCCGTTGTGGACCGGCAGCTACCGTCCACCAGAGGGTCCAGCTGTATTCGTCTGCGGACCGAGGTTCTGTGGGCACCGTGTTCACGACTTTGAATTCTCCCAAGAAACCGTCGGCCAGATGGGATACCGCCAGCGGCTTCTCTAACCCCCCCCTCCTACTGTCTTACAACCAGCGGGACCCCCCCCCCCTTAGTGTATCCAGCTATAATCATTTAAGTACCATCGCTATAGTTTCCAAAATATCCAGGTTGTATACTTACTCCCTGCGTAACCAGAGATTGGACATTCAATGTTGATTTACCTACGAATACTCATTTGCCATACAAGTGCATATTTCAAATCATAAGTGTAAACAAGTGAACGTTGTATATACCTTTTGCTATATTAAACCTTCGATTTGTACATTTGTGTGGATTCGTTTCATCAGGTGGGAAAGTGTTCATCATACTTATATCATGTACTGGATGGCCAGAAGTTAAAGTACAAGAGGTAGTGGTATTAAATACCATATCTAACAATACAGTCAGGGAATTGTACCCCTCAGTTACACCCAGGTATGGAGATCTGATCTGTCACCCTCATAGCTCACACACACACTAGGGATGGGTACCGAATCCGGTAGTTTTAACTCATTGAGTGCCACTGTGTGTGTGGGTACCGAATCCGGTAGTTTTAACTCAATGACCGCCACTGTGTGTGTGTGTGTACCGAATCCGGTACTTTTAAGGGTATCGACCGAATCACGTCAGTACTACCGAGTACCGATTCACGTGAGATCCAACGGTGCCACATTTCGGTACTGCAAAAAAAAATAAAGAGTAACCAGAGGAGACTCGTAACAGAGGAGACTCGTGTCGTTCTGTTGCTGCCCCCAGACTTTGGAACAATCTCACATTAAGTCCTGCCCCACTGTTGAAAAATGTAAATCATATCTAAAGACCCATTGTATTACATATCTGTACTGTACTCTATT
>NC_140169.1:71224361-71244361 GCF_963971535.1 Notolepis coatsorum | reverse complement strand
CTACTACTACTACTACTACTACTACTACTACTACTACTACTACTACTACTACTACTACTACTACTACTACTACTACTACTACTACTACTACTTTGGGTGTTTTCAAAAGGCTGAAAAACGCTGTATGAATTCAAGCCATTATTATTGATTGCTGATGTTCTTCTTATGCAGTTGACTCTGAGGAAAGAGAGAGCACCCAGTCCAGCACAACTGACCCTGAGGGGAGAGAGAGCGCCCAGTCCAGCACAGCTGACCCTGAGGGGAGAGAGAGAGCCCAGTCCAGACAGACAGACAGACACACAGAGAGAGACAGAGAGAGAGACACAGAGAGAGACACACAGAGAGAGGGAGAGACACAGAGAGAGAGAGACACACACACACACACACACACACAGAGACACATACACAGAGAGAGAGAGAGAGAGAGAGAGAGAGAGAGAGAGAGAGAGAGAGAGAGAGAGAGAGAGAGAGAGAGAGAGAGAAAACAAGCTCTTGGAATGGGTGTCTGGGAGGAAGTGGGGGGTCTTTCGATGTTGATTAAACGGCAAGCAACTAATGTCATGAGTGCCAAATTAAAGGACAATAAATCCAATCTAACTAAAATTGTGTAGCACAGACCTTTTCTATGGATCAAAACCTCAATATTATTATGGTGTAGTTAATACTTCATGTATCCTTAATCCCTAGGCTAATGAGGCACTAAGATGTTAGTAAAAAAAAAAAACATATGCCAATGACAGGAAGTAACGGTATATGTATGTGTGTGTCTCTGTGTGTGTGTGTGTGTGTGCACTGTGCATGAGTGCACATCTAGGGGCGGTGTGTAGATTTGGTCTCCCTGATGTTGACTCCTTAGCCACAGCCTTGGGTTGTTTAATACTGGACAAGTGTTTCATAACGGCCGTTGTGTGGGCCGGTTTCGGGGCCGGTGCGTGGGCCGGTGCGTGGGCTGGTGCGTCTGAATGTCCCGGGCTGAATTTGTGTCCCAGTCCGCCACTGTGTGTGTGTGTGTGTGTGTGCGTGTGTGTGTGTGTGTGTGTGTGTGTGTGTGTGTGTGTGTGTGTGTGTGTGTTGTGTGTGTGTGTGTGTGTGTGTGTGTGTGTGTGTGTGTGTGTGTGTGTGTGTGTGCGTGTGCGTGTGCATGCACGGGGGGGATTACACTTGTGTGGTTGGATAATGCAGTGATCCAGTATGACAGAGGCATTGACCTGCTGCCTTTAAATGGGAGGAGGAAGGTTGAGAGAGAGAGAGAGAGAGAGAGAGAGAGAGAGAGAGAGAGAGAGAGAGAGAGAGAGAGAGAGAGAGAGAGAGAAGGAGAGAGAGAGACAGAGAGAGAGAGAGAGAGAGAGAGAGAGAGAGAGAGAGAGAGAGAGCAAAAGGATGAAAATGAAAGCTCAGCAGAAGAGAGGGAGTGATGTATGGCCGCTGCAATGCCCTGATGACATTTCCATCAGCCCTGTAAAGACTTAATGGAAGATGCATTGTCACTGGCCGAGATGGAGGGAGAGAGAGAGAGAGTGAGAGAGAGAGAGAGAGAGAGAGAGAGAGAGAGAGAGAGAGAGAGAGAGAGAGAGAGAGAGAGAGAGAGAGAGAGATGTAGTAGACAATGAGACAGGAGGAAATGGCAAGAAATGCAGAGTAAATGAAGAAAGAGGAGTCTGTGAGAGGGGGGAGAAAAAACGGTTACCGAGAGCCATCGTATTGTCAGCTGGAAGTGGAATGGATACGATGTCAGCCCTGAAGAGACAACCCCGAAGATCACATCTCACACACACACCCCGTTCCCTTCCGCGCACAGCTCCACCCCCCCTGTGCTGCCTGGGTCCAGGGAGACAAGATATGCTTTCTGCTATCGTCACAATATAACATCGGGGCTGCAGGGTGTTACCAGTGATATTTTGGGGCGAACATGAACTGAACGTACTGTTTTTCGACTAGAATCTAGATGAACGGAATTGTGAACGTGTTCATTCTGGACGCTCTATCACAGTATAACTTTGTTCAAAAGTGTGCCAGATTTGGGACGGGCGCACACACACACACACACACAGATGCACACACCGATAGGTTGTTGCGCACGGAGAGAGAGTTAACACGCGACGCCCCTTCAAGGAAACACTGATAAATAATCACAGTGTGATGGAAATGCCAGTATTCTGATTGCTCTCTGTGGTTCCATATGGGTTGTGGCAATAAATCTTTATAAATAATAGCCCCTCAGCAACGTATTGAAAAAATTACTATAAACTAGTTCATTTTTTAAACCATGAACTTTAGTTCAAAATGTTGAATTATGAACTAAGAACTGAACTGGTTCATTTTAAAATGTGTGAACTGTGAACTGAACTAGTTCATGTAGAAAGTGAATTTTCCCAACACAGGGTGCTACACAGCTCTAACATCAGGGTGTCTCACTCTGGTTTCTTGATAATGTCCCTCGTGCTGGGTTTTAAACAGGACTTGAATGGACCAAAAGGGACGCCGTCCTAGCGTACCACTAGAATGATAAGACCATCGTCATGATGTTCCACTAGAATGATAAGACCATCGTCCTGGCGTACCACTAGAATGATAAGACCATCGTCCTGGCGTACCACTAGAATGATAAGACCATCGTCCTGGCGTACCACTAGAATGATAAGACCATCATCCTAGCGTACCACTAGAATGATAAGACCATCGTCCTGGCGTACCACTAGAATGATAAGACCATCGTCATGATGTTCCACTAGAATGATAAGACCATCGTCATGATGTTCCACTAGAATGATAAGACCATCGTCATGATGTTCCACTAGAATGATAAGACCATCGTCATGATGTTCCACTAGAATGATAAGACCATCGTCATGATGTTCCACTAGAATGATAAGACCATCGTCATGATGTTCCACTAGAATGATAAGACCATCGTCATGATGTTCCACTAGAATGATAAGACCATCGTCATGATGTTCCACTAGCATGATGGACTAGAATGAAGACCAGCGGTTGTCTTGAAAATGTTGGTAAATGGCTTGCCCTTTACCACTGGAGACACAACGGTAGACAATATGGCTTTTATAGAATTTTGATGATATTGTCATGGAAATGTACTTTGTTTCACGGGTGGGCTTTGCAAGTGATTCATAAAGTGTGTGCAGCACAATAAAAGACTCAAAGTAAGTTCGGATAGAGCACCCCAAGAAAAATGTAGGGCGCGAATTCAGACAAAGTCAATGGAGGGAGGTGATTGAATGGAGAGAACCAGACTTTTGCTCTAGAGTAAGTAAGTAAGTAAGTAAGTAAGTAAGTAAGTAAGTAAGTAAGTAAGTAAGTAAGTAAGTAAGTAAGTAAGTAAGTAAGTAAGTATTTATAAAGCACCTTTCATACATGTCATGTAGCTCAAAGTGCTGTACACAAACATAGGCATATATAACGATAAAAGCAATAAAGTCACAGTGATCAGTTAAGATCAATGTTTAAAAAAAAAAAAAAAAAAAAAAAAAAAAAAAAAAAAAAAAAAAATAATAATAATAATAATAATAATAATAATAATAATAATAATAATAATAATAATAATAATAATAATAATAATAATAATAATAATAATAATAATAATAATAATAATAATAATAATAATAATAATAAAAATAACGTAAAAATTAAAACATGAAAACAGTCATTTGCTTACCAGTTTGGGAGAACAGGTCCGCACAAACATGTCTGCTCAGTAGCAACCGGAAGTAGGAAATGCACTAAACCAATGCACTTGTACGGTAGGTAGCAATGTTAGCTCTTATAACGCTAGTGTAGTTACGTTTTTATTAGTGGTCAGAGTTGGGTCCACAGGACTTATCCAAGCCCCATGGATCCATCAGTGGCCGTGTATTGTGTGCGTATGTACCCGTTCCCTCATGTGGTCAGTGGTCAGAGTTGGGTCCATAGGACTTATCCAAGCCCCAGTGACGGAGCGACCTGGGGTGCAGAGGTGCAGAGGACCCGCCGGGCTTAAATATTATTGTAATAAATGAGTGCTCTGTAGCCTAAACACATTGAATAGCTTACATTTAGAAATTGTCCAGTTTTTGTTAATGTCAACAATGCTACTGTTGAGATCAAACACACTTGTGTCACAGGTCAAGGAAATCGAGCCTAGAAGGTTTGTAGTTTGTTCCCGACAGAGCAGACAGGTACAATGGATGACGATCTTTATTTGAATCAGAAGGTGGCCCTCTGGTGGACAGGCGGCCGTAGTGTGAGGGGGACTGCAACCCAACGGTTGGCTGTAGACGCGTGACTTCAGTGTCAGCAGAAGAACACCAAGGGTGGAACACACTGTAGAAACTCTTTACACAGCATACCGTAATACTTACTAACTATTATACACAGCAACGCTAACACACAGTAGACTACTCTCTACAGCACAATGTATAGCTCCAGGAAAGCTCTGCTACTACTACAAGACCAAGCCTGGGCTCGATAACACATTAGCTTGTTCTGCAACTCTACAGACAATAGCATGCAACACAAGGAAGGCTAGGAAGACTACCGCCAATAGCCAGAAGAGCTCGCCTAAACCATGAAGTAACAATTTAATTCATATGGCCAATCAAGTTACAGCGGCACGGTGGTGTAGTGGTTAACACTGTCGCCTCACAGCAAGAAGGTCCAGGGTTCGATTCCCGCTTGGGGACCAGGTTTCCATGATGCCAGGTGGGGTATCTCCCAGGCCTTTCTGTGTGGAGTTTGCATGTTCTCCCCGTGCTCGCAAGGGTTTCCCCCCCGATAAGATAAACCCAATGGAAAAACATGCACAACAGATCGCTAACGCTGTGGCGTCCTTGACGGACAGGAGCACTTGGTCCCCGGGGCGCAGCTCACGTTGACGCCCTATCTGCTCCCGGCTGCCCATGGGGGGAAGGACAACGGGATGGGAAAAGTGCAGAGAGACATTTCATCTGCGACTCAGTGCATGTGTGTGTGTGTTCCTGTGGGTCGCCCATCTCGCGTGTGTGTGTTAAAACTGCATGACAAATAAAGACTTCTAGTCAATTATTAAGTTAAGATTAAGTTAAAACTAGCTAGTTAAATAATATTGATTATGTGTGTTTGAAATATCTGAGGGGCTGAAGGCTAGGGGGCCTTGGTTTTGGTATAACCAGATTAACCTCACACACACACAAACACCCACTGCCACAGATATAGACAAACTCACATAAGAGTGTCACATGAGCGAATATTATTCGCTCATGTGACACTCCCCCGCTAACTCACCCACCAGGACATTTTGAGACCACCAATTAATCTAAAACAGGACAAACTGGTTTCAGGATAATTTGATCAACGCATACACTAGACACACTAGATTCTCACATACACACACACACAGACTCTCATAGACACACCCCAGACAATTTTGATCACACACTACACACAGACATATCAGGTGACACCCACACAAACCACACACACCAAACCAGTTTACCAACTATTGGCAGGGGAGGACCATACCCACTTGTGTATTGGAGATAGGATTTAAACAACTTTTTGAGAACAGTAGAGGACTCAGTCTAGTCGAGGCTGGGTCAAGGATGGACTTTTTGTTGCTGTGCTGTGGAAACCTATGCTTGTATGCGGAATAAATCACCTTTTCACCAACTGAGCCATTGCCTCTGAAAACCATCTCCAGTCTGAATTCTTCTTGAAACCAGCACTCTCACTCAAATAATCTACTTCAACCACCCTGGCTAACGGGGTGCTAAGAATAGGCTGCCTATCGACATATGCTATCATAAAAACACAAAGGTGATGGGGGAGAAAAGGCACAAACACGGAGGAGACAACTGGTATGGGAAGGGAGGAATAAAAACCAGCTGACCCCAGGTCGGAAAAAAATTACATGAAGCTAGCTACAGCTAGCCCACAAGATAAACTGGCTACCGACAGCATAAGGGAACTCAGTGTATACAGGGGGAAAAGCCACCAGGTGAACCACTCCTATCCATGTGTCATAGGGATATAGATCAACCCATTAAAGGAGAGCTGAACGAGTGGCACATTCCATCACAGTTCAATATCCAACACCAATATGTTTCATTACGCATATGAGTGTTTTATTGCAACACTACTATCACCGACATCTAAGAAGGGAGACCCCCCCTTGAACGGCCCTTCTAAGGTTTCTCTCCTCCACATTGCCTGTGGTGCATTTTTTCCTATTGCTAGGTTTTAGTGAGTTTTTTCTTACCTTCGCGTGGGGTATGTCTGGGAGTGTTGCATTCATTATTATTATTTTTTTATCCACTTTTTCTCCTTATTTTTCTATTTTTCTCCCATCCCAATTTCGTGTATCCAATTCTCCCCTCCCCTGTCTTGAACGTTGCTCGACTATGCCCCCCACTGGTCGGTTGTAGAGAGGATAGAAGCCTTGCATCACATGTTCCCTTCGGCACACAAGGAGGCAGCCTGTCACATCTTTTCGCCTGCCAGCGCGGACTCTCATTGGCAAGGTGTAACGCATGGGAGGCTCACACTACCCTCGCCACTTCCTGTCTCTGCTGTGCAGGCGTCTCCCAACCGACCTGTAGGGGTCGCTCTCCATAACGTCCAATCCCCACCCATCGACTTCCACCCGCTGACTCTGCCAAATGAGCCAGTACGACGGCCGGCCCAAGCCGAAGGCAATGCTGAGACTGGGATTCGATACCGGAGTCTCATGCATTGGTGACGAGCGCAATCTCCGCTACGCCACCCAGCCGCCTGGTTTGCATTCATTTATTAAATTTTTTTTGGACTTTATGGTGTTTTTGTTTTGTTCTTGATTTATTGTGATGTTTCTTCTTGACCTGTTTAAAGAAGACGTGTCCGGCCCATGGGGACATTAACGTGTGTTGTCGGGCCTTACAAATACATTTGATTTGATTTGATTTGATTCAAACAGTTTCTCTGCCTTGATAGTCTGATGTGATTCATATTTATATTGATATTGTTGCCTAGCAACACAAGGTGAATACAGTGCAATAGTTGAGAACTGTTAAGTCTTAACAAGTGTCAATTATATAGCTTGCGGTCATTAGAAGCGTTAACTCCCACCCACGATTGGAGCGTAGGTGGGAGTTGACACGTCTAATGACCGATTTAACTGGTTCTGCGTGTGATGAGAAGGAACGTGGTGTTCTCTTCTTCCACACCACAGATGTAACCATTCATCTCACCTCGTCTTGGAAGAGGCAGAACAAATCTAATGAGGAAACTTAATACAGGTTCAGTACAAAATGTCTGGTCTCTGATGTTTTGCCTCTTTACAATCGGGTTGCTCAACCCACTTTTATCATTTGCATGCTTCCTGATGCAGTCTGTGTCCGTACCATCTTGGACATGTGCATGTTCGGATCTGTGGGATCCGTTTTCAATGTTTACTAAAAGAGAAATGATACAATGAATATTTAAAAAAAAAAAAATTTACTAAAGCTCATTGGCCTTGGCAAATTTTATATGAAGAACATAGGGCTTGTTGTTGCGTCACGTGAAATCACTAAATGTGTAACCTGCTTCCAGTGAATGACGCTAAGCTAGACAGTGCAGCTGTTCCCTAAGGCCTAAGCCTAATGCATGCACAGAGAAGAAAAGGGTATGCATCTGCTTGTCTAACTCCAGGGTAGATGGCAAATAAGCTAATTTCCCAAAATGTTGGAGTGTTCCTTTAAGTATTTTCACATTAATTGTTATGGCTTCGTTTTAATAATCCCAATAATATTGTGGGTCTGCGAACATCAGGTGAGTAAATAAAAGAGCGAACACCACACAGAGGTTAACCTCGGACGTGCGTGTGCACGGTGCGGGCGTGCATGCCGACATGTGTAAGCCTGTCACAGCGTTTGGGAGGACAGGGAGTGATAATGAGAGACGCAGGGACACGGGTTTGAAAGGAGACATATTGTACATAAAGACGTGTTGGACGCTGGGGGCCTCAGAGCCGTAAAACAAAGACCGCCGTCATCGTCTCTGTTCTCAAAGTCACCGTCGACATTAATCTCCAGTGTCTCTCTCTCTCTCTCTGGGGAGACCGGAGAAGGTATCACTTGGGGAAAAGAGATGCAATGTCAAAACAATGTCACTTCAGCCTCACCTGCACCACTGTGGGAGATAAACACGTCACAATGTCAAGCTCAAGTTTTAGTTTTATTTGTCACATATAAGGTAGGCCTACATGTACATGACAGTGAAATGCTTGGTTCTGTATGAGCTTCCTGAGATTGTGCTTCATACTCTAAACAAGAAAGTAAAAAGAATAAAGACCAAACACTATACAAAATATACAATATACAAAACTAAAGTACAAAATGTTATGATGATCGGGATCAATGAAGTACTTTTTTTCTACTTTTGCACATTCTGTTTGCGAAAACTGTATTTTCCCTCCAAAAACTCACGCCACGTTTCCCTCATGCAACTCTCCTCTCATGGAACTTCTAACAAAGGCTTTGTGTGTGTGTGTGTGTGTGTGTGTGTGTGTGTGTGTGTGTGTGTGTGTGTGTGTGTGTGTGTGTGTGTGTGTGTGTGTGTGTGTGTGTGTGTGTGTGTGTGTGTGTGTGTGTGTGTGTGTGTCTGTGTGTGTGTCTGTGTGTGTGTGTGTGTGTGTGGAGGGTGGGCAATCAGATACTTCTTTGCAACCCCACCAACCCACCCACCCAACCATCAGCACCACCCCTCCTAAAAAAAATAAAAAGTGTTCAGGCAAATTAATTAATCATTCCTTCCGCATCGGCGGCTCCACAATGCGAATGGCAAAACTCAATTAATTCCGCGACGCTTTACGGGCCTCATTTTTAATTATCACTGCATTAGCAATGATAAAGTATACATGGCAGGCGTACTGTGCAGGTGTGACCTCCGTCCGTCTCTGCCTTTGTTTAATTAGCGCCACCGTAGAGCGAGCTGACACCTCAACGGCAGAGGGCGAGCGAGAAGAGAGAGAAGGGAAGATAAGTCACGGCCCGCCACTCGTCACAGAGGTGCCGTTATCTCCTCAGCTCTCTCCCTCGCCGTCCTTCACTTCCTCTTCTTCCATCTTCGTAATCGTTTTGGCAGGATGTTGGAAGCTGGAAGTCAGGAGGAGATGCCAGGGAGTGAAGCGGGGTGGATGCATGTTGCTACATGAATGACACAGGGACACGATGAGGGGCGCAATGGCGGCTCGTGGGCACATCTGTCGAGGTGTTGAGAAGATGGGCTAAGATCTTTGATTGGCTCTCCTGGAAGGCAATGAGGGCCTATCGGATTCTCTGTTGACATGTGGCCACAAGTATTTCATGATCTACAACTGTGCAACAGACGTACAAATATCACCATCACCATCATCATCATCATCATCATCATCATCATCATCATCATCATCATCATCATCATCATCATCATCATTGTTACAAAGGGTCAGATTAAACCGAATATATATATTTATTGCTTGATACCCCTTGTATAGTATTTGTATATCGTTTGATATCCCTTGTATATTCTTTGCATATATACCCGGAATATCCCTTTACCTGGTACAGGCCAGACCATAATATTCGTTCTCCTATTGGACAGCGACCCCCTAGGCGCCACGGCCATATCCCCAATGTCTAGTTCAAAGCCACCGCCAAGGCTTGTCTCAACATGCCCAGATTTGCGCAGTAATACGAGACAGAACTGAGGTTGGCACTAGATTATTCACCTTACGTATAAATACGTTGCAGGTGGATACAGCAGTTAGTTACCCTCAAACGAGTTAACCCAACAAGTTGAAGCCTTCATCACGAGTCAACGACCAAGTGAAGTGAGCAACCTTGCGTCTAAATAGAGCACTTAGAACCGCGTGCGAATAGGATAGTAAAAGTGTCAGAGCTTAGTGAAATAACGTCAAGTTCGACCTAGTTAAATGTGAAGTACCGTGCACAGGAGAATCTACACCGGTGAATGCAGAGCCTTTTCCGGCTGGATTATTATTGCTTTGGTACCGTGGCTGCTGGAGCAGAGAACCGTCTACCCCGCTGCTGTGTGGGATTTACCCATGAGGAGCATCACTCGAGCCCATCTCTAGGAAGAGGCTGGCTGGCTTTCATCCATGCTGTCCCGCATACTTGGATTATAGCTGCTGCTTTGTCTGCCGATCAAGGGGAGTATATATACCGACTCCCGTAGCTGGAGCTTATTGATTCCTCGTTGATCCAGACTTTTGCTCCCGAACATTCCTCTCCCCTGCTGGCTTATAACCGGAGGGAACCCCCTTAGTATCTCCAGCTGACCTACGAGTGTGCCTTATATAATTCTTATGCTACAGGTGGTATTAATTATCCCCTTCGTAATATGCTCATGGACTTACGCTCTTGACCTATTCATGCACATTCTTCGCCTTACAAGCGCAACTCTCATTCTTAATAAATGTAAGATAATCTTGGTGCTCTTCTAATAAATATTACAAACAGTACTTTCCTTGTTAAGCCGTGTTATTGTGTGGGTGTTCATCACATATACATGTGTACTGTATGGCCAGTAGTAATGTACATAACGCAGTAGTGGTTTAATGATACCATACTTATTCAATACAGTCAGGGAATTGTACCCCTCAGTTACAATTGGTCCTTCGAGCCGGAGAGTATCAGTGTAATATTTAATATAATATTAATATTGACATGGCCAGCGGTGAACACTCCACAAACGGTTCTCCTAAGCTAGATCGCCCGCAGCGCAGACGGCAGCCACCTCCTTACCTAGAGGACTACGCTGCCAGTCTACTACCTAGCTTTATACAGACGTTAACTGCGGATAAAATAAATAAAGCGGATAGTCAAAGCATGTCAAAACCTACCGACCAGGCGACCCTGCCAGTAGAGACCCCAGTGGGTTCTAACGAAACTGACCAAGCTCACGGGGGGGACCAGGAGGGACATGACATGACTATACCCCCCGACAACGTCAACGGGACGGTCCCCGGAGAGCTCCAGGATAAAGAAAGCGCTCCAGGGACAGAACCCGACCCACTACCAGAAGAGAAGCGCGCCCAGGAGACGGACCTCGAGGCGCGCCCAGAGAACAGATCTTCAACGAGCACTGCCAGAAGCCGATCACCTTCGCCAGTGTCTTCCCCCAGCGAAGCGGACAAGATGCTGGCGCAGGCATTCATCGCCACCCTGGCAGCCTCCACAGAACGCGATCGACTTCAAGCGCAACAACTAAGTGAGCGTGAACATTCTACCATGGAAAGAGAACGCCTCCAGGCTCAACAGACGAGCGAGCGCGAACACGCTGCAATCGAGCGAGAGCGCTTCCAGGCGCAACAAAGGAGTGAAGACGACCGCATAAGACTGGAGACCAGACGCCTTCAGACGGAAGAGAACATTGAAAGAAGCCGCGCCAATGCGCAGCACGCCGCCGCCAATGCACAGCGCGACGCCGCCAATGCACAGCTCCACGCCGCCCATGCCAGCGCCAATGCACAGCGCGACGCCGCCAATGCCCAGCGCGAAGCAGTGCGCAACGCCGCCCATGCCCAGCGCGAGGCAGAGCGCGACCGGCTGCAGGCGCAGATGGTAGAACAATTGATCGCCATGGCGACACCCCCTCTCTCTGCACGGAGCTCCCGGAGATCATCACGACAAGGGTCTAGGGCACATTCCCCTACCCGACCAAGCGACCCGGGACCCCGCCAACAGGAGGATCCTGTCCACGTCTCCGAACCCCCTCCCCGGCCGGTCCATACGAGACCCAGCAACCGGGAAGAACCGGCCTACGTCGCCGAGAGACTGAACAGAAGACTCCAGGACCTAGCAGAGGAAGAGGAAGAGGAAGAGGAGGAATGTCAAGCCGACCAGCAGCAACGTACTCTGGACCAGGAGGCCCAGTACAGCCCCGACCAGCAGCAACGTACTCTGGACCAGGAGGCCCAGTACAGCCCCGACGTCAGCCCCGAGGCCCTGCGTTACAGACCCCCGACTCAACTCAAGGGTGAGTTTGAGGAACAGCACCTGGGTACCCGGCCCCTGGTACCCACCAAGTACCAGCCCACGACGACACGTACGGGGAGACTCGCCCAGGAGGCCTCTCCCCCAACGCTCACCGATGTGCCAGCCATCCATGGCATCGTACCTTGGCACACCGACGTTCCCGGATTTTACACGCGAGGACAGAGCACAGTACACGGAGCTACGGATGTGCTTAGAGACTATGATGTCCGACGTCCCCGATGAGACGTACAAATATGCTATCCTCCTCAAGCACCTGAAGGTGCCCAGAGCGCATAATATAGCGCTGGCATATTCCAACTCAAGTACCCCATACACCGCGGCTCTAGTAGCCCTCGACCAGCATTATGGACGCATATGGGACTACGTGATACAGGAAATAAGAGATATCGACCGCCTCCCCCCAGCCAGAGACAATAGAGCATTGGATGACCTCTCTATCTAGGTACAGTCCCTGGTAGGGATGCTGGGGTCCCAAAAGGAGAAAGGGATATATGAACTGTATGCTAACTCTAATGTAGAAAGGATATTAGAGAAGCTCCCTCCCGCCCGACAAGAGCGTGTTCGGCGGCAGAGAGACCACCGCGACCCCAACGGCCCAGAGGCATCCCTCCTAGACTTATCTGATTTCCTCGCCAGGGAGGTCAGCAGCCTACGACTGGACACGTTCGTGTGGAGTGGACCAAGCCCAAGAGATGGACCTCGGGGATCAAATGATAACCGCCGGTCGGTGACCGTTATGCACCAAGCCAAATCAGTACCGCAGCACAAGAACCACAACACCCCCTCGACGAAAGAGGAGTGGAAGATTGAATGCCAGTACTGTGAAGGGGAACATCGGCTGTATCAATGTGACAAGTTCAAGAAGCTGATCACGGACGAGGTGAGTCAGTGGATCAAAGACCACCGCCGCTGCTTCCGCTGCGCGCGCAGCCATATGGCAGGTGAGTGCCGTTTGAAGAAGAAGTGCAGCAGGTGCGGTGGCGCCCACTTGGAGGTCCTGCATGACATCAACAGGCGTCCGCCAGGACAACAAAGTGGGCCCGTCGCGGTAATGTACCAGGCCGAGGCGGTGGCACCAGTACCGAAGATCCACCAGACCGCCCCCTACTGTACCTACTGCGACGGCGGACACTGGCTGGCACAGTGCGCCGAATATAAGACACTGAACCCCGTCCAAGTTGACCAGTGGCGTGAGGCGGCCCAGGCGGGCGCCGCTTACCGCGCAACACTGTGCGGGGCCCACCAGAAGATCCAAGGCAACCGACCAACAGGAGTGCTCCATATAGACCAGCATAGCGGGACCCCCCGAGTGCTCATCAAAGTGGTCAGAGTGCTCCTGAGCTACGAGGACAAGGTCCTGGACACTTACGCCGTCCTAGACGATGGGTCTGAAAAGACTCTCCTCCTCACTTCCACCGCAGCCCAGTTGGGCCTGCGGGGTGCCAAAGGAACAATGACCATACGTACCATCAGAAGAGACCAGAAGACCATAAAGGGTAAAAATGTCTCCTTCAAGATAGCAGCGGTGGACCAGCCCGAGAAGCAGTATAGTATTACCAACGTCTTCACTAGCCACGACATAGGCCTGTCTCAGTACACCTACCCCATCCCAGAGCTGATGGCGAAGTATGTGCACCTACGTCAACTACCTATACCGCTTATCGACGGCGCCACACCGACCCTGCTCATCAGCTCCGACCACGCGGACCTCATTCTCCCAATTGAGGCGGCCCACATCGGACCCAAAGGATGCCCAGTCGCGGTTCAGACCCGACTGGGGTGGACGCTCCAGGGCCCCCTCTACGGACTTGACAGTCAACCCACGTCTACACGATGCCTACACACAAAGGTGAGCGACACCGGCCACTCTCTCGTACAGCCCGTTGAGAGGCTATTGACATTAGGCGAGAGGCCTGTGAGAGAACCGTGGGCACAAGAGGGAGTTCGGAACTCCACCCCCCTCAGCTGCGCTCCAGACGTAGCTGACCTCGAACCCAGCACCCCAAGCGACTCCTTGATGGGGCGGCCGGAACCGGCCCCTCCTCAGACGGGGTACATACCAAACAAGAGAAACAGACGGAGGAGGTGGAGGCACAGCCAAGCACAGATCAAAGCAGTCTCAGGCCCGCTTCCTCCTAACCCCCCTCCATCCCTTCCAGCCCGTCAGAAGCGGGTCAAGGACGGGGACAACTTAAAAGTGGACACAGTCGTCGTGATCATGGACCAGTCACTACCCCGAGCTGCGTGGCCGGCCGGCCGCGTAGGCAAAGTGATCACTGGTGCCGGCGGAAAGGTCAGAGCGGCAGAAGTGCTCGTCCAGGGGCGGACATACACCCGACCCGTGGCGAGGCTGATAGAGTTGCCAAGGCTCCCCGACTCTCTTGATGACGACCATGACCCCATGACTTTGTGAATTGCCCTACTCCTCATAACGGACATTGAGTAGTGGACAAGGCGGTTAATCTGTCTCTGCTTATCTAATTAGGTGCGGACTAATTAGGAGGCGGCTGTTACAAAGGGTCAGATTAAACCGAATATATATATTTATTGCTTGATACCCCTTGTATAGTATTTGTATATCGTTTGATATCCCTTGTATATTCTTTGCATATATACCCGGAATATCCCTTTACCTGGTACAGGCCAGACCATAATATTCGTTCTCTTATTGGACAGCGCCCCCCTAGGCGCCACGGCCATACCCCCAATGTCTAGTTCAAAGCCACCGCCAAGGCTTGTCTCAACATGCCCAGATTTGCGCAGTAATACGAGACAGAACTGAGGTTGGCACTAGATTATTCACCTTACGTATAAATACGTTGCAGGTGGATACAGCAGTTAGTTACCCTCAAACGAGTTAACCCAACAAGTTGAAGCCTTCATCACGAGTCAACGACCAAGTGAAGTGAGCAACCTTGCGTCTAAATAGAGCACTTAGAACCGCGTGCGAATAGGATAGTAAAAGTGTCAGAGCTTAGTGAAATAACGTCAAGTTCGACCTAGTTAAATGTGAAGTACCGTGCACAGGAGAATCTACACCGGTGAATGCAGAGCCTTTTCCGGCTGGATTATTATTGCTTTGGTACCGTGGCTGCTGGAGCAGAGAACCGTCTACCCCGCTGCTGTGTGGGATTTACCCGTGAGGAGCATCACTCGAGCCCGTCTCTAGGAAGAGGCTGGCTGGCTTTCATCCATGCTGTCCCGCATACTTGGATTATAGCTGCTGCTTTGTCTGCCGATCAAGGGGAGTATATATACCGACTCCCGTAGCTGGAGCTTATTGATTCCTCGTTGATCCAGACTTTTGCTCCCGAACATTCCTCTCCCCTGCTGGCTTATAACCGGAGGGAACCCCCTTAGTATCTCCAGCTGACCTACGAGTGTGCCTTATATAATTCTTATGCTACAGGTGGTATTAATTATCCCCTTCGTAATATGCTCATGGACTTACGCTCTTGACCTATTCATGCACATTCTTCGCCTTACAAGCGCAACTCTCATTCTTAATAAATGTAAGATAATCTTGGTGCTCTTCTAATAAATATTACAAACAGTACTTTCCTTGTTAAGCCGTGTTATTGTGTGGGTGTTCATCACATATACATGTGTACTGTATGGCCAGTAGTAATGTACATAACGCAGTAGTGGTTTAATGATACCATACTTATTCAATACAGTCAGGGAATTGTACCCCTCAGTTACAATTGGTCCTTCGAGCCGGAGAGTATCAGTGTAATATTTAATATAATATTAATATTGACATGGCCAGCGGTGAACACTCCACAAACGGTTCTCCTAAGCTAGATCGCCCGCAGCGCAGACGGCAGCCACCTCCTTACCTAGAGGACTACGCTGCCAGTCTACTACCTAGCTTTATACAGACGTTAACTGCGGATAAAATAAATAAAGCGGATAGTCAAAGCATGTCAAAACCTACCGACCAGGCGACCCTGCCAGTAGAGACCCCAGTGGGTTCTAACGAAACTGACCAAGCCCACGGGGGGGACCAGGAGGGACATGACATGACTATACCCCCCGACAACGTCAACGGGACGGTCCCCGGAGAGCTCCAGGATAAAGAAAGCGCTCCAGGGACAGAACCCGACCCACTACCAGAAGAGAAGCGCGCCCAGGAGACGGACCTCGAGGCGCGCCCAGAGAACAGATCTCCAACGAGCACTGCCAGAAGCCGATCACCTCCGTCAGTGTCTTCCCCCAGCGAAGCGGACAAGATGCTGGCGCAGGCATTCATCGCCACCCTGGCAGCCTCCACAGAACGCGATCGACTTCAAGCGCAACAACTAAGTGAGCGTGAACATTCTACCATGGAAAGAGAACGCCTCCAGGCTCAACAGACGAGCGAGCGCGAACACGCTGCAATCGAGCGAGAGCGCTTCCAGGCGCAACAAAGGAGTGAAGACGACCGCATAAGACTGGAGACCAGACGCCTTCAGACGGAAGAGAACATTGAAAGAAGCCGCGCCGATGCGCAGCACGCCGCCGCCAATGCACAGCGCGACGCCGCCAATGCACAGCTCCACCCCGCCCATGCCAGCGCCAATGCACAGCGCGACGCCGCCAATGCCCAGCGCGAAGCAGTGCGCAACGCCGCCCATGCCCAGCGCGAGGCAGAGCGCGACCGGCTGCAGGCGCAGATGGTAGAACAATTGATCGCCATGGCGACACCCCCTCTCTCCGCACGGAGCTCCCGGAGATCATCACGACAAGGGTCTAGGGCACATTCCCCTACCCGACCAAGCGACCCGGGACCCCGCCAACAGGAGGATCCTGTCCACGTCTCCGAACCCCCTCCCCGGCCGGTCCATACGAGACCCAGCAACCGGGAAGAACCGGCATACGTCGCCGAGAGACTGAACAGAAGACTCCAGGACCTAGCAGAGGAAGAGGAAGAGGAAGAGGAGGAATGTCAAGCCGACCAGCAGCAACGTACTCTGGACCAGGAGGCCCAGTACAGCCGACCAGCAGCAACGTACTCTGGACCAGGAGGCCCAGTACAGCCCCGACGTCAGCCCCGAGGCCCTGCGTTACAGACCCCCGACTCAACTCAAGGGTGAGTTTGAGGAACAGCACCTGGGTACCCGGCCCCTGGTACCCACCAAGTACCAGCCCACGACGACACGTACGGGGAGACTCGCCCAGGAGGCCTCTCCCCCAACGCTCACCGATGTGCCAGCCATCCATGACATCGTACCTTGGCACACCGACGTTCCCGGATTTTACACGCGAGGACAGAGCACAGTACACGGAGCTACGGATGTGCTTAGAGACTATGATGTCCGACGTCCCCGATGAGACGTACAAATATGCTATCCTCCTCAAGCACCTGAAGGTGCCCAGAGCGCATAATATAGCGCTGGCATATTCCAACTCAAGTACCCCATACACCGCGGCTCTAGTAGCCCTCGACCAGCGTTATGGACGCATATGGGACTACGTGATACAGGAAATAAGAGATATCGACCGCCTCCCCCCAGCCAGAGACAATAGAGCATTGGATGACCTCTCTATCTAGGTACAGTCCCTGGTAGGGATGCTGGGGTCCCAAAAGGAGAAAGGGATATATGAACTGTATGCTAACTCTAATGTAGAAAGGATATTAGAGAAGCTGCCTCCCGCCCGACAAGAGCGTTTTCGGCGGCAGAGAGACCACCGCGACCCCAACGGCCCAGAGGCATCCCTCCTAGACTTATCTGATTTCCTCGCCAGGGAGGTCAGCAGCCTACGACTGGACACGTTCGTGTGGAGTGGACCAAGCCCAAGAGATGGACCTCGGGGATCAAATGATAACCGCCGGTCGGTGACCGTTATGCACCAAGCCGAATCAGTACCGCAGCACAAGAACCACAACACCCCCTCGACGAAAGAGGAGTGGAAGATTGAATGCCAGTACTGTGAAGGGGAACATCGGCTGTATCAATGTGACAAGTTCAAGAAGCTGACCACGGACGAGGTGAGTCAGTGGATCAAAGACCACCGCCGCTGCTTCCGCTGCGCGCGCAGCCATATGGCAGCTGAGTGCCGTTTGAAGAAGAAGTGCAGCAGGTGCGGTGGCGCCCACTTGGAGGTCCTGCATGACATCAACAGGCGTCCGCCAGGACAACAAAGTGGGCCCGTCGCGGTAATGTACCAGGCCGAGGCGGTGGCACCAGTACCGAAGATCCACCAGACCGCCCCCTACTGTACCTACTGCGACGGCGGACACTGGCTGGCACAGTGCGCCGAATATAAGACACTGAACCCCGTCCAAGTTGACCAGTGGCGTGAGGTGGCCCAGGCGGGCGCCGCTTACCGCGCAACACTGTGCAGGGTCCACCAGAAGATCCAAGGCAACCGACCAACAGGAGTGCTCCATATAGACCAGCATAGCGGGACCCCCCGAGTGCTCATCAAAGTGGTCAGAGTGCTCCTGAGCTACGAGGACAAGGTCCTGGACACTTACGCCGTCCTAGACGATGGGTCTGAAAAGACTCTCCTCCTCGCTTCCACCGCAGCCCAGTTGGGCCTGCGGGGTGCCAAAGGAACAATGACCATACGTACCATCAGAAGAGACCAGAAGACCATAAAGGGTAAAAATGTCTCCTTCAAGATAGCAGCGGTGGACCAGCCCGAGAAGCAGTATAGTATTACCAACGTCTTCACTAGCCACGACATAGGCCTGTCTCAGTACACCTACCCCATCCCACAGCTGATGGCGAAGTATGTGCACCTACGTCAACTACCTATACCGCTTATCGACGGCGCCACACCGACCCTGCTCATCAGCTCCGACCACGCGGACCTCATTCTCCCAATTGAGGCGGCCCACATCGGACCCAAAGGATGCCCAGTCGCGGTTCAGACCCGACTGGGGTGGACGCTCCAGGGCCCCCTCTACGGACTTGACAGTCAACCCACGTCTACACGCTGCCTACACACAAAGGTGAGCGACACCGGCCACTCTCTCGTACAGCCCGTTGAGAGGCTATTGACATTAGGCGAGAGGCCTGTGAGAGAACCGTGGGCACAAGAGGGAGTTCGGAACTCCACCCCCCTCAGCTGCGCTCCAGACGTAGCTGACCTCGAACCCAGCACCCCAAGCGACTCCTTGATGGGGCGGCCGGAACCGGCCCCTCCTCAGACGGGGTACATACCAAACAAGAGAAACAGACGGAGGAGGTGGAGGCACAGCCAAGCACAGATCAAAGCAGTCTCAGGCCCGCTTCCTCCTAACCCCCCTCCATCCCTTCCAGCCCGTCAGAAGCGGGTCAAGGACGGGGACAACTTAAAAGTGGACACAGTCGTCGTGATCATGGACCAGTCACTACCCCGAGCTGCGTGGCCGGCCGGCCGCGTAGGCAAAGTGATCACTGGTGCCGGCGGAAAGGTCAGAGTGGCAGAAGTGCTCGTCCAGGGGCGGACATACACCCGACCCGTGGCGAGGCTGATAGAGTTGCCAAGGCTCCCCGACTCTCTTGATGACGACCATGACCCCCTGACTTTGTGAATTGCCCTACTCCTCACAACGGACATTGAGTAGTGGACAAGGCGGTTAATCTGTCTCTGCTTATCTAATTAGGTGCGGACTAATTAGGAGGCGGCTGTTACAAAGGGTCAGATTAAACCGAATATATATATTTATTGCTTGATACCCCTTGTATAGTATTTGTATATCGTTTGATATCCCTTGTATATTCTTTGCATATATACCCGGAATATCCCTTTACCTGGTACAGGCCAGACCATAATATTCGTTCTCCTATTGGACAGCGCCCCCCTAGGCGCCACGGCCATACCCCCAATGTCTAGTTCAAAGCCACCGCCAAGGCTTGTCTCAACATGCCCAGATTTGCGCAGTAATACGAGACAGAACTGAGGTTGGCACTAGATTATTCACCTTACGTATAAATACGTTGCAGGTGGATACAGCAGTTAGTTACCCTCAAACGAGTTAACCCAACAAGTTGAAGCCTTCATCACGAGTCAACGACCAAGTGAAGTGAGCAACCTTGCGTC
>NC_140169.1:71124361-71221861 GCF_963971535.1 Notolepis coatsorum | reverse complement strand
TTCAAGTTCAAGTTCTTTAATAGTTGTCATACAGAAGTACAGAATACTTTCATACAAAATGCTTCTTACTGTTACGCTCCAGAGACTGTGCTAGACAAGATAGTATCAAATAACATAATAACATAATATAGCATGAATTTAGAAGAAGAAAATGAGGTCACAGTGTTCGGTATAGACATATGTACAATGTTCTGAGTTACCATATAATATACAATACACAATACTATGCAGTGTACTAATGTACAGTACTATCTAGTGCAAAGCAGAAATGGGATGAGGTACAATTTTAGGTACAATTTACAGTAAGGTGTACGAGTTGTAGTGCAATCCTTCATCCATAAATATAAAGTGTGGGGAGTGGGTGCTACAGTGTGTTTGTTTAAAGTGGGTGTGTGCTATAAGTGTGTGGAGTGGGTGCTACAGTGTGTTTGTTTAAAGTGAGTGTGTGCGTGTGGATGTGTGTGCTATGTGCGTTTGGTGGTTGTTGTTGTGTAGTGTTCATTCATTGTTCGTTTAGCAGCCTGATGGCCTGGGGATAGAAGCTTCTTCTGAGTCTTTCTGTGCTCGCCTTGAGACTCCTGTATCGCTTGCCTGACCGCAGCAGTTCAAAGAGGCAGTTGTGTGTCACGTCAACGTCCACGCGCACAACACACTCTTACCTAGGGTTTGACTTGATTCAACAACAAAGCAGTCGGGGGCAATGGCAAGCCGGAAAGTTGTTACACTTTACAAAGCTAGATGCAGACAACGCTCGCGGCAATATTATATATTATATATTATATATATGTAGCAGCCTGAATATTCTACAAAGTATTCAGTAGTGCTAACTAACTGTTACTTTCCCTGTGTGTGTATAACGTGTGATTAACAGTGTTCCTTTGGATAGCCTAACAGTGTTCCTTTGGATAGCTCGCCCAGTCTTACGACGAGGTAAGGTGCTACTCTTCTCCGGATGCAGTATGGATTACTAGCAATAACATTGAGCCCTTTTTCCCTTTCTGGAGCGGTCCTTGAGTGGGACCAGTGGAGGTTGCCAGCAGGGGGCGGAGTGGCAGTGGTGGCAGGTGGAGCAGTGGAGAGAAGCAAGCAACGAGGAAGAGGGAGTTACCTGGAGGCGAGGGGAGCAGGAAGCTCTCTTCGACATTGGACTTGACAGTGATCAGTCGCAGTTACAGTGGACGGGTACTCAAACAAGCCTGTGGAAGAAGTGACGTTGGAGAGCCCCGTCGGAGCGAGCGGCGGGTGATGAGACATACTTGCTAGTGACGGGTTATCCTAGAAGTATCAGCGATAGTGTGTGAGTAAGAGAAACCGAACCCAAGGACTAACGTCTAGAGCTAACAAGACTAACGTCTAACGTTATCGGGTTATAGTAGTTACTGTGTGCGGTATAGTAGTATGCTGCTAACGGCTCCGTCTGACTTGAGTAGACTACCGGGCGCGCGGCGCTGAAGAGACCGGTGGTATAGCCAGCCACGTTGCGTTAGCAGTGTAACCGATATAGAAGGGGGGTGCGTCGAGACCCAAAGCTTAGCTGTGTTTAGGGTAGCCAAAGTATTAGCTTGCGCGACAGAAGCAAGCCAGCAACAGCAGCGGTGGACGTTTCCCAGACGGTACAGAGGACGCCTCTTCCCACCAGCAGAGGACGCCATACAGCAAGCTCCGCCAGCTAACCACTGTCTGCTGTTCGCCCAGCCTGCTGGCTGTGCTCGCGGGATCGCAGACGCCATCTTGTCACCCGGACGAGCGGTGACAAGAGTGGGTCCGCCATCTTGGCTAAGTACTAACAGTACCACGTGTATCAACAGCAATGTCCATTGAAGTGAACGCTAACAACCATTGTCTAAGGGGTACCCCGAACAATTTAAGCCGGCTTAGGTTAGGTTTTCTTTGGTAAGGTGGGCCCACATTTACTTGGTTTATTTGGTTATTTGTTTATTTGATTGTTTGATTCTTGAACTCCCTTTTATGTCAGATAGTGCAAAGTTTAGTTGTATGTCATCTTGACTATTGCTCTGCGATGTGGTCATCTGCTGCCAGTGGTGACCTCAGGAAGCTCCAGGTGGTCCAGAACAGGGCAGCACGGTTGGTACTGGGCTGCTCACTAAGGTCTAATGTGAGCCGTATGCATGCCCGCCTCTCTTGGCTTAACGTTGAAAATAGATTGTCTTTTAATATACTTGTGCTGTTCAAGTTGGTCATGAGCAGTAAGACTCCTGTTTTTATACATAATCAGATTGTTTTTAGTAATACTGTGCACGAGCATTACACTAGAGGTTCCAGTAGTGGGCAGCTTGAATTGCCAGGTCCTATAACCAGCGCTCTGGGGAGATCTTTTATTAACATTAACAGAGCATTAACTCTGTGGAATGGCCTGCCTCGGAACCTCTGCTGCATTTACAGTAGATTCACTTTTAAAAAGAATCTTAAATTGTTTTTAAATTGTTTTTAACACTCTAAAGTGGTTTTTTGTTTTTGTTTTACACTAATGTAATTTTAGCTATATTAATTGTTACAGTAGGTTCATTATGCATTGTGTGTACTGACTTTTAATAATTTTGTTTTTTTGCAATGGTGATTGTTTTTGTGTTTTTTTTGTGTGTGGACCCCAGGAAGACTAGCTGGTTGCTATCGCACCAGCTAATGGGGATCCCTAATAAAATAAAATCAAATCAAAAACCAATGTGTCTACATTTTATGCCTGGGTTCCCCCAGTACAAGCGGGGTGTTTTAATGTATTGAGCACTAGGTGCCTATGGTGGGAAGAGCTTCCCCTACATTGATAACAAGAGCACCCGGTGCCATATATTAAGGATTAACATTGTAATGGATAACCTGCCCAGGCTTCTATATAACGTAGACCAGGGGTCGGCAACCCTAGGCACGCGTGCCTGCTTAGGCATGCGGGACCATTTCCATAGGCATGCGGGGGGGGGGGGGGGGGGCAGCATAAACAAATAAAAATAAAAAATTATTATTATTATTATTATTATTATTATTATTATTATTATTATTATTATTATTATTATTATTATTATTATTATTATTAATTATTATTATTATTATTATTATTATTATTATTATTATTATTATTATTATTATTATTATTATTATTATTATTTTTTTTTTTTTTTTTTTTTACTTCGCTTTGAAATATTATAGTGAAATGTTTTGCACTGTTGTCGCATATCTCTTGTTGAAATCCTCCCACAGGTTCTTTTTTGTAAGTCGACTGTTCTGCACACCCCTATATTATGACAGCAATCAGCTGTTCCCATGTGCTCCGCTGTAGCCGGCCTCCCGCCGGCCTCCCGCTTCACTCGCGCCAGGTAACACACAGTGCTGAGGTTGCATTCTGTGCAGTGTCATGATGGCAACCCCCGCTAAGAAATCAAAGCAAATTCGGACATTCCAGCCTTCGTGGACAGACGATTACGGGTTTGTAGACATTCAGAAAGACCGTGTGCTATGTGTTCTTTCTGTTTGGAAAATGTAGTTTGCCAAACGTCATCTGTGAAACGCCATTTCGAGACCAAGCATAAAACAAGTTTCAAGGATCAGGCGGATAAGGCAGAATCTATTAAACGTGCCGTCGCCAGGTATGGGAAGCAAGCCAGCACCCTCAAAGTGTTCATGCGCGCTCAAAACCATGCAACTGAAGCAAGCTTTCGCATTGCCCATTGCATTGCAAAACGTGGAAAGCCATTCACGGATGGCGAGTATATTAAGGAGGCTTTTATCTCTACCTCAGATGTTTTGTTTGAAGGCTTGCCAAATAAAGATAAAATAAAAGCAAGGATAAAAGATATCCCAGTGTCAGCTCGAAGTGTCGAGCGACGCATCAATGAAATGTCAGAAAACATCCGAGAACAGCAAACAGCTGGATTAAAAGATGCGCCAGTGTTACGAAAGCGTGGACGTGAACGACATACCACGTTTGGCAGTCATGGTCAGATACTGTGACTCAACTGTGAGAGAGGAGCTCTTCTGTTTAAAGCCAATGACTGGCACAACAAAGGGCGAGGACATAGCCAAGGTGTTTATGGAACACTTTGTGGAGAGAGGGATTGACATCAAGAAGATGTTTGCAGTGACTACAGACGGAGCGCCCGCCATGGTCGGGAAACAGAAGGGAGCGGCGAAATTAATTGAGGATGAAGTTGGTCACGCCATCATGAAACTCAACTGCATAATCCACCAAGAAAACCTCTGTGCAAAGATGTCAAAGTCGGATCTGAATGAGGTTATGGCTACAGTGGCAAAGATAGTTAACTTCATTGTTAAGCGATCTTCTCTGACACACCGACAGTTCCAGGCCCTGCTCGAGAAAACGGAATGTGCATATCAAGATCTCCCTCTGTACTGTGCAGTAAGGTGGCTCAGCTGTGGGAACGTTTTGGAGAGGTTTGTCTGCTGCTTTGGTGCCATCAAGACCTTCCTGGCTGAAAAGGGCCAAGACTACCCAGAGCTCGAGGACGAGAAGTGGGTTGTGAAACTCATGTTCCTCGCTGATATCACGGGACACCTTAACGAGCTCAACCTACGACTGCAAGGCGCAGGGCAGACTGTGCTGGACATGTTTGACACATGGGCGGCTTTTGTCGACAAGCTAGCGGTGTTTTCCAATGATGTTGCTACTTCCACGTTCCGCTACTTCAAACACGTAAAGGAACTGAGTCTGTCCTCGCAGCACAGCATCAGCACTGCTGAAATATGCACGTACACGTTCAGCGAGCTCAAGTCGGAGTTCCTAATACGATTTGGGGACTTTCAGAAGTATGGACCCATGTTCTCCTTCTTGATCAAGCCAGACAGCTTTGATGGACACGAATTGGATTTATCTCTGACAGACTGGTTGGATACACAGGACATAGAAATGCAGCTGATCGAGCTGAAGAGTTCAACACTGTGGGTGGCCAAGTTTGCAGAGCTATGCAAAGAGCTAGAAACCAAGGCAGTGAAAGACCACGGAGCCTGCATCTTCTCCTGCTGGGCATCTGTACCAGAGAAGTTCAGCTGTCTACGGAACGTTGCAATGGCTTTGCTGACGGTCTTCGGGTCAACATACCTCTGTGAGCAGATCTTTTCGCACATGAAGTACGTGCTCAACCCCTCCCGGAGTCGATTGACAACCGACCACTCCGAAGCATGTGTCCAGCTTAAAGTGACTAATTACACCCCCCAAATAACGGAGCTCAGCCAGGCAAAACAGGGCCAGGGATCTCACTAATGCGACAGGTAGGCTGCTGTTTCTTTTCCTATACATTGGTTTGCATGTTAACTTGAGCGTGCATATGCAGGGCTCTACGCATAATAGAGCATACGCACAATCGCGCATATATTATTATTATGCATGCGTATGTGTAGGGATAGGGGAGCTGTCCACTGTGTGTGGTGCTGAACCTTGCGTAATGTCTCTCTCGCTCTCTCTCTCTCTCTCTCTCTCTCTCTCTCTCGCTCTCTCTCTCTCTCTCTCTCTCTCTCGCTCTATAGCTGGCTCTGGTGGAGAGATTGGAGGAGGAGGAGGAGGAGGGCTAGGGGAGCTGTCCACTGTGTGTGGTGCTGAACCTTGCGTCATGTCTCTCTCTCTCTCTCTCTCTCTCTCTCTCTCTCTCTCTCTCTCTCTCTCTCTCTCTCTCTCTCTCTCTATCTCTCTCTCTCTCTCTCTCTCTCTAGCTGAGAGAGAGAGAGAGATCTGGTGGAGAGATTGGAGGAGGAGGAGGAGGAGGGTGTGCTTTGTGTGTGCACTGTGTGTGTGCCATCATGTTAGCCTCAGTTAAACCTTGCAACGCCTCGTTAGATGAAGCTGTGTTCTGAGGTCCTGTGTGCTGATCTGTGTTCTGATCTGTGTTCTGATCTGTGTTCTGATGTGTGCTGATCTGTGTTCTGATCTGTGTGCTGTGTCATGTGACACTACACATATTTAATTGAGACCCTTTATTTGTTTATTTCAATTTAGCTGGAAATACATTGCTACATCATTCAGTAACATTTGCAGAGCCTTATAACAAAAACATTATTAAAGTCACCATTGTGACATTGTGACATTTTATTATTTATTTTTCTATTATTTCATTGAACATTGCACTGTTAAAAGCCATTTTTTACCAAGTCAACTTGTGTTCTTAAAACAATGACAATAAACAGTTTTATTAGGTTGAAATAATGTGGTTGTGTACTTATTTTTCTGTTAACTTATTATGGCTTGAAAACTGGTTCTCCTGGTGTTCTCCATTAGGCCTGTAGGTGGAGCTATGACAGCACACGTACAGTACACACACCGATGGTGTGTGATGTGTCCACAAATAAATGGGCGATTGCGAGTGAAATGGTCGCACTGTATGCAGCTGTTTGTCTGCATTGCATTCCCCCCCCCCCAACTCAGATTTAGGGTTGATACAACCATCATAATAATATTGTTAATAATAACAATAACAATAATGATGTAATAATGTAAAAATTATCATTAAAAAGACCTGATTATGAGAAAAAAAATTTAAGATGCATGGAATATTGTTGAGGCACACTAGTTACAACTATATTTCAACCAGGCACTCCATGTCAAAAAGGTTGCTGCCCCCTGACGTAGACCTAATTGGGATCATTGTGTGTGTCTGTTTCTTTAAGTTCCATTTGCTATTCTAACCTCTGGGTAAATATTGTGACTGCATAATTATTTAACCCTTACACCCCATTTACAGAATAGCATTTGAAGGGTCTATACAGGTGGTCAAGGAAGGGTACTGCTTAAAGGGAAGCCCAATAATACTATTGAACTGACAGTCACTGGGTGTGGGAGGGCTGTCGGAGGTACTGAGGGAGTGAGGGTGTGTGGGGAGCTACTGCTGATCGCCTTGGAAGGCGAGGGAGACCAGAGTACCAGTCGCCAGGTTAGTAAATCCTGGGCCCCATCCACTCCAACTGCAAGCCCTCCAGAACGACGTTCCGGGCCAAAGACGGGGGTACATATAGGTCCAATACTATAGTATCCTACTACCCAGTGTCTGTGTACTACTACTCCCACAAGCAGGGATAATCCACCCTTCTACATTTATATAAAAAAATAATCTAAATAAATAATAATGATAAGGCAGCGGACATTGCGCTCGTCACTAACGCAAGAGACACCGGGTTCGAATCCGGCTGTCGGCGTTGCCTCCGGCTTGGGCCGGCCGTCATACTGGCTCAATTGGCAGAGTCCGCGGGTGGACGTCGATGGGTGGTAATCTGGACGTTGTGGACAGCGACTCCTACATGTCGGTTGGGGGACGCCTGCACAACAGAGACAGGAAATGGCGGGGGTAGTGTGTGCCTCCCACACGTTACACCTCGCCAATGAGAGTCCGCGCTGGCAGGTGAAAAGATGTGACAGGTTGCCTCCTCGTGTACGGGAGGGGACACGTGATGCAAGGCTTCTATCCTCCCTACAACCGGCCAGTGGCGGGCATAGTCGAGCAACGTTCAAGACAGGGGAGGGGAGAATTGGAAACACGAAATTGGGATGGGAGAAAAATAGAAAATAAGGAGAAAAAGTGGATCAAAAGAAATAATAATGATAATAATGGTTAATATTTGCCATTTACCTCTGCTAGATTATATGTATCAATAAAAGTGCTATTCGTTTTTTTTGTGACAAAATGTAATCCATTATAATCAAGACATGAATGGGGGGAAAATCATGTGTAAAAATTAAACAAGGTGGAGGCAGACAGTGACAGTGAATTACCCTATTCACTAGTTTTCACCTACAATTTCCACACTTTCTGAACATCACATATTAGTCCAGCAGATATGTGAAAAATCATGCACTTTATGATAAAATCATGACATTTGGCCCTAAGAAAGATTTGTCCACCTAGGATATTGATTCTGGTGGCTAATCCTACATTTTTACAAAGATCAGGAATCCAGTGGTACTGTTTACAACCTGCTGGCAACTACAGTACCTAACTCCATCTGGCATTGAGGGAACTAAATAATACTAAAACCATCAACTACCATATTTAATATTGCCAGTATGCATGTTTTTCAAAAGTGCAATGTGTTATATCACTGGAGTGGAACTAGTGAGGCAGTACAGAGGCAGGGAACTATTTAGCATAACGGCCCATTTAATGAAAGTAATTATCAGGGGAATAAACAAAAGTTAAAAGGAAATGTGGGGAGTGCTGGTTGTTCTGTTTGTGGGATGTGTATCTATACTATGTGTAATGACTGGCAGGTAGTGTGTCTTGACTGTGTTTGTGGGATGTGTGTCTATTAGGGGTGTAACAATGCATCGATGCATCGCAGTGCATCGATCCTAAGTTGACGATTCAACTGCATCGATTTGAAAATGTTAATTTAATTTAATGTTAATCGATTAGAATTTTTATTCTTTTTTGTATATGTCGATTTTTTATTTACCTATAGTCCAATCAGTTCCCCCAGCCACATTTGTGTATTCAAATTTTGGGGGGGAATTAACTGATCGAAAATGTATCTAATCGCATCAAATCGAATCGAATCGTGGTCAAATGAAGAGATTTCATGATGCATTGAATCGTTGCCTGAAGAATCGTAATCGAATTGAATCGTTGTGGGGTCAAATATTTACACCCCTAGTGTCTATGCTATGTGTACTGACTGGCAGGTAGTGTGTCTTGACTACAGTATGTGTTAAGGGTGCTGTAAGTGGTATTTTATTTGTTAGAATAAGTGGTCTACATGTTGAAATAATAGCTCTACATTCTGACAGCCATCACATGGGTCTCCCAGTCCCTCCACCCTGCAGTAAACACAAAATAAAATGTCTGGTATCGCGTTCTCACTTTTGATCCACTTTTTCTCCTCCTATTTTTCTGTATTTTTCTCCCATCCCAATTTAGTCGTTATGCCAATTCCCCCCTCCCCTTCCTGGTCGTTGCGCGCATGTGCCCCCCACTGGTCGGTCTAGGGAGCCCTGAAGTCTATCACATGCTTCCTCCGATACATAGGAGACAGCCAGCAGCCTCTTTTCACCTGGCAGCGAGGACTCTCATTGGTGAGGTGTAACGCGTGGGAGGTCACACTACCCTCACCATTTCCCTCCCTCGCTGTGCAGGCGCCCTGACCGACCTGTATGAGTCGCTTTTTACAACGACCAGGACCCACCCTCGCCGGGTTTCCCACTCGCTAACACCATCCAATCAGGAGAGAGAACCACATTGCAAAAACGGTCTGACAAAAATTTGAAATAAAAACAAATATATGACGGAGTAGGCGGTCGAACAGCATTCTAATCAGATTAGACGGTAGAACGGCATTCTAATCAGATTAGACGGTAGAACGGCATTCTAATCAGATTAGACGGTAGAACAGCATTATAATCAGATTAGACGGTAGAACAGCAATCTAATCAGATTAGATGGTAGAACGGCATTCTAATCAGATTAGACGGTATAATAGCATTCTAATCAGATTAGACGGTAGGACGGCATTCTAATCAGATTAGACGGTAGAACAGCATTCTAATCAGATTAGATGGTAGAACAGCGTTCTAATCAGATTAGACGGTAGGACAGCATTCTAATCAGATTAGACGGTATAACGGCATTCTAATCAGATTAGACGGTAGGACGGCATTCTAATCAGATTAAACGGTAGAACAGCATTCTAATCAGATTAGACGGTAGGACAGCATTCTAATCAGATTATACGGAAGAACAGAAGTGGTAATCAGCAACGATGGCACCCGCCAGAATGCAGGCAGCATGCTAAACACACAGACACACACACATGCACTCACCCTTGGTTAGAGCTCACTAATTAACGCTACATGCAATTTGCAGATTTTAAAGGAGGTCTGTTGGTCTCTGCTGAAAAGGAGCGTTGCCGTTCTGATCACCACCCGCTCCGTCCTGGGAGGTGGAGACGTCCTCCTTCCTGCGGGTTGTGTTCATTAAATCATAGGAGCAGATGCTCACTGCCATTATCTCCGTCACAACTTGGCCTCGGTGCCACGGAGGAAGCTGTCATAAATCATGGGATAACCATCTGTTTCTTACTTGGGTCTCTAACCTTTTCTTCCTGGGTATTGTTTACAATAGCCACATATGAGCAGCGGCTATCATTGTTGGCTGTGCAGCGTCTAATTGCTGCACTAAAAGGACCACAGACACCAGTGCGCCTACCATGAGAACAGGCGCACGGAGGATGTTATCTCCACCCCCTCTCCCACCTGGATGAGAGCAACACCCGATGCTGTTCATCGACTTCAGCTCAGCATTCAACACCATCATCCCCTCCAAACTCATCTCCAAACGTGGTGACCTCGTGGAAACCAAGGACCTCAACATTTACCGTTTAAGCCCGAGCGGTCCGGTACCGCACAGACAATAATTTCACGCCATAATTAGATCAATACAGTCCGTACTAATTATTGTAGCGTTTATTTATTTTTTTAAATGTAGCCAAGAGTAAAGACCCTAACCCTGTGAAAACAGCACTACGTTTGTTCCTGAACAGACCAGTCACTGCTGATGGCGAAAATTATTGACCACCTTTGTAGCCAATGAAATTCTGGAGCCAACGCTATCCCATGCGAGGGCTGATTGCAACGAGAAAGGGGTAGAAGAAGCCGGGGACGTCCTTTGTTTTGACTAGAGCCTCGGAATAAATGGAAGCGGGCGGCCATTTTGGATAATCATGCCGAATTAATGCCGGTACACACATTACAAAAACCTTTGTAAAACACAAATCTTCTGTGGGATTGTTATAAACTTTGGACCTGTACTAGATAAGACTTCAAGCTATGGAACCGTTATGTTTTCCAGCTCCAACCTCTCAGCTGGAACTTAAAAACAGGCATCTGGCAAGAAGTAAACAGAAATGTAAGTGCACAAAACTTTTACTTCATTGTGTTCAAACCTCTTTAACTCTATTTCATTAGCACCCAGAGTGATTCTTCTTTGTTGTGGAAGAACGATCAGAATGTTTCCTTTCAAAAGAGACCAGACTCATGCATGTGCTATAAGTATAAAGTGTAATAAATCGCAAATTAATTTGGGTATGCAATCATCAGGCATGTTGTGCAAAACTAGCTGCATTTTACCCGATGCATATGTGGTTAACCCCTCTGTCTGCAATTGGATACTTGACTTCCTAACTAACAGACCCCTGTTTGTTAGGATAGACAATCTCACCTCCTCCACCCTCACCCTGAACACCGGTGTCCCACAAGGCTGTGTGCTGAGCCCCCTTCTCTACTCCACTTGAAGACATTGTATTAGTGTAGTTTACCTGCTGAGCAGAAGTAGAGCAAACTCTGCAAAATCACTTTTCAAACCCTACAATAAAGGATTTCCACAGACTCCCAGAGGCACCAGCTGCTTTAAGCACTGCTATTTAAAAGCACTGAAAACATTAGTTTTCATAAAACTATGACCCAAAAACGGTTCCCAACTAACAGAAATGTTTTAATATAGCATCTATGTAGTTCATATTAAAATATCATATCCTCTCTGATGTGATACTGATATATTTTTTCTGTTTCTGGTGTGGCAGCAATACTGTATTTTATTTGACTGGACTGGCCCTGTCATTTGCCCTGGTTTTGGTTCTGTAATCAATATGGGTGTAAGAGATGTGTATTAATCCTGTAACATGGG
The DNA here is from genome assembly GCF_963971535.1 of Notolepis coatsorum. NCBI lineage: Eukaryota > Metazoa > Chordata > Actinopteri > Aulopiformes > Paralepididae > Notolepis > Notolepis coatsorum. The sequence continues at coordinate 71,210,234 of NC_140169.1, read as the reverse complement.
CACAGCATCTATGAGTCAAGGTCAGGAATAGAGAACAGAATGTTGATTTTGTGATGTGTAACTACAGACGCAGCACTGAAAAATCGAACCTCTGCTGCTCCTCCACCACTCCACGGGCCAAACTGATGTTGTGACTCCTATTGTTCTGGACCGGGCCAGATTTCACACCTCCACTGCCTCCCACTGGCTGGGGAGACTTTTTCATCTTACATTTTTATTCGTCCCAAACGCCCCAGCTCCATCCGATTCCTTAGCTTTTTTCACTGTTTACTTCATGCATTTCAACACTAATATATGGGCAGTACCCCAAGTCAGACTGCCCATATAAAAATTATCTTGGTGGTCTGACGGCAGTATCCCCCGCCCCCCTCCCTGGGGAAGTATTTAAGTTAAGTACCCTCCCTTTGTTCACTTTGAGAGCCAGCCACCAGCCCCCGAAATATAACACCTGAGTGCTAGTTCTGAAGTGGCAGAGGAGCAGCAGAACAGCAGCAGAAGTAGTTTGAATTTTCAGTGCTGCATCTGTAGTACAGTGGCGACAGTGGCTCGGGAGGTAGAGCAGTCGTCTGGTAATCCGGAGGTTCCCGGTTCGATTCCTGCTCCTCCTGGGCAGCTTGTCGAAGTGTCCTTGAGCAAGACACTTAACCCCCAATTGCTCCTGATGAGCAGGTTGGCACCTTGCATGGTTGTGTGAATGTGTGAGTGAATGGGTAAAATGTGAGGAACCAATTGTAAAGCACTTTGGATGAAAGCGCTATATAAATGCAGCCATTTACCATTGACAGTGCAGAGGTGTCCAGGGCCCAGACAGAGTAGAGAGCTGTGTGAGAGTGGTCCCCGGACAGCTTCTGTGAGAGGATGACCATCCTTATCCCCCATGTTCAAAAATGTAGCTCTGCAGATTAGCCTGGCCCCACTTCTATCCAGAACATTATATAAGGGGACTGCATGTTGTTTATTCACTGTGCTGTTTACCATGGCCCCTCATTCAATCATGATATTCATTGTTTTGGGAAAGGACCTGTATAAGTGCAGTTGCCACTCTGATAATGGTTCTGGATATGGAGCAGGGCCAGAGTCACCTCAAGAGCTCAATCTTTGAGCTTGCACGATTACGATAGACCCCTCAGGCTAGGTTAGATTAGGCCTAGACGATATTTGTAGTGCGGTCCAGGGTTGAGCATCTGGGGAAACAGAAAAACAATCAATACATTTTGGAGCATTGCTACTACAATGGATAACGTAACACTAAACAAGAATGTGAAACAACTATTAATAGCATTGGGTTAGGGTTGTTTGATTTCCACTAACGTTAATGTTAGATTGCTATGTGTTAATATAGCAACTATGATTTTTTCGTGTTTTACATATAAGTGTATGCCCAGCCCATATGGGCTTACAAGACACATAAACAATAAGTATATAATAGTATACTTGACATTGACAATAAGTTATATAGACCAAGATGGCCACAAAAAAAGAAAACAAAATTAAACGTAATATAACAAGCTGTAAACAATGTACAGTATGTAAACAAAGAAACAAGAGGAATTCATATACAATTATATAGGATATAATGCGTTTTGTCTCAAGTGCCATGCTTTCTCCAAAAATCCTGCAAAACTGAAAAATCTCCTCCACAAAAAAACAACTCAACATACAACTCTCATATAAAAATATTATATCCTCTCTACACCCAGATCAATCATTTCACTAACAGCAAACTTCGGCCTATCAGCTGTGGGCGGAGCCAAAGGGAATCCCAGATGACGTATCCCGTTGTAAATTCCAACTTGACTTTGCGCCTCCTGGTGGCATATAGCAGAACAGCAATCTACTTCCAAATAGCACACCGGTTACACCGCGGTAGAATGGTGGAGTCCTAAGGGCTACATCTGTAGGTATTGTGACGAGCCTGGTGGTGTTCAGACTCGCCAGGGTTCAAAAACAAAAATGTTAAATGTCCACACAAGTGCAATATCAATCAATAAGAATATTTATTGATTTCAGGCAGAATATAGTTTGATAGGCAAATAGAATGGTCGTAATACAGTCCGATGGTCAAAACACAAAACAGACTCTTGTACAAAAAAAAAGGATTGTTCAATACTCAGAGTAATCGTCCGGTCCAGGGTCAGTACACAAGGGGGTTTCTCAGCCAGTCTAGGGTCCAGTACACAATGAACACCTTCTCGCCTTCACCTCTCCTCTCACTACCTCTCATCTTACACTACTCTGAATATCTCAATCTCTCTCTCAATGCAACAACTCCAACCTCACCTCCACTCACCTCTCTCTAACCTAGTGTATTTGTAGTGTGTGTGTGTCTGGGGCGTGTGCGTGTGAGATGTGGGTGAACTAATGATGCACAGGTGTGTTCTATCAGTCCTAATCAGCGACCTAATTGTTTCCACTCCTTCCGTGGCAATAATATCTCCTGTCCTTCACATATCCATGAGAGGGGGAGTGATATCTGCCACAGTATGTACAGACAGATGTGTATATAGATATAATATAATATATAAATATAATACACTATTGTACGCTATCATACAGAGTATATGGGTAGACCATAGTATGAGGTAGGTAATTATGATTATTATGATTACAGTGTAGGACAGTTGTAGGCAGTGAAAGCAGTAGGTAGGTATAAATTGAGTATGGGCAACAGAGTTAAAAGTTCGTACAATACGGGCAACAGAGCTTAGGGTATAGGTAATGTATTCAGAGTTTATATGGGGGGGGGTCTCATGGTGGTACAGCGTTCTGTAACGTTTGGGGTTTTGCTCTCCTCAGCGTTACCTGGTGGTAATTGGCCTGTTTATCTGCCTAATTACATGCATTGGTACCTGGTGTGACTAGTTAAGGTGGCTTTATATTAGGGCTGACCCCTATTAGTCGATTAGTCAACTAATCGGTCGAAAGGAGCCGTAGTCGACTAGCCAACCTCTTAGTCGAATACAAAAAAATAATAATAATATTTATAAATTATTATAATTTTTTTTTCATTCTTTCCAAAAGAAAAGAGGCCTAGAAGCGTGGCTAACGCTAATGGCACGCATACCAGAGGCCAACTGCCTAAGAAAACAGGCACAGAGGTACTGAAAGAGGATTTCACCCATCTAATGAACACACTAGACTAGACAAATATCAAGATGTATCCATCAGTGGACCAATTGCATGCTTTTGCAGAGGACAAGAAGCCTTCAGTCGACTCCTTCAGACATTAACACTTTAAGTGCCGGAAACGTGTTTAGGCGTCTTTCATAGCCATGCTCAAGTTGCCTAGGAATCATATTTCCCCTCTGCAGCCTTCACACACAGTTCTGATCTCCTCTCAATCCTCTAGCGCAGGGGTGTCAAACTCATTTTCACAGAGGGCCACATCAGCATTATGGTTGCCCTCAAAGGGCCAAAGACCGTATAAATGTTAATGTAATGTAAAATAAATGTAGCTACACATTTACATATTGTTAAACATGGTGTTTCTGTATTTATTACTTATTCAAGTTATACATATTGCATATTCATTTGCATAAATGTAAAAATATATGTTAGCTTATGTTATTTTAACAAATAATTTTAGTTTATCAGAACCCCATATTACTCCACCAATCAATGATCAAACCATTCAAGTAAATAACAAAGAAGAATATCATCAAATACAAGCTATGACATTAAGTTTGTTCAAAACCTTTTTGTCACAGTCAAGAGGGGCAAAACTAACAACTGTGAGCTGCAAAGAACACGTGGGACAGATGTAGCAGATGTTACAAAAACAAATGGCTGCACACAACCTTGCAGAGGCCATACATCCAACTAATGGAAGATAGTTTAATTAACTTTAATTAACAGATTGCAGAATGGGTACAGTACAGTACAGCTCAATACACACAATTGTTAAGGGGATGCAGACCAGAGAAAGACTTTCGACTTGTTTACATCAGGGTCCCCCATTTTCAATTCGTAATGAAATTGCTATTATGTGTCTGCATGAACACACAACTGTAACTGTACTCAAAAATAACAAAATAAGGGTTGTCTCAGTTCACAACTATATTGGTCAAGTTTTGGGTGGGACTTGTTTGCGTCCCTACAGCTTCTTATTCAATTGAGCGAGATGCTCGGTTATGTCACACAGCCAGTTTGCATCTGACAGTTCAGACAATATTTCTTCAACCCTTTGTTACCTATTCCGCCTGGATCGTTTTTGTATTTTGGGCTGTAAAATTGTCAAAGAATGTCTGAGGAGTAAGTGCTTTTGGCTTTTTTCCTTTGTTACCTCAGATGTTCAACATACATGTATGTGTAAGAATGTGTAATAACTAAGGCTGTCAAAGTTAAAGCTTTATTAACGCATTAACCCACAATTATTTTAACACTGGTATTTTTTAACCCAATATTAATGTAAAATTTTTTTTTTTTTTTTTTTTTTTTTTTTTTTTTTACCTGAGCTCTTGGGGGGCCACATCAAATGACGTGGCGGGCCGGATTTGACCCGCGGGCCGTGAGTTTGACACCTAAGCGGTTCAAGAGCGCCATCTGGTGGCCGATCGGCAGATCGCCCAACAGGAAGTCATGTGGATGAAGTGGTGATCACCCATATTACTTCAGGGCACTCGCTATAGGTCCCGGGACTCGAGCTCGACACAATACATAGCGATCCGTTGCCAATAACTCGATAAACAACATGATTTGGACGTATATACTATTATACAACCTGGAAATGGACCGGGTATTTCGACATCCCATAATGGAAAACTGTCTCCTCCACGCTGATCGCCCAACGGCCCGAGGAGACTGGGGTGAGTTTTAGTGTGTAATATTACCGTGTTCGATACTAACTGCTATGATGAACATTTGACCCACATTAGATGAATGGTATAACGCTGCCCACGGAATTATAAACGCCCCCTCGCCCATCCGGTCAACATCAGATGACGTGTAGTAACTTCCAGAAGTACGTCCAGTTGGAATTTTTTATATCGCGCCGATTGCTATCAAACTGTATTTCATCATCAATATAATGCATTTGGGGCTATAAATCACGTTCTGGAGAAAGCTGCAGAAAGAGATGAAAACATACTTATACTTTAGACCATATTTTAGTATGAATATGTGAATGAAAAAGTGTAACGTTGCTACACAATGAACAATACATATAGGACCTTGAATGGGCCCTAATAATGGCAATCTAGCAATAGAATTTAAAAAGTTATAGCCCTGCAAAGAAGGGGAACTTCTCCATGTTAAATAGAGCTGGCAACGGATGGTATATCATGAATTTAACCTCCGGCAGTTAAAGTGTTAAGCTTTTTTTTTGCTTTTTTTTTGTCTACCAATAGTCGACTAACGGCAAATTTTGGCCAATCATAGTCGACCATCCAAATGCTTAGTCGGGGACAGCCTTACTTTATATGCTCTGTTACTACAGACACTGTGAGTCGATCAACAGACTGTCCGTGAGTATTACGTACCTGTTAAGTCTCATCGCTCCTTGCCACGGAGGATGAGTATGTCGCTGTCTTTCCATCTCTGTTGTGCCTTTTGATTACCTTATGTATTTGTCATTTGAAAGTTATCTGACTGCGTGTGTATGCAGCTCCGTCGTTTAACGTGTGAGCAGATTAATGTGTTTTGGAGACCTGGCTTTCTCCACTTTATTTCTCCCGTTTATTGTATAAGATGACACTGTGTATTAGTAGGATAAAACCCGTGTCTTGGAGATGGAAGATCTCTCCCTTTTTGTTTATACGCCTTCGTCTGCGTGTGCCGTAGCTACTCAATTAAAGGAGTAATGCTCATTTCGAAAATCAACATCTGTCTCTCGTCGTTTCTGTTCTGTACTGCACCTGGGTCCAACACACCTACCAAACCGTAACAGCGTTCAGGGAGATGACGGCTGAGGGAAACAAGCTGGAGATTCCTGTAGCGCCTCCCGGAGGGGAGGAAAGAGTGGTAGATTAACCATATGTTTATGTTTATGTATATGCTAAATATTTTAGTACTTCATTAACTCCAAGCCAATGCATTATGATGGGCAACAGGAGAAAATTCAGATATGTACGTGTCAACATACATTATTAGCAATGAGCCACATTGGTGTGATACATAATGTGCACGGCATGCTCAATATTATTATATTATAGCATTATTATAGAATATTAGTAGATTTATTTTTGTACATTTTTATATGCTGTAGCATATTCAGAGCAGGCTCATGTGTCATGACATTATGGATAATATCATTTTGATCAAATAAAAAAAAATGATATCATCGCTAGACATTCATACAGTGCTGTCAGGAATCACTCACATCATTAATTTAACCATTTATTATAATCCAAAATACATGGCAATGGCAGTATACAGTTAATCTGGGTTCTACTCTTACGGGTGCCCCCTGCTGCAAGAGGCTAATGCACTTGCACAGAAGATAAAGCAGAACAGCTGAAACTGAACAGCAGGGAGCACTGCGAACAAATGCCCCATAGGGGACGTAACGTACAGAGTACAACCCTTCATCTCCTCTCATGTTAAACATTTATTATGAGGTTACCCTCATTTGAAATGATGCAGAGTTACATTCCCTTAAAATAATTACATAAATAATTAAAAGATAAAATACGATAATATATTCCTGTATTGATCCCCTTGGGGAAATTCAGGACACAGAACACAGAACATCGAACACAGAAGATAGTGAACGTGTTAACCCTTTGTAGTGTGGTTGTTATGGATAGTGTTGTCTGAGGACCCAATCGCGGAACAGAACGAGGAGAGAACAGGCAGACGAGTGGAACAAGACGTGGAGCCAGTGGTGAAGTGTAAAAATTGTCTTTACTTCAAAAAGGGTAGCAACCAAAACAAAGAATCTCATAAACAAGAGCAGGTACAAAAACAAACAGAGGAATCACAGCAGAGCTGGTAGGGAAAGGCACAACTAATTTACAAAATAAACACTAATAAAACGAGACTGTAAAAACAAAAACAAAGATGTTAATACAAACTGAAAAACTAACAGCAAGGACAGGATACTCAGGAAACATCATATCAAGACAGGGATCTCCAACAATGAACCGACAATGGAGGACAGGAAACACACAGCATATATAGACAGACTAATTAAGACATGGGACACAGGAGGGCTAATTACCAACGAGGCACACATGGGGAGAAACACAAGACCAAACACTCTGGGGAAATAAACAGGGAAAGAAACAAAACTAACCACACAAGAAAAGACTGAACACTAGACAGAGTAAACAACCACCATAAGGGACAAAATAAAACAATTAACAAGGGAACAAGACTAAAGATAACACAAGGTTAAAACACATGGGAGACAACACAAACGCCAAGAATAAAAGTATGTCCAAAGGTGGGGGCTGGTGAGGAGGAGAGGAAAGTTTGTGCAAGGGTGGGGGCTGTTGAGGAGAGGAGAAGGTCCCAGGGACAGGCGAACCCTCACAGTGGTAGTGAAAGGGTGAAGCATAAGTCAGTCATCTCGGGTCCAGAGGCAAATGGAATCAAATCAAATTTATCTGTAAGGCCTGACAACACACATTAATGTCCCCATGGGCCGGACACGTCTTCTTTAAACAAGTCAAGAAGAAACATCACAATAAATCAAGAACAAAACAAAAACACCATGAAGTCCAAACCATTTAAAATGAATGCAACACTCCCAGAAATGGCTGACGAAAGCATAACCTGCTGCTGTGCAGATGCTCTGCGATGACTTATGGATGCTAGAGAGGTGACTCAGAGGGAATACAGGACCTGATACAATGCAGCATTTCCCAAATTCATCATTTGAATTCGGACTCATCCCTACTCAGAACACGTCGGTTATCTTTTTATGTTATTATCGCATGTCTTCCTCACAAAAGAATGACATGTTTCAGGTTGAATGAATGAATGAATGAATGAATGAATGAATGAATGAATGAATGAATGAATGAATGAATGAATGAATGAATGAATGACTTTATTTGACAATATAAAAATAAACATGTGACAGAAGAGCACAGTCAGGATATACTGCCAAGGATGAAACACAAAAAAGCTCAGAGCTTATTTCCATTGTGGTCCTTGTAGGGGGGTGGGGGAGTGTGATGCTTAATACATGCATCATACAAAACGTGACATCACAACACATCACATATACCATTTAACATTTATATACATACAGACTCATATAACATGCAAAGGGTGCCTTAAGCTAAGTGTCTAGGTCAAGTATAGTCCCTTTTGAGCCATGTCTTCAGGCTGGACTTGAATCTAACAGCATTGTCTACGATTTTCAGTTCACTGGACAGACTATTCCAATAGATAGCTGCTGAATACAGAAAAGACTCCTTCCCCATACAGCTCCTGAATCTGACTGGCACAAAGTCAGTTGAGCTGCGCCTAGTTTGGCATGCATGGGTGTCTCTGATTCGGTTGAAGTAGTTGTTAAAGTACACTGGCACTACCCCGTGCACTATTCAGTGAACTAGGCACATCCCTATCTGGTTTACTCTGTCTTCCACCTTAAGCCATCTCATGATCTCAAAGTGAGATGGGTCAAGGTGGGTTCGGGCAGGTAGCCTTAGTATTACCCTGATTAGCTTGTTTTGTGATGTCTGTAGTTTTATTTTCTGACTTTTGGGGGCACTGTTGTACCAGGAGCCACACGCATAGTCATAGTGACACTGTATGAGTGCTCCAGCAAGAATCTTCATCGCTGACTGATCTAAAAAATTTGAGATTCTGGCTAGGTATCTAGTCCTGTTTTGATCTTTGTAACTGCTTGGTGAGCCATGCTTTCCCCTGATAAGCTGTTTTCCAGGACTCAACCGAGATATGTCACAGATGTTTTGTCTGTGAGAACAGTATCTCCTATTCTAATGTTAAAACCTGGCGATTTTCTGAGCCTGACCTTTGACCCGAATAGAATGGACTCAGTCTTCCCCACGTGGAGGGACAGCTTGTTGTGGCCTAGCCAGTCGCTAACCTTCTCTAGTTCTGCACTCAATGTCTGCTCAACCACTTGTTTGTCTTTGTGAGACACTAGTAAGGCGGAGTCATCCGCGTATAAAAAAAGGTCACATGAGCAAGCTGCTTTCAGGTCATTTATATACAGGAGAAAGAGGAGCGGACCCAAAACACTCTCTTGCGGGACCCTGCACTCTACTGTCCGAGGACTGGAGAGTACTCTGTTTATATCTACCACCTGTTGTCTCCCTGTTAGGTAGGAACCAATCAATTTCTGAGCTGCCTCATTAAAGCCTAGGGCCCTAAGCTTCATTAACTGGCACGAGCTGGCACGATCGTGAGGGACAGGAGGAAGGATAGCAGGAGATTCAAGCCTTACCTGCCCTCTGTCGTTATGGGGAACGTGCGATCGCTGGCCAACAAGACGGACGAGCTCTCAGCCCTGATGAACAACCAGCGTGAGTACAAGGAGGCAAGCCTACTGTGCTTTACAGAATCCTGGCTGAACGATAACATCCCGGACAGTGCAATCGAACAGGAGGGCTTCACGGTGGTGCGCGCCGACCGGGGTAAACAGAGCGGCAAGTGGAGAGGCGGAGGGCTTGTTGTCTTTGTTAACTCCAAATGGTGACACCCGGGGCACATCACCATTAAGGAACGTATCTGTTCCCCCGACATTGAACTATTGGCACTGAGTCTGCGGCCATACTATTTACCGCGAGAAATAACACACGTCCTGGCTCTGACTGTTTACATCCCACCCAGCGCGGCGGCGGCGCAGGTGAGTGACGTCATACACTCCACTGTCGCGGCGCTTCAGACAAAACACCCGGATGCATTTATTTGTATCAATGGGGACTTCAACCATGTCAGACTGAACAAGACCCTGACAAACTTCACCCAGTATGTCACCTGCAAAACCAGGGGAGACAAAACACTGGACCTCCTGTATGCTAACGTGAAGGAGGCTTTCAGTGCGACTTCCCTGCCCCCCCTCGGCCAGTCAGACCACAACCTTGTGAGGCTTGTATCTACATACACGCCTCTCATTAAGAGACAGCCACCGACCACCATGTCTGTCCCACAGTGGTCTGACGACGTCGAGGAGGAGCTACAGGAGTGTTTCAGGTCGACAGACTGGGACATGTTTGAGAGGGTCCATGGAGATGACATTGATGGACTATCCCACTGCATCACAGACTACATCAGGTTCTGTGAGGAGAGCATCGTACCCACAAAGAAGGTACGCTGCTTTTCAAACAATAAACCCTGGATTAGCAAGGACATTAAACACCTGCTAAACAGGAAAAAGAGGGCCTTCATGGCAGGGGACACTGAGCAGGCCAGGGCTGTCCAAAGGGAGCTCAAAAAAGAGCTAATGGCAGCCAAGGTCAGCTACAAGGACAGGCTGGAGGGCAGACTACAGGCCAACAACACCAGGGAGGTGTGGGCAGGGGTCAGGAAGATCACTGGTTTCAAACAGCAGGGCACAGCTGTTGAGGGCCGCCAGAGCGTGCAAACGAGTTCAACTCGTTTTTCAACCGTTTTGACCAGAGTGGCCTCCCCACACCCCTCCCCCACCCATCGACACCAGCACCAGATCACACCTACAAAGCAGCCCCCCCACCCCCCACCCACCCACACCCATCAGCACCGGCACCCCACCGCCAACATCAACAGGCTGCCTACACTGTAAAAAGTAACCAGCATTTCACAACATTTAACAGTATTATCTTACAGTAACATATTGTAATTAAGGCCTCCTGTAATATCCCAACAAATACATGTAAAAAAGACAGTATCTTTTGATTTCACATTATATTATTCTTATTTCACAATAAAATACCGCAATCAAAATCCTCTGTAATATCACATCAGATGTTGTAATCTCACAATAGCATACCAACATATCACATTATATTATTCTTATTTCACAATAAGATACCGCAATCAAAATCCTCTGTAATATCACATCAGATGTTGTAATCTCACAGTAGCATATGAATATTTCACATAATTTATTTATTATTTCACAATAAAATATTGCAATCAAAATCCTCTGTAATATCACATCAGATGTTGTAATCTCACAGTAGCATATCAACATATCACATTATATTATTCTTATTTCACAATAAGATATTGCAATTTTATACAAAACAAGACGAAAGTGTTTCTCTGTAATATCACATCAGATGTTGTAATCTCACAATAGCATATCAATTTATCACATTATATTATTCTTATTTCACAATCAAATATTGTAATTTTATACAAAACAAGACGAAAGTCTTTCTCTGTAATATCACATCAGATGTTGTAATCTCACAATAGCATATCAACATATCACATTATATTATTCTTATTTCACAATAAGATACCGCAATCAAAATCCTCTGTAATATCACATCAGATGTTGTAATCTCACAGTAGCATATGAATATTTCACGTAATTTATTTATTATTTCACAATAGAATATTGCAATCAAAATCCACTGTAATATCACATCGGATGTTGTAATCTCACAGTAGCATATCAACATATCACATTATATTATTCTTATTTCACAATAAGATATTGCAATTTTATACAAAACAAGACGAAAGTGTTTCTCTGTAATATCACATCAGATGTTGTAATCTCACAATAGCATATCAATTTATCACATTATATTATTCTTATTTCACAATCAAATATTGTAATTTTATACAAAACAAGACGAAAGTCTTTCTCTGTAATATCACATCAGATGTTGTAATCTCACAATAGCATATCAACATATCACATTATATTATTCTTATTTCACAATAAGATACCGCAATCAAAATCCTCTGTAATATCACATCAGATGTTGTAATCTCACAGTAGCATATGAATATTTCACGTAATTTATTTATTATTTCACAATAAAATATTGCAATCAAAATCCACTGTAATATCACATCAGATGTTGTAATCTCACAGTAGCATATCAACATATCACATTATATTATTCTTATTTCACAATAGAATATTGTAATTTTATACAAAACAAGATGAAAGTCTTTCTCTGTAATATCACATCAGATGTTGTAATCTCACAATAGCATATCAACATATCACATTATATTATTCTTATTTCACAATAAGATACCGCAATCAAAATCCTCTGTAATATCACATCAGATGTTGTAATCTCACAGTAGCATATGAATATTTCACATAATTTATTTATTATTTCACAATAAAATATTGCAATCAAAATCCTCTGTAATATCACATCACATTTTTTAATCTCACAGTAGCATATGAATATTTCACATAATTTATTTATTATTTCACAATAATATATTGTAATTTTATTAAAAAAAACAAGACAAAAGTATTTCTCTGTCATATCACATCAGATGTTGTAATCTCACAATAGCATATCAACATATCACATTATATTATTCTTATTTCACAATAAGGTGTTATAAGTGGTTGCTAGGGTGTTTCTAGGTGGTTGCTAGGGTGTTATGGGTGGTTGCTAGGGTGTTTCTAGGTGGTTGCTAGGGTGTTATAAGTGGTTGCTAGGGTGTTTCTATGGTTGCTAGGGTGTTATAAGTGGTTGCTAGGGTGTTTCTAGGTGGTTGCTAGGGTGTTATAGCTGGTTGCTAGGGTGTTTCTAGGTGGTTGCTAGGGTGTTTCTATGGTTGCTAGGGTGTTATAAGTGGTTGCTAGGGTGTTTCTAGGTGGTTGCTAGGGTGTTATAAGTGGTTGCTAGGGTGTTTCTAGGTGGTTGCTAGGGTGTTTCTAGGTGGTTGCTAGGGTGTTATAAGTGGTTGCTAGGGTGTTTCTAGGTGGTTGCTAGGGTGTTATAAGTGGTTGCTAGGGTGTTTCTAGGTGGTTGCTAGGGTGTTATATATGGTTGCTAGGGTGTATCTAGGTGGTTGCTAGGGTGTTATAAGTGGTTGCTAGGGTGTTTCTAGGTGGTTGCTAGGGTGTTATAAGTGGTTGCTAGGGTGTTTCTAGGTGGTTGCTAGGGTGTTATATATGGTTGCTAGGTTGTTTCTAGGTGGTTGCTAGGGTGTTATAAGTGGTTGCTAGGGTGTTTCTATGGTTGCTAGGGTGTTATAAGTGGTTGCTAGGGTGTTTCTAGGTGGTTGCTAGGGTGTTATATATGGTTGCTAGGTTGTTTCTAGGTGGTTGCTAGGGTGTTATAAGTGGTTGCTAGGGTGTTTCTATGGTTGCTAGGGTGTTATAAGTGGTTGCTAGGGTGTTTCAAGGTGGTTGCTAGGGTGTTATAGCTGGTTGCTAGGGTGTTTCTAGGTGGTTGCTAGGGTGTTTCTAGGTGGTTGCTAGGGTGTTATGGGTGGTTGCTAGGGTGTTTCTAGGTGGTTGCTAGGGTGTTATAAGTGGTTGCTAGGGTGTTTCTAGGTGGTTGCTAGGGTGTTTCTAGGTGGTTGCTAGGGTGTTATGGGTGGTTGCTAGGGTGTTTCTAGGTGGTTGCTAGGGTGTTATAAGTGGTTGCTAGGGTGTTTCTAGGTGGTTGCTAGGGTGTTTCTAGGTGGTTGCTAGGGTGTTATGGGTGGTTGCTAGGGTGTTTCTAGGTGGTTGCTAGGGTGTTATAAGTGGTTGCTAGGGTGTTTCTAGGTGGTTGCTAGGTTGTTAAAAGTGGTTGCTAGGGTGTTTCTAGGTGGTTGCTAGGGTGTTATATATGTTTGCTAGGGTGTTTCTAGGTGGTTGCTAGGGTGTTATAAGTGGTTGCTAGGGTGTTTCTAGGTGGTTGCTAGGGTGTTATAAGTGGTTGCTAGGGTGTTTCTAGGTGGTTGCTAGGGTGTTATATATGGTTGCTAGGTTGTTTCTAGGTGGTTGCTAGGGTGTTATATGTGGTTGCTAGGGTGTTTCTAGGTGGTTGCTAGGGTGTTATAAGTGGTTGCTAGGGTGTTTCTAGGTGGTTGCTAGGGTGTTATATGTGGTTGCTAGGGTGTTTCTAGGTGGTTGCTAGGGTGAAAAGCATGGTGAAGAGGTCGTGACCCGGGTGGGCGGGGTCTGCCATGATCTTCCTCGCCCTCCTCAAGGCCCTGGAGGAATGTAGGGACTCGAGGGAGGGAAGGGGGCAGCCGATCACACTCTCCGCTGATCGTATCACCCGCTGCAGCCTTGTCCCTGACCGTGGCTGCAGGGAACCAGGTGATGATGGAGAGGGTGAGGATGGACTGGATGATGGCAGTGTAGAACTGGACCATCATAGTCCTCTGCAGCCTAAACTTCCCTAACAGGGGAGCCTATATCATTGGGACAGGTCTCTGCTCATCAGCAAGGAAAGGTACTGCTTTGGGGAGAAAGTATATCATCTATCACTACTGCCACCAGGTGTGGGAGGGTGCGGGTAGTATTAGGAGAAGTGTGGGTGTGGGTGGAATTACTGCGAGTCGCCCTGGAGGGCAAGAAGGACCAGCTCACTACCCCTAGGTTAGTAAATCCTATAGGCCCCATCCACCACTCTGCTAAAGCTCCACTCTACTCCTGCACTAAAGTCAGGGATTCAGTTGGACTCAGATCTGCATGCTGCGTTCCCCCTACCTGGTGAAAGTTCATAGGGATAATCCACCCTGCTACACAAACATCTCAAAACAAACTGGTCAGACTACATGCTTGACCTTACTCCTAGAACCCACCTCACCCCTGCCCACTTTGACAACCTAGGATGGCTTAGAGACGACAGAGTACAGCAACATGCAATGGGCCTGGTACCCAGATTCGGCTCAATCAGGGACTAAACATGTTTCGCAATTATGCCACATCAATGTGGAACGCCCTACCCAAAGCTGTAAAGGAATGTGAATCACTACCCACTTTCAAAACCACTCTCAAAGAACACCTATACGGGAGACTGCAATTCGAAACTGGCCCCTGTAAATGTCCTAACCCAACCCCCTCCAATGTACAGTAAATTACCAAACATGGTTTTGTCAATATTCCAATGTGCTTGTATACAGTTGTACAGTGTCCACCCACCCCTCCTATACCCAACCTACCCAACCCCCCCACCCCACCCACCCAACCACCTCCAATGTACAGCCCGCCCCCACCCCACCCCACCTAATGTACGGTTTCATAAATGTATAGATGTAGCAGTACTGTCTGTATGTCATGTATGTGTGTGTGTGTGTGTGTGTGTGTGTGTGTGTGTGTGTGTGTGTGTGTGTGTGTGTGTGTGTGTGTGTGTGTGTGTAAATGAATGAACCGAAATATGTAGTTTGCTGATAGATACACAAAATGGGTTTATTTATGTTGATTTAATTTGGTTGTGTTGATGTTTCCATTTTTGCAAAATGCATATTCTGTTTGTTTTACACAATAAGTCTATTGGTGTGTTGTGTGTGTGTAGGGGCAGGTGTAGAAGATTTTTTCTTCTTCCTGTTCCTTTCGGCCATGGTATTTGGTGAATTATATGTACTGTTGGACTGTGGTAATTCCATGTACGAATAAATAAATGATGATGACGATGTATGTCCTGATGAATTGAAAATGGGGGACCCTGATGTAAACAAGACGAAAGTCTTTCTCTGGTCTGCATCCCCTTAACAATTGTGTGTATTGAGCTGTACTGTATTGTACCCATTCTGCAATCTGTTAATAAAGTTTTCAATCAATCAATCAATCAATCAGTACCCGTTCTGCACCTGCGTATTGGGGGCCACTATATAATGCATGATTAGGAGACATGTTGAGACTTGTCTAGGCTGCCTGCACACACACCAGCTTCCTGGGCGGGCGCCTCCCAGAATGCACTACACCTGTACCTCGCCTCCCAGAATACCTGCAACCTTCCTCCATTGTTGTATCAGCGTGTGCTGTGTCTCTGCATCGTTAATCGACAATAAAACGTGAGTAGTGCATGATAAAGTCGATGGTGGATATTAATCTGTATCTATGATTTCGATTGCAAACGCCAGCGGAGTAGTGCTGTGTTCGTTTTTTACATGGTTATGCGTTTTTACACGTTATGCGTGCCTGCTGCTAATGTTAGCTGTTAGCTATGTCTGACCTCTGTTTGGTAATGCAACGTTGCCTACCAAACAACGGGACCACTGTGTTTTTTTTTATATTGCTCCTGGCTGTTCAAACAAATTTTACCGTGTGAAAGAGAGGAAAGTTGGTTCATTTCCACAAACTACCAGTGACAAAGTGTTGTTCTGAACTGGAGCTATAGTATAGCCAGCCATTTAGCTACCTGGCTACCTATATAGCTTCAGTTCAGCTAACTAGCTACATGCAGCATTTAGCCAGTGATGGGCAAGCTACTTGGAAAATGTAGTAAGCTACACTAGTTACACTCGATTAAATATAGCTCAACTACAATGGAAGCTATCCCCAGATAAATGTAGCAAGCTACACTACAAAATTAGCACACTACTTTTTTTTTTTTTTTTTACTTTACTTTATGATCAGGTTTCCACCAAACAAATACAGTATAGGCAGGCAAAATAAAGTTAAGTTTGTTTATGAAACAAGCCCTCGGTCTGGCTTTTTGTGTCATCATTTTAACATGAACTTGTATTATGTACAAAATGTTAATAAAGTATGAGGAAATAACTGTGGAAACGTAATAAATAAAAGGCCAAATCAATCAAATAAACACTAAAATATATACTCTCTCTATTGGAATGGAGACTTTTCAGCACAGGATAAACTGCCCACTTTATCAACCAAAACTTCTTCAATATCAGAATTTTAACTAATAATAACTGTCTTACTGAATTTTACTATTATGCTACCATGTCTATACTACCACCAACTATGCTGTCTATACTACAGTATGTACTCGGAGTATAACACTCAAGCTCGACACTGCTAGACAAACAATACTAATTTATAGACTATTTGTTTCCTGTGCAGTACACCTGAGATTAATCACCTCATCCAGTACTGTTTGACATGAATTTATGCGTCGTTCCCTGTGTTTTTTTTCTTTCCTCTTGCCTCCCTCCCTTGTCCTAGGGCCTGCCAACTGATTGCCTGCCTGAATCTTTCCGGCCGACAAGGCGTACAGGACAGTAATCTGCACTGACGTCTCCCCAGATCCATGCACGGATTGCTTCCTGGTTGTATAGGTAGGCCTATATGCAACACAGATCGTAGTTTATAGACTATATTTGTTTCCTGTGCAGTACACCTGAGATTAATCACCTCATCCAGTACTGTTTGACATGAATTTATGCGTCGTTCCCTGTGTTTTTTTTTCTTTCCTCTTGCCTCCCTCCCTTGTCCTAGGGCCTGCCTACTGATTGCCTATGCCTGAATCTTTCCGGCCGACAAGGCGTACAGGACAGTAATCTGCACTGACGTCTCCCCAGATCCATGCACGGATTGCTTCCTGGTTGTATAGGTAGGCCTATATGCAACACAGATCGTAGTTTATAGACTATTTGTTTCCTGTGCAGTACACCTGAGATTAATCACCTCATCCAGTACTGTTTGACATGAATTTATGCGTCGTTCCCTGTGTTTTTTTTCTTTCCTCTTGCCTCCCTCCCTTGTCCTAGGGCCTGCCTACTGATTGCCTATGCCTGAATCTTTACGGCCGACAAGGCGTACAGGACAGTAATCTGCACTGACGTCTCCCCAGATCCATGCACGGATTGCTTCCTGGTTGTATAGGTAGGCCTATATGCAACACAGATCGTAGTTTATAGACTATTTGTTTCCTGTGCAGTACACCTGAGATTAGCCTATAGTATACGTTCATAATCTGCATGCAAACTGTAATCTCTCCTTTCTCTGGTTTCCTTTTTTCTAGGTCATCAGAGAGGTCTTTAACATACAGTATCCTGTTCAGTGGCATCTTGTTCAGTGAGGCAGCCAGGCTAACCAGTGTTCAGTGTGAGGCAGATGTAATGATTGGGTAGGTAACTATAGCACGCACAACAATGTTCCACTGTAAATATATTCGATGTCAGCATGTGTCTGAGAGTGTGCATACCTTTGTCCAGCACGCGCAGCTCCACAGTAACGCCCCCAATTATCATTATCAGTGCGGGATACCTGACTGCTCACAGAGGTTCAGAAAACACGCAGCACTGAGATCTCATATATATAGGCTGCATAGGTGCTACCTGCAAGCTGGTCAGCCGCCTAGACCTAGATCAGCTCTACCACCTGACACATCCTTGAAATGTGTGCTTGAGGCTTGTGCATTTAAGTGTGACACTTTAGCCTCTCTTATCAAGCATTTGAAGACACACATAAAGGGAGGAATGGAATCGCCATGTCCATTTAGAGGTTGTGATTGCAGGTTCACAAACGTAATGACTTTTGCTTCACATATTTCCAGGAAACACAAGGATTCAGTTTTAGATGACTTGGTACTAGACAAGTCTACAGAGTCATTGCCAGAACCCAGTCAGACGTATTCAGAAGCTGCTGGTGAACATGATGAACCAGAAGTGCCATTAGCTGTGGACGAAACCCTTTTTTTACATAACCTTACACTTTTCTATTTGAAATTGGAATTGGAATTGAAATTGGTGTTTCAACCATGTTCATCCCGTGCCTTTGCTCTTGGGCAATGATGAAAATGACAAAGAATGCTTTGCTCAGTATGTACCTATAGATGAGACATTGGTGACACTGTTCAAAAACGAGTCTCTACGAGAACAGTATAACATGACACGTTTGCAGCAATCTACTGATGCTGTCTATCAGGATGTCAAGGATGGAGAAGGATTTCAAAGTAATCCAATGTTGAAAGCTGACCCTTCCTCACTTGGTTTGATACTGTACCAAGATGCCTTCGAGGTTGTTAATCCACTGGGCTCAGGGAAGAAAAAGCACAAGGTCTTAGCTGTTTACCTAACCCTGACTGACATCTTGCCTCACAATAGATCTTCTATAGATCAAATGCAACTTGTTCTCTTATGTAGGGAGCAGGACTTTTAGTATTTTGGGCTAAAAAAGGTTTTTGCACATCTGATTGAGGACCTCAAAATCCTGGAGGAGAGAGGTGTAGTCATATCTGATGGCACTGTACTAAAGGGCTCTTTGGTTGCCATTGCAGGAGACAACTTAGGATCCCATTCTATTGGGGGATTTTTAGAAAACTTCAGTCGATCTAAATATTTTTGTCGCTACTGTCAGGTACAGAGAGAGGATTTTGTGAATAATCCAGTGTTGTGTGGTGCCACAAGAACGGTCCAATCATACACAAGTAATTTGCAAGACCTGGAAACTAGTACCACAGACTCTGTATGCGGTATCAAGTTTGACTCTCCTTTCAACCAGCTTTCTCATTTCCATGTTTGCCAGCCTGGCCTCCCACCATGTCTAGGCCATGATTTATTTGAGGGAGTCATGGCTTATGACCTTCCTTTATATATTCGCCATTTAGTCCAGGAGAATCATTTTACTTACCTGCAGTTAAATCGGTGCAAAAACAAGTTCCGATATGAAGGGAACGATGGTAGGGACAAACCAGCAGACCTCTCTCCCAGCAGTGACAAACTAAGTGGGCATGCAGTTCAAAACTGGTGTTTCCTTAGATTACTCCCTCTCTTGGTGGGTGGCAGGATTAAAGATCCCTGTGACAATGAGGTGTGGCAGCTCATTTTGCAGCTGAGAGAGATGGTTGAGCTTATCTGTGCACCAGTCATTACAGAAGGCCAGGTAGCATATCTGAAAGTCATCACAGAGGAGTACATATGCAACAGGAAAAGGCTCCTCCCCAATGCCCCCCTGAGGCCAAAGCATCACTATATTGGCCATTATCCAGATCTAATCATCCACTTTGGCCCACTTATTCGCCTGTGGACTCTGCGGTTTGAAAGCAAACACACTTTTTTCAAACAGTGTGCCAGAAAATTGCACAATTTCAAAAATCTGTGCAAAACACTAGCAGAGAGACTTGTTTCCTCCTGTTATACAGGTAGAGAAGGGGACTGCCTTTTATTTGGATGATTACAACAACAAGATCAGGGCATCTGTAGCCAGTTGTCAATTTGAGTCTCAGTCTGCAGTGGCTTGTAACAATGTTACAGTCAAAGGCACAGACTACAGAAAGGGGATGTTCATCTTGTTTGGGAACAGTGATGAAGGACTTCACATGGGGAAGATTATGCTGGTCATTGTTGCCCAAAACTCTGTCCACTTTGTCTCAGAGAAACACATTTGTGTGAAGTTGATTGACATGGGTGTGTACTGTGACTTAGGAGTGGCCCAAGAGGATTACGTGTGCATTAAGCACAAAGATGTACTGGACTACTATCCTCTTCCAGCATACAACGTGCACGATCAGATGCTTATTGCGCTCCACCATTCTTTTCCAGGAGCAGTTTAAACAGGAAAGGGAGGATATGACAGACGTGAGGACAGACGTAAGTGGAGCAGGATATCAAGTAACCTTAAGATAGTTGATTTTGTATTTAAATTTGTATTGTTGATTGTATAGCGAGCACATGTTGGCAGTTAACCGCATATAGTGCACTGCAAACAGACAAGTAGGGAATATGCACAAACTGATTCATGATTGACCCTAATCAATGAGACTAGGTAATGGAAGCTATAAAGGAAGCAGTTTGGTCATATTTACCGGGCCTCCCTGATGACTTACTGACCACCCTACTTGAGGATCTTGGAGTGGAGAGTGTCGAAGATCTGGCCTTAATGGAGAGGGTGGATCTGGTCCGACACCTCAAACCAATCCAGTGTCGGAAGCTGATGGATGGTCTTAAGAAAGGTAAATTCATATTTAGACTTGCGTGACACTTGGAACTATGCCCTTGGAACATTGGCATAACTGTTTTTGTCCCTTCTAGGGTTAGTAACCC
Source organism: Notolepis coatsorum (assembly GCF_963971535.1). Lineage (NCBI taxonomy): Eukaryota > Metazoa > Chordata > Actinopteri > Aulopiformes > Paralepididae > Notolepis > Notolepis coatsorum. The sequence continues at coordinate 71,189,465 of NC_140169.1, read as the reverse complement.
TTAATATGGAGGTGCTCCCTCCCCATCCAATTGCTTCAAGTTCCCCAACACATCCAATTGCTTCAAGTTCCCCAACAACGAGCTCTGTGAACACTCTGTCCTCTCCGAACACCTCTATGCAATCATTCACGCACTCTCTGTTGTGCAGCCCCCCAAGCACTCCAAACTCTTCACAGCCTGGCAGCGCATGGCATGTAGACTTTTGTGTCAACTGGAACCGGATGTCAACAGCCATTCAACGTGCAGTGGAAAAAGAACAGAGACCAAAGCCAGATGAGAGAAGGGCCTTTGTGAACGCTTTGGTGGATCAGATGATGGAGCACGAGCACAACCCAACCAGAACCACGTGCCTCAGTATCGTCCGAACAATTGTCAGGAGCCATCCTGACACCTTTGCTGACATTAGCAGGCGAGGTGAAATGGTTGGAGACGGATGCCACTCTCTTCTCCATCAAGTAAAAACAAGAGTGGAGTATAAAAGCAGGAACAACACTCTGGCTAGACGCCGCAGAGGCAGAGAGGAAAGACGGCCCACTGGCGTGGCAGGAGAGTCCAGGCTGACGAGAGGTCCTGTTGACCAATACGGGTAGGGGTGGCAAAACAAACGGCGCCAGTGTCCTCTCCATTCACGCTCGCAGCAATTAGGGGTTAAAGTGGCACTGCCAATGCTAGACTAACTTAGGTTATTTGGATTGAATGTTTAAATTATGTGTAGATTTTTTTTTAATATAATTTCTAGGGCTGTCCCTGACTAAGGATTTGGATAGTCGACTATGATTGGCCAAAATGTGCAGTTAGTCGACAAAAATAAAATAAAAAGTAGAATATATATATATATATTTATATATAGTTTTTTTTTATCATTCCATTTGGGCTGTGGGGGGTGCTTAATGTCTGAAGGCTTCTTGTCTTCTGCAAAAGCATGCAATTGGTCCACTGATGGATACATCTTGATATTTGTCTAGTCTAGTGTGTTCATTAGATGGGTGAAATCCTCTTTCAGTGCTTCTGTGCCTCTTTTCGTAGGCAGTTAGCCTCTGGTATGCGTGCCATTAGCATTAGAGGCCTTTTTTCTTTTGGAAAGAATGATAAAAAAATATATATATTATAATTTTTCTTTTTTTATGTATTCCACTAAGAGGTTGCCTATGATTCCTTCCTATCCCTAGGTGTGTGAGGTGGGGCCCAGCAAGCTTACCGGACGGGGAGACAGAGGAAACCATGGCGGCTTTGAAAAGGGATCTGCGGAACATCTACTCAGGCATGCAATCTACTTTATTTTTGGTGAATTGACACCATGAATAAATATCCCACATTAATCAAAAAGGCCACCTTAATATTCAGAATGAGTAATACAATTAAAGGTTTGCCACTCAATTTCCCAGATGTGGCAACATCAAATCTAATTGTTGTTACTTGGTTTGTATGTCTGTACACAGAGGAAGGGATGGGTGGGACAGCGAGAGCAGAACTTCTGATGGAGAGGACCTACGTCATCCTGCGGCGTTACTTGAATAAAATGCCTGCACCAACGATGGTGGCGGTCAAAGAAGAATGGCCTTTTCTCTTCTCTCAGACGGGGCTTTTCTCCCACTTTGGCCTCCTGACAGACACCGATGTCCTTCAAAAGATCAAAGATGCCCTGTGTCATCGAGGACGGACCATCCTGCAGTTCTGCCAGAAACTGGACAACACGAAGATCAGGGATGTTCTGGCCAGATATCATCCAGAGGTTTCGGAGATCAGTGCCTGCATCGTCCTGCTCCTTATGGTGTACTTCAAGGAGCCTACGGAGACACTACTGCTCGAAGTTGATGTAAGTTTATTTAAATATTAAAATATTTGAAATGCGAGTGATTACATTAGGGGCGACTGAAGCTCAGTTGGTAGAGATGGTCGTTCATCGACCGTAGGGTTGGTGGTTCGAATCCTGGCTCTGACTGTCCGCATGTCGGAAGTGTCCTTGAGCAAGACACTTAACCCCCAAGTTGCTCCAAATGGGCCGAGCTGATGTGTGGTGAGCTGTAGTGCGTGGATTAGCTTATCTTCATCCTTTCATAATGTTAAATCTGCTATTGTGTGTTACTTTGTTGCAGACCTGTGCCACTGTTGCTGATGTGAATACTGCAGCACTCCCAAGCACCCCCTGTTTGATAATTCAAGGTAATAATGTTCAGGGATGAGCTTGTGTTCCTTTGCATCGAGGGGGAAAATCTGACAGAAGGCAGTTTGTGATACGGCACACATATGACGCTTATAAATAATATCCTGAGCTGGCATGTCTCATGTTCAACTTTGTCAGTGCTGTAAAGTTGAAACCTTTTTAAATCTTAGACAAACAAAACACTTTGCTTTCATGAAATATTGTAAGCCGTCATTTGAGGCTTTATAAAAGCAGCACAATGAACACAAATCTGTCAGTGCGACCTCATCTTAAATAAGAGACAGCATTGCTTGTTGTAAGAGAGGCAGAGTTGATTTGGCAAAAATATATATATATATATATGCATTTTTCTTTTTCTTTTTAATAATCGAATTTTATTTTCATATTCGAATCCCATGCCCATCGAACGAAGCTTTGAAGTATTTAAGACAGCCTTAGTTCTGTGTCATGTCCTTGCAGGAATGTATACCTATCCACAACAACGCATGACGGGGTATCTGTTCATTTCAGGTGACGCAATGCAGCCTTCTGGATGGATGCTATCCATCGAGGGAGAAGTTGTGATGGGCCCACACCCATTATTTTTGCATGGGGTAGCTGCTTTATTCACCAGCTACTATGTCTTCAACCTGGAGTATCCTTCCGTTGGATCATCCACACTTGAGTTCATCCAAAGGTATTTTAACACTCTGAACACATGATCAATGTCATCAGTAAGACTTATCATGCAAAGACTATCTGGCTATTAAGTCCATGCCTTTCTACAGAGGCCATAAAGTAGATTAAATGCTTTGAGTATGAAGCCTGGAACCAACTATGTGAATTGGGACCACACCATCACTTGATGTTGCTGCTATCTTGTTAAGAAATTGACATAATGGTTTAATTCACATTATAGTATGGCTTCAAAATTCGGATGAGTAAACATTATGTTAGAGGTACCATGAAAAAACACAGGTGAGCACCTTGATAAATGCTGAGTCTATTTAAAACTGAAACGTATCTTTGCTTATTAACAGGTTCTTCTTGGGCATCAATCCGGAGAAAGGCTCCAGGGCAAAGAAGCGAAGCGCCATCAACCCTCAAGTGACCACCCTTTTTCGTAAGCTCATAGACTTTGAATGGTCTGCATCTGCATAGACAATCGTCCTTCTCCTGTCGTCCCCTGACGTGAACACCCTTCTTCGTAAGTAAGCTCATAAACTTTGGTCTGCAAAGACAATTGTCCTTCTCCTGTCGTCCCCTGACGTGAACACCCTTCTTCGGAAGCTCATAGACTTTGAATGGTTTGCAAAGACAATTGTCCTTCTCCTGTCGTCCCCTGACGTGAACACCCTTCTTCGGAAGCTCATAGACTTTGAATGGTCTGCATCTGTATAGACAATCGTCCTTCTCCTGTCGTCCCTGCGCCTCTTTTGTTATTTTGAGTGCCTCTTTTGTTCTTTTGAGTGAGTGCATAAAGTGTATTCATTAGTTCCATTTTCGGGTAAGACCTGGAAGTACTAGTTTCATGGCGACAGTGGCTCGGGAGGTAGAGCAGTCGTCTGGCAATCCGGAGATTCCCGCTCCTCCCCGGGCAGCGTGTCGATGTGTCCTTGAGCAAGACACTTAACCCCTACATGCTCCCGTCGGTGTGTGAATGGGTAAAATGTGCACAAATTGTAAAAAAAAGAAAAAAAACAGCCATTTACCATTTTACTTACGAATATTATTACTTTGTCTTAGTTTTGCCGTTTTGAGCAGTGTTGACCAGCAGTTTATAAAATAATATTAAAAATGTTTATTAGCAACGCCGAGCTTTCAAACCATTGCGTTTCTCTGTACGAAACTCTCGTGCAACTGTGTACCTTTGAATTTTCTCTGTGATACTTGTACAACGAGCGTTTCTCAGAGGACCAGTTCTTCAGAGTTAATATGGGATTTTCCTATGGGTCAAATGTGCACAAATTGTAAAAAAGAAAACAGCATTTACCATTTCAAGAATAAGAATATAATTCTTTGTAATATAATTCTTTGTAATAATTCTGTCTTTTGACAATAAAATCCCATAATTAACTCTGAAGAACTGGCGAAACGCTCGTCATACAAGGTGCATCAGTCAGCTAAAGCCGTTTTGAGCAGTGTTGACCAGAAGTTTATAAAATAATATTTAAAATGTTTATTAGCAATGCCGAGCTTTCAAACCATTGCGTTTCTCTGTCTGAAACCCTCATGCAACTGTGAGTACCTTTGAATTTTCTCTGCGATACTTGTACAACGAGCGGGATTTTCCTATGGGTAAAATGTGCACAAATTGTAAAAAAGAAAACAGCCATTTACCATTTCAAGAATAAGAATATAATTCTTTGTAATAATTCTGTCTTTTGACAATAAAATCCCATAATTAACTCTGAAGAACTGGCGAAACGCTCGTCATACAAGGTGCATCAGTCAGCTAAAGCCGTTTTGAGCAGTGTTGACCAGAAGTTTATAAAATAATATTTAAAATGTTTATTAGCAATGCCGAGCTTTCAAACCATTGCGTTTCTCTGTCTGAAACCCTCATGCAACTGTGAGTACCTTTGAATTTTCTCTGCAATACTTGTACAACGAGCAGGATTTTCCTATGGGTAAAATGTGCACAAATTGTAAAAAAGAAAACAGCATTTACCATTTCAAGAATAAGAATATAATTCTTTGTAATATAATTCTTTGTAATAATTCTGTCTTTTGACAATAAAATCCCATAATTAACTCTGAAGAACTTGCGAAACGCTCGTCATACAAGGTGCATCAGTCAGCTAAAGCCGTTTTGAGCAGTGTTGACCAGAAGTTTATAAAATAATATTTAAAATGTTTATTAGCAATGCCGAGCTTTCAAACCATTGTGTTTCTCTGTCTGAAACCCTCATGCAACTGTGAGTACCTTTGAATTTTCTCTGCGATACTTGTACAACGAGCGGGATTTTCCTATGGGTAAAATGTGCACAAATTGTAAAAAAGAAAACAGCCATTTACCATTTCAAGAATAAGAATATAATTCTTTGTAATAATTCTGTCTTTTGACAATAAAATCCCATAATTAACTCTGAAGAACTGGCAAAACGCTCGTCATACAAGGTGCATCAGTCAGCTAAAGCCGTTTTGAGCAGTGTTGACCAGAAGTTTATAAAATAATATTTAAAATGTTTATTAGCAATGCCGAGCTTTCAAACCATTGTGTTTCTCTGTCTGAAACCCTCATGCAACTGTGAGTACCTTTGAATTTTCTCTGCAATACTTGTACAACGAGCAGGATTTTCCTATGGGTAAAATGTGCACAAATTGTAAAAAATAAAACAGCCATTTACCATTTCAAGAATAAGAATATAATTCTTTGTAATAATTCTGTCTTTTGACAATAAAATCCCATAATTAACTCTGAAGAACTGGCGAAACGCTCGTCGTACAAGGTGCACCAGTCAGCTAAAGCCGTTTTGAGCAGTGTTGACCAGAAGTTTATAAAATAATATTTAAAATGTTTATTAGCAATGCCGAGCTTTCAAACCATTGCGTTTCTCTGTCCGAAACCCTCATGCAACTGTGAGTACCTTTGAATTTTCTCTGCAATACTTGTACAACAAGCGTTTCGCAGAGGACCAGTTCTTCACAGTTAATATGGGATTTTCCTATGGGTAAAATGTGCACAAATATGTAAAAAAAGAAGAAAAAAAAGCAGCCATTTACCATTTTACTTACGAATATGATTACTTTGTCTTAGTTTTGCCATTTTGAGCAGTGTTGACCAGCAGTTTATAAAATAATATTTAAAATGTTTATTAGCAACGCCGAGCTTTCAAACCATTGCATTTCTCTGTTCGAAACTCTCGTGCAACTGTGTACCTTAGAATTTTCTCTGCGATACTTGTACAACAAGCGTTTCGCAGAGGACCAGTTCTTCAGAGTTAATATGGGATTTTCCTATGGGTCAAATGTGCACAAATTGTAAAAAAGAAAACAGCATTTACCATTTCAAGAATAAGAATATAATTCTTTGTAATATAATTCTTTGTAATAATTCTGTCTTTTGACAATAAAATCCCATAATTAACTCTGAAGAACTGGCGAAACGCTCGTCATACAAGGCGCATCAGTCAGCTAAAGCCGTTTTGAGCAGTGTTGACCAGAAGTTTATAAAATAATATTTAAAATGTTTATTAGCAATGCCGAGCTTTCAAACCATTGTGTTTCTCTGTCTGAAACCCTCATGCAACTGTGAGTACCTTTGAATTTTCTCTGCGATACTTGTACAACGAGCGGGATTTTCCTATGGGTAAAATGTGCACAAATTGTAAAAAAGAAAACAGCCATTTACCATTTCAAGAATAAGAATATAATTCTTTGTAATAATTCTGTCTTTTGACAATAAAATCCCATAATTAACTCTGAAGAACTGGCGAAACGCTCGTCATACAAGGTGCATCAGTCAGCTAAAGCCGTTTTGAGCAGTGTTGACCAGAAGTTTATAAAATAATATTTAAAATGTTTATTAGCAATGCCGAGCTTTCAAACCATTGTGTTTCTCTGTCTGAAACCCTCATGCAACTGTGAGTACCTTTGAATTTTCTCTGCAATACTTGTACAACGAGCAGGATTTTCCTATGGGTAAAATGTGCACAAATTGTAAAAAATAAAACAGCCATTTACCATTTCAAGAATAAGAATATAATTCTTTGTAATAATTCTGTCTTTTGACAATAAAATCCCATAATTAACTCTGAAGAACTGGCGAAACGCTCGTCGTACAAGGTGCATCAGTCAGCTAAAGCCGTTTTGAGCAGTGTTGACCAGAAGTTTATAAAATAATATTTAAAATGTTTATTAGCAATGCCGAGCTTTCAAACCATTGCGTTTCTCTGTCCGAAACCCTCATGCAACTGTGAGTACCTTTGAATTTTCTCTGCAATACTTGTACAACAAGCGTTTCGCAGAGGACCAGTTCTTCACAGTTAATATGGGATTTTCCTATGGGTAAAATGTGCACAAATATGTAAAAAAAGAAGAAAAAAAAGCAGCCATTTACCATTTTACTTACGAATATGATTACTTTGTCTTAGTTTTGCCATTTTGAGCAGTGTTGACCAGCAGTTTATAAAATAATATTTAAAATGTTTATTAGCAACGCCGAGCTTTCAAACCATTGCATTTCTCTGTTCGAAACTCTCGTGCAACTGTGTACCTTAGAATTTTCTCTGCGATACTTGTACAACAAGCGTTTCGCAGAGGACCAGTTCTTCAGAGTTAATATGGGATTTTCCTATGGGTCAAATGTGCACAAATTGTAAAAAAGAAAACAGCATTTACCATTTCAAGAATAAGAATATAATTCTTTGTAATATAATTCTTTGTAATAATTCTGTCTTTTGACAATAAAATCCCATAATTAACTCTGAAGAACTGGCGAAACGCTCGTCATACAAGGCGCATCAGTCAGCTAAAGCCGTTTTGAGCAGTGTTGACCAGAAGTTTATAAAATAATATTTAAAATGTTTATTAGCAATGCCGAGCTTTCAAACCATTGTGTTTCTCTGTCTGAAACCCTCATGCAACTGTGAGTACCTTTGAATTTTCTCTGCGATACTTGTACAACGAGCGGGATTTTCCTATGGGTAAAATGTGCACAAATTGTAAAAAAGAAAACAGCCATTTACCATTTCAAGAATAAGAATATAATTCTTTGTAATAATTCTGTCTTTTGACAATAAAATCCCATAATTAACTCTGAAGAACTGGCGAAACGCTCGTCATACAAGGTGCATCAGTCAGCTAAAGCCGTTTTGAGCAGTGTTGACCAGAAGTTTATAAAATAATATTTAAAATGTTTATTAGCAATGCCGAGCTTTCAAACCATTGCGTTTCTCTGTCTGAAACCCTCATGCAACTGTGAGTACCTTTGAATTTTCTCTGCAATACTTGTACAACGAGCGGGATTTTCCTATGGGTAAAATGTGCACAAATTGTAAAAAAGAAAACAGCCATTTACCATTTCAAGAATAAGAATATAATTCTTTGTAATAATTCTGTCTTTTGACAATAAAATCCCATAATTAACTCTGAAGAACTGGCGAAACGCTCGTCGTACAAGGTGCATCAGTCAGCTAAAGCCGTTTTGAGCAGTGTTGACCAGAAGTTTATAAAATAATATTTAAAATGTTTATTAGCAATGCCGAGCTTTCAAACCATTGCGTTTCTCTGTCCGAAACCCTCATGCAACTGTGAGTACCTTTGAATTTTCTCTGCAATACTTGTACAACAAGCGTTTCGCAGAGGACCAGTTCTTCACAGTTAATATGGGATTTTCCTATGGGTAAAATGTGCACAAATATGTAAAAAAAGAAGAAAAAAAAGCAGCCATTTACCATTTTACTTACGAATATGATTACTTTGTCTTAGTTTTGCCATTTTGAGCAGTGTTGACCAGCAGTTTATAAAATAATATTTAAAATGTTTATTAGCAACGCCGAGCTTTCAAACCATTGCATTTCTCTGTTCGAAACTCTCGTGCAACTGTGTACCTTAGAATTTTCTCTGCGATACTTGTACAACAAGCGTTTCGCAGAGGACCAGTTCTTCAGAGTTAATATGGGATTTTCCTATGGGTCAAATGTGCAGAAATTGTAAAAAAGAAAACAGCATTTACCATTTCAAGAATAAGAATATAATTCTTTGTAATATAATTCTTTGTAATAATTCTGTCTTTTGACAATAAAATCCCATAATTAACTCTGAAGAACTGGCGAAACGCTCGTCATACAAGGCGCATCAGTCAGCTAAAGCCGTTTTGAGCAGTGTTGACCAGAAGTTTATAAAATAATATTTAAAATGTTTATTAGCAATGCCGAGCTTTCAAACCATTGTGTTTCTCTGTCTGAAACCCTCATGCAACTGTGAGTACCTTTGAATTTTCTCTGCGATACTTGTACAACGAGCGGGATTTTCCTATGGGTAAAATGTGCACAAATTGTAAAAAAGAAAACAGCCATTTACCATTTCAAGAATAAGAATATAATTCTTTGTAATAATTCTGTCTTTTGACAATAAAATCCCATAATTAACTCTGAAGAACTGGCGAAACGCTCGTCATACAAGGTGCATCAGTCAGCTAAAGCCGTTTTGAGCAGTGTTGACCAGCAGTTTATAAAATAATATTGTAAATGTTTATTAGCAACGCAGAGCTTTCAAACCATTGCGTTTCTCTGTTCGAAACTCTCGTGCAACTGTGAGTACCTTTGAATTTTCTCTGCGAAACTTGTACAACGAGCGTTTCGCAGAGGACCAGTTCTTCAGAGTTAATATGGGATTTTCCTATGGGTAAAATGTGCACAAATTGTATATAAAAGAAGAAAGAAAACAGCCATTTAACATTTCAAGAATAAGAATATAATTCTTTGTAATATAATTCTGTCTTTTGACAATAAAATCCCATAATTAACTCTGAAGAACTGGCGAAACGCTCAATGTGCAAGGCGCATCAGTCAGCTAAAGCCGTTTTGAGCAGTGTTGACCAGCAGTTTATAAAATAATATTTAAAATGTTTATTAGCAACGCCGAGCTTTCAAACCATTGCGTTTCTCTGTCCGAAACTCTTGTGCAACTGAGTACCTTTGAATTTTCTCTGCGATACTTGTACAACAAGCAGGATTTTCCTATGGGTAAAATGTGCACAAATTGTAAAAAAGAAAACAGCCATTTACCATTTCAAGAATAAGAATATAATTCTTTGTATATAATTATTTGTAATAATTCTGTCTTTTGACAATAAATGCCGGCTTACCTCGTGTAATTATTTGTAATAATTCTGTCTTTTGACAATAAATGCTGGCTTACCTCATTTGTGCGTTTGGACTGTTGTTTTTAATGTACAATAGCCTACGTGCATTTTTTAAGTCCAGCGCAGTATACTTCCTGGCAGAAGCTCACACTTTGGTTTTCTGTCATGATTAATCACGTCATCCAATAGTATTTGACAGGAAACTATTGTATGAGCTTCCTCCAGAAGTATACTGGAGCTGGGGACTATACAGTTATGCATACCATTGTAAATTGACTGTTATGTTGCCAAATTATATAATATAATAATTATTATTATTCAATTATTTTGTTGGCAAGTCTGAAAAGTAATGCAAAAGACTTGCCAACAAAATAATTGAAAAATAATAATTATTATATTATATAATTTGGCAAAATAACAGTCAATTTACAATGATAGACATGCATAACTCTATAGTCCCCAGCTCCAGTATACTTCTGGAGGAAGCTCATACAATAGTTTCATGTCAAGATACAATAGGATGACGTGATTAAACACGACAGGAAACCAAAGTGTGACCTTCAGGAAGTGTACTGGAGCTGGACTACAAAAATACATGTAAGCTATTGTAAATACACAATACATTGTTGTAATATATATACAACAAAATAATGTGATATTACAGTAATTTCTTACAATTTGATGTTGTGAAGTCACAATACATTGTTGTAATATATATACAACAAAATAATGTGATATTACAGTAATTTCTTACAATTTGATGTTGTGAAGTCACAATACATTGTTGTAATATATATACAACAAAATAATGTGATATTACAGTAATTTCTTACAATTTGATGTTGTGAAGTCACAATATATTGTTGTAATATATATACAACAGAATAATGTGATATCACAGTAATTTCTTACTGTTAGAAGTTGTGAAATTACAACAATGTATTGTACTACCATTACTGTGAAATTACAACACATTGCTGTGAAGCCATTCACAGTAAATTATTGTGAATCTTACTGTAAAAGTCATGCAAAATATTGCCAGTAATTTATTGTAATATCACAGTAATTTCTTACAGTATGAAGTTGTGAAATTACAACAATGTATTGTACTACCATTACTGTGAAATTACAACACATTGCTGTGAAGCCATTCACAGTAAATTATTGTGAATCTTACTGTAAAAGTCATGCAAAATATTGCCAGTCATTTATTGTAATAGCACAGTAATTTCTTACAGTATGAAGTTGTGAAATTACAACAATGTATTGTACTACCATTACTGTGAAATTACAACACATTGCTGTGAAGCCATTCACAGTAAATTATTGTGAATCTTACTGTAAAAGTCATGCAAAATATTGCCAGTAATTTATTGTAACTTTAGGGTGATCAGTGTAAACAAGGCCAGAGGACCGGACAACACCAATCCCAGGGTGCTCAAAGTATGTGCGGAGCAGCTGGCAGCACCGCTCCAGCATCTTTTCAACCTCTCCCTGAGGCTGGAGAGGGTGCCCCAGCTCTGGAAGACCTCCTGCATTGTCCCGGTGCCCAAGAAGGGACGACCCAGCACCCCCAACGACTACAGGCCAGTCGCTCTGACGTCACACGTCATGAAAACGTTTGAGAGACTGGTCCTGCAACACCTCAAGCCCCTGGTGCGTGACTCTCTCGACCCCCTGCAGTTTGCATACCAGGCAAACATCGGGATGGAGGATGCCATCATCTACATGCTCCACAGAGCGTACACGCACCTGGAGAAGCCGCGCAGCTCAGTGAGGATTATGTTCTTTGATTTCTCCAGCGCCTTCAACACCATCCAGCCGTCACTGCTAGAGGAGAAGCTCTCCGCGATGCAGCTGGAGCACGGCTTGGTGGCCTGGATCAAGGACTACCTCACTGAGAGGCCGCAGTATGTCAGACTAAAGGACAGTCAGTCTGACGTACTGGTGAGCAACACCGGCGCCCCCCAAGGAACTGTGCTGTCACCCTTCCTCTTGACCCTCTACACCTCAGACTTCTGCCGCAACTCAAGCGGGTGCCACCTGCAGAAGTTCTCAGACGACTCCTCCATCGTAAGCTACATCACCGACGATGATGAGGAGGAGTACAGAGCCCTGGTGGAGAGCTTCGTGGGGTGGAGCGACAGCAACCATCTCCAACTCAACACCAGTAAGACCAAGGAGCTGGTGGTGGACTTCCGGAGGGGCAAGAAGAGGCCCCCCCCGATTCCCATCTCCATCCGAGGGGTGGATGTGGAGATGGTGGACTCATACAAGTTCCTTGGGGTACACCTGAACAATAAACTGGACTGGTCGGATAACACAGAGGCCCTCTACAGGAAGGGACAGAGCAGGCTGTTCTTCCTGAGGAGACTCAGGTCCTTCAATGTGTGCAACAGACTGCTGCAGTCTTTTTACCAGTCTGTAGTGGCCAGCATCCTCTTCTATGCTGTGGCATGCTGGGGAGGCTACATCAACTCAAGGGACACCAACAAGCTCAACAAGCTGGTGAGGAAGGCTAGCTCTGTGGTGGGAGTCGAGCTACCTAGACTTGAGGTGATGGCAGAGAGGGGGATGATAAGGAAGCTGGCTGCCATCATGGAGAACCCCTACCACCCCCTCTACGACGAGCTAGTCAAGATGAGAAGCTCGTTCAGCCACAGACTCATTCCCCCCCGACACACAACTAACCGCCTCGGACAGTCCTTCATACCAGCGGCCATCAGGCTCCACAACAGTGGGCAGCGACTAGCAGCCTCCAGGCTCCACAACAGGGGGCAGCGACTGCTACCAGACATTGACCTGGGACTTATAGGAACCCAAGGAGGACAACCTACACTACCTTAGGCTTACTGCACCTTATGTGGATACTGTGATACTGTGAATAATGTATATTTCAGTGGATACTGTGATACTGTGAATAATGTATACTCAGTAGATAGTAAATTATAACTAGGGGTGGGACGATACATCGATCCAGATCGATACATCGATGTAATTATCAACGATCGAATCGGATCGATGCAATGTAATAAGATCGATTCATATCGATACTCTTATTTTGAAAATCCTGTGGCGAGTCTCATATCCGCCCAAGAACAACAGCAGTAGCAGTGTGTAGACGTTACAGCATAGTATTCTCCCTTTCTGTGTGTGTGTGTGTGCGCGCGTCTTTGGAAAGACCAGATGAGGTCAGAGGAGTTTGATGTTTAAATGTTATTTAAACATAAACAATATAATACATAATAAATGTAGGCCTATACATGATCATACAACATCAACAAATTGTTTTAGGAACGGTTTGGGAGAGGGAGGGGTTTTAGGTTGTGAGTTTTCAGTTCCAAAAAATGGAGCTTAAAGTTTAAAGCTCAATATATCAAAACGATTTTCCTTTAAATGTCTGGAAGAGCTCAAAAATACAAATGTCAAATGATATTTTCGTTACCTTTTTTTAGTTGATCTAAATGTTACTGATTGTGTTAAATGGGCATATGATATCATCTCATATCGATTGCAGGCACCTGAATCTAATCTAATCGTATTGTATCGTGAGAGACTTTGTGATATCGGCAAATATCGTATCGTTGTCCAAAGAATCGATATCGTATCGTATCATGATGAAACTGGTGATTCCCACCCCTAATTATAACACTACCTTATGCATACTGCACCTTATGCGACACTGTGAATAATGTGAATATTTTCTTCAGCTAGTCAGATAGTAAATTATATTGACCAAATTGACCAAATTGTTTACACTGCCTGTGTTGTTTTTACTACCTGTACCCCCCCCCCCCCCCCCCCCCATGCTGCTATGATGCCTGAATTTCCCCCAAGGGGATCAATAAAGGAATATCTTATCTTATCTCAGACCCCCCGTTGAGTGCCGACGATGTGTATTGTCGTTTGATTTTTTTATTAGCGATCTGAATTCATATTTCATCAACCGAGTCTCCCGTTGGTACAGCAGACCCTCCAGGAGCTCAGATGGGAAAAAACCGCCCCCTATCGTCTATCCCTGTGTAACTGCAGGTCAGTCGATTATACTGGGAGATCCCTGTGGGGGTGGCCAACTGGCTCCATTGTGCTGGCGAGCCGGCTGATGATGAGGGATCTGATCGCGAGTTGTAAAGCAGCCTGGAATATATATTTACAGCAGCCAATAATCAATCAATAAACGCGATCGATATTTGGAATGGCGATCAGGAATTGGAATAATCTTTTTGGAGAACATCTGATCTAAGGTAAGGAGTCTATGTTACCAGTTTTAGGATAATCAGACCTGTATTCACTGAGATATCAGAATGTGCCATGTGTGTGTATGTGTGTGTGTGTGTGTGTGTGTGATGTTGAGGAAATGGATAGTAGATTTTTCAGCCCGCCTCTTTAGCGTAGTACACATATACTATCGATAATCTAGCATTTATTTGAAAACGATTCATAAATAGGCCGACAAATGACAATGTGTCTAGTGTATTCGAGAATATTCCAATAAATGGCATTTATGGGGGAATCTTAAAATGTTCTGAAAATTTTCGAGAGAACGATAGCTTTTCGAAATGCTATAAAAAGGATATGAACCGATTAAAAAACAATCCGTTTTGACAATGTTGACTGCAAACAAGTCATTGATAAGCGACGGGCAGATTGGACACATAGCCATAATTTAAAACATAGATTATGCGTTTTTAACGCTAACATTGAAGTGGATGATGGCATTCAACAGGGTAAAAAGGTAAACAATGCCGGCACTGATAGTGTTAATAATGGATACTAATGTATTGAGTTTTTTAAAAGTGCATATTGCAAAACGTTTTGCATGTCTGGGGCAGATTTTCCTAATTCAGAGCAAACTCTGGGGACCTGAGAGCTGTGTTAGCCACTCACCAGAGCGAGTGTGATGCGATCCAGACTTCCAGTCCAGCAATGAGGTGATAATGGTCGTGAGTTAGTGGTGAGAATAATCAGTCAAGGTAGTTGGAGATCAATCTGCCTTAAGAACATCGCAGAAGGTTACTTACTGTAGCTGACTCCATGATTCACTTGACACTGTACATGGTGGTCTAGGGATACACTATTAACCCTTTCACTGCCACACTACAGAACTGTCGGTAGTGTGATAGTAAAGGTTTAACCTGCTGTAGTGTGGTAGTGAAAGGGTTAACCTGCTGTTGTGTGGCAGTGAAAGGGTTAACCTTCTGTGTATTATCGCAGTGAAAGGGTTAACCGTTTGGTAGTGCGGCAGTGAAAGGGTTAAGCACGGCTCCTCTCAACTTTATGGTCAAGCTCGTAGGAATCGGAAGAGTGAGCATCTATGACACATCCTGTTCACCACCAGGGCTTGACAGTAACTTTTTGGCTCACTAGCCACTGTGGCTGGTGGTTTTCCAAAGTCTCTAGCCACTCAGCATTTTCACCAGCCAAAAAGTAATAAATATAGGTAATTGGACAATGTAACTGCATGCATTTGTTTGGACATAAGATTTTATTTGAACAGAAACATCTCAAATAACATCTAATCCAAAATGTCAGTAGTGTGGTGTGTGGTACAATAACATCTAACGCCAAATGGGAGGGGGGGTCAAAGGTCAAGGTTTCCTGACCTCCACAGGCGGGCAATAAGACTAACAAGACTAAGAGGCTAGCAGCAAGGGCTCTAGCGGACGAGACTGAGGTGCTAGCAGCAGGGGCTCTAGCGGACGAGACTGAGGTGCTAGCAGCAGGGGCTCTAGCGGACGAGACTGAGGTGCTAGCAGCAGGGGCTCTAGCGGACGAGACTGAGGTGTTAGTCGGAGTTACATGGAAATAACCCATCCTGATAACTGAAGGGGCAGTTCTAGCAGGATAGTTAACGCTGGCTGGAGGGCCAGACCAAGGAACCGAGACCAGAGAAACTGGGGCCATAGGGAACGAGCTAGCTGACGGGGCAGTCCTAGCTGTTGAGGCCTGGTTTGCTGCAGAGGCTAAGCTATCAGACGGGGCTGTACTAGCTGTTGAGGCCTGGTTAGCAGCAGGGGCTAAGCTATCAGACGGGGCTGTACTAGCTGTTGAGGCCTGGTTAGCTGCAGAGGCTAAGCTATCAGACAGGGCTGTACGAGCTGTTGAGACCTGATTAGCTGCAGTAGCTATGCTAACGACTGGGGCCATGCTGGCAGTAGGAGCTAACGGGGTAGCTGTCGAAGCTACAAGGGCTAGGCTAACCACAGGGGAAGGGTTAGCTATCGGGCTAGTGCTAGATGCCTGAGCAGTGAGAGCTGCGGGGCCTAAGCTAGCCTTCCTAGATTTTCTAGCTCTCCGTGACTTGGTAGCAGTAGGAGCTAACGGGGTAGCTGTCGAAGCTACAAGGGCTAGGCTAACCACAGGGGCAGGGTTAGCTATAGGGCTAACAGGCAGGGCTGAGGTGCTAGCAGTAGGTACCCTAGCAGGTGAGGCAATGCTGGTGGTAGAGGCCTTACCAGCAGTAGGGGCTTGACTGGAGACTGGGTTGGCAGTAGAGGCCTGGCTGGAGACTGAAACTGGGAATAGGCACTCCAACCAAGTCCTTAGGTAAATGTCCAGCTGTGGGGCCGGCTCAGGGTTCCAATCCATGACTGAGTGGATTAGCTGCTGGGCAGCCCCCTTCTCTATCAATGAGAAGGATCGGACATCACTCATGGCTAGGGTAGCCAGGGTGCTCAGGGCCTCCCTCGTTCCGTTTGCTGGGTCCAAACAGGGTCGGTTCATTCTGTTATGGATAGTGTTGTCTGAGGACCCAATCGCGGAACAGAACGAGGAGAGAACAGGCAGACGAGTGGCAGGAGACATGAAGCCAGGGGTGAAGTGTAAAAATTGTCTTTACTTCAAAAAGGGTAGCAACCAAAACAAAGAATCTCATAAACGAGAGCAGGTACAAAAACAAACAGAGGAACCACAGCAGAGCTGGTAGGGAAAGGCACAACTAATCTACAAAATAAACACCAATAAAACGATACTATAAAAACGAAAACAAAGATGATAATACAAACTGAAAAACTAGACTTACTGTAAAAAGGGAGACAAGGAACGAATGACAGCGCAAGGACGAGGGTAACAGCAAGGACAGGATACTCAGGAAACATCAAGACAGGGATCTCCAACAATGAACCGACAATGGAGGACAGGAAACACACAGCATATAGACAGACTAATTAAGACATGGGACACAGGAGGGATAATTACCAATGAGGCACACATGGGGAGAAACACAAGAACAAACACTCTGGGGAAATAAACAGGGAAACAAACAAAACTAACCACACAAGAAAAGACTGAACACTAGACAGAGTAAACAACCACCATAAGGGACAAAATAAAACAATTAACAAGGGAACAAGACTAAAGATAACACAAGGTTAAAACACATGGGAGACAACACAAACACCAAGAATAAAAGTCTGTCCAAAGGTGGGGGCTGGTGAGGAGGAGAGGAAAGTTTGTGCAAGGGTGGGGGCTGTTGAGGAGAGGAGAAGGTCCCAGGGACAGGCGAACCCTCACAGTGGTAGTGAAAGGGTGAAGCATGAGTCAGTCATCTCTGGTCCAGAGGCAAATGGAATCAAATCAAATGTATCTGTAAGGCCTGACAACACACGTTAATGTCCCCATGGGCCGGACACGTCTTCTTTAAACAAGTCAAGAAGAAACATCACAATAAATCAAGAACAAAACAAAAACACCATGAAGTCCAAAACATTTAAAATAAATGCAACATTCCAGAAAAGCGGCTGACGAAAGCATAACCTGCTGCTGTGCAGACGCTCTGTGATGACTGATGGAGGCTAGAGAGGTGACTCAGAGGGAATACAGGACCTGATACAATGCAGCGTTTCCCAAATTCATCATTTGAATTCGGACTCATCCCTACTCAGAACACGTCGGTTATCTTTTTATGTTATTATCGCATGTCTTCCTCACAAAAGAATGACATGTTTCAGGTTAAGAAATCCCTTTTTAACATCCAAATATTAGTGTGTCTCCAGGCACACTTGCTCCCTGTTGAATATCTCTCATGCTTTTCGATCCATTTACAAACGCTGGTCCCTTCCGCCTCGTGGCTGTTAAATATGAGTAGCACTCAATTTGTATGTTATCCCTGTAACGAAGGACACTTCAAGAAACGTTTGTGTGAATACGATCAACTCACTCCCAGCCACAAACCGGGAAAAAACTAAATCTGTGACGGTATCTTACGCGTACAGCCTGGAGTTACTCGAGTGAGAATGAACGGAACTGTTTTTGAGGACTGAGAGCGACTTCAGGGACATTTATCAAGTGTATTTACAACTTGGTTGGGTGTGCTGGGTCAATGGCATCATCACCCAGAGTCTATAAAGTAAAATAGACCAGCTGTAGTCTTGTAAGAGGCTGCTCTTATCACCTTTATAGGCGGTTATTCATTCATTCGATCTTGATTTAATCTCAAAAGATTAAATACAGCACATAATAAAAAAAAGATTATGTGTAGAAACAGTCAATAAATTAAACATTTAAAATAATTAAAAACAACTGCAGACTGAGGGGAAATGGTTGGCTATTAACCATTTAACTACCCCACTACAGAAGGTTAACCTTTCACTACCACACTACAGACGGTAAGGGTTAACCGTCTGTAGTGTGGTAGTGAAAGGGTTAACCTTCTGTATTGTCACAGTGAAAGGGTTACCCCTTTGGTAGTGTGGTAGTGAAAGGGTTAAAGATTTAAATTTAACACTTTGAATGCCGACAACGTGTAACCTCGTCTTATCAGACCCCCTGTTGAGTGCCGACGACGTGTATTATCGTTTGATTTTTTTATTAGCGATCTGAATTCATATTTCATCAACCGAGTCTCCCGTTGGTACAGCAGACCCTCCAGGAGCTCAGATGGGAAAAAACCGCCCCCTATCGTCTATCCCTGTGTAACTGCAGGTCAGTCGATTATACTGGGAGATCCCTGTGGGGGTGGCCAACTGGCTCCATTGTGCTGGCGAGCCGGCTGATGATGAGGGATCTGATCGCGAGTTGTAAAGCAGCCTGGAATATATATTTACAGCAGCCAATAATCAATCAATAAACGCGATCGATATTTTGAATGGCAATCAGGAATTGGAATAATCTCTTTGGAGAACATCTGATCTAAGGTAAGGAGTCTATGTTACCAGTTTTAGGATAATCAGACCTGTATTCACTGAGATATCAGCATGTGCCGTGTGTGTGTATGTGTGTGTGTGTGTGTGTGATCTTGAGGAAATGGATAATAGATTTTTCAGCCCGCCTCTTTAGCGTGCATAAGTACACATATACTATCGATAATCTAGCATTTATTTGAAAACGATTCATAAATAGGCCGACAAATGACAATGTGTCTAGTGTATTCGAGAATATTCCAATAAATGGCATTTATGGGGGAATCTTAAAATGTTCAGAAAATTATCGGGAGAACGATAGCTTTTCGCAATGCTATAAAAAGGATATGAACCGATTAAAAAACAATCCGTTTCGACAATGTTGACTGCAAACAAGTCATTGATAAGCGACAGGGCAGATTAGACGCATAGCCATAATTTAAAACATAGATTATGCGTTTTTAACGCTAACATTGAAGTGGATGATGGCATTCAACGGGGTAAAAAGGTAAACAATGCCGGCACTGATAGTGTTAATAATGGATACTAATGTATTGAGTTTTTTTAAAGTGCATATTGCAAAACGTTTTGCATGTCTGGGGCATATTTTCCTAATTCAGAGCAAACTCTGGGGACCTGAGAGCTGTGTTAGCCACTCACCAGAGCGAGTGTGACGCGATCCAGACTTCCAGTCCAGCAATGAGGTGATAATGGTCGTGAGTTAGTGGTGCGAATAATCAGTCAAGGTAGTTGGAGATCAATCTGCCTTAAGAACATCGCAGAAGGTTACTTACTGTAGCTGACTCCATGATTCACTTGACACTGTACATGGTGGTCTAGGGATACACTATTAACCCTTTCACTGCCACACTACAGAACCGTCGGTAGTGTGATAGTAAAGGGTTAACCTGCTGTAGTGTGGTAGTGAAAGGGTTAACCTGCTGTTGTGTGGCAGTAAAAGGGTTAACCTTCTGTGTATTATCGCAGTGAAAGGGTTAACCGTTTGGTAGTGCGGCAGTGAAAGGGTTAAGCACGGCTCCTCTCAACTTTATGGTCAAGCTCGTAGGAATAGGAAGAGTGAGCATCTATGACACATCCTGTTCACCACCAGGGCTTGACATTAACTTTTGGCTCACTAGCCACTGTGGCTAGTGGTTTTCCAAAATCTCTAGCCACTCAGCATTTTCACCAGCCAAAAAGTAATAAATATAGGTAATTGGACAATGTAACGTTAGGTTATGACTATAACCAAGTTCTGTTAATTAGGGGTGACGCTTGGCATCACTACTGCACTATCTCGCGTACGTGCACGCGTACTGAATAAACCACAAATGTACCTCTAATACCAGTATTAGTCTGACCACACCCCTCATCAGCTTACCTTCATAAGCAGGTGTGTGGTCACCTGCTCTCCTCCTTCCCAAGCTTTCACCACAAGGTGAGGTCAAGGGCTGCAGCGGCCGTCTGATGCCAAGCGTCACCCCTAATTAACAGAACTTGGTTATAGTCATAACCTAACGTTCTGTTTCATTAGGGGCTCTGCTTGGCATCACTACTGCACAAAGGGAGGCCAAGCGGAGCCGCTGGCTGACAAATACACCCCGCTGACAGCCCCCCAAAACCATCAGAACAGGGAGGGCCGAGCCCCCCCGACCCCCCCTAATGGAGGGTATCCCCCCTATTAGAGGCTTCACGGGAAGGCGACGGACCCGACCGTGCGAAGAGGCACTCAAGCAACTTAACGCACAGGGTGAGCAGACCGTGGCTTGACCCCACGACTACACACACGCACAACCCGCATGCCACCCGGGAACGAACGGAGGAACAACCTCGTTACTGCCCCCAGAATCACGGGGTCAAGGGCAAACCCAACCCCGTGGCAAGGCCGTAGCAGCGGAGCGCGAAGGAAGACCCAGACCCACCAAAAGGACTGGACTCCCTGGAATAGGGGCCCGGAGAAGTCCATGATGCCAGCATCAAGACCCCACCAGGTGGGCACGTAGTGCCCCGCCCCCCACATCGCCAGCGTATTCGGACAAAGGCCCCCCAGTTACTGCACCTGGTAATCCCAGGCGGTATCCCAAGTACTAACCAGGCCAGAACCTGCTTAGCTTCCGAGATCGGACGAGATCGGGCGTGTTCAGGTCGGTATGGCCGTAAACCGAGCGGGCCCCGTCCCCCCAACAGTACACCGCCTGGCACACTAACCCTGCAGAACAGACAGTCAGCATGGCCGTAAGCACACAAAAAAGGTTAACCAACGGAAGCAGGCAGCGCACCGGGGAAAAACCAGGCAACAGGCTGTTAACCCTAGCCTGGAGACTGCGGACGAGACAGGCGCCAGAGGGGACAGCTGAACACAGCCGCCCCGGCGGAAGGAGCGTAAGCTGGCGGTGTTGCATGACCAAGCCTCCATTTAAAAACCCCCACCCAGAGGGGTCGAGGCAGAGAAGGCTGACACGATTGGCAGACGTCATGAACGTGCAGGGGCACCCTCAAACGGTGAACCCGGGAGTTGACACTGCTCCAACACACCAGGGAATCAACCACCTCGGTGTTACCCAATGCGGTGGTTGTTCCTATAACCCCTCAAGAAAAAACTCCAAAACACACCTGCGGGTATACACCGGCTATACCGCAGTACAAGTGTTTCAGTTTCCAAAAAGGGTTAACCCAGGCCTACGGGTCGCAAACATCACTTCGGACCGGGCCTGGCGGTACGGGAAGCACAGGGTCACCAGAGGAGGTCAAAAAACCACCCCCACAGGCCCCTCTTCGCCATGCGTGAGAGAGGAGCGAAAAATAATGGAGAACCAGCCCCTAAGCACACCGTACCTGGTATTCCCCGGCGGTCTCCCAACCAAGTACTAACCAGGACCAACCTGTGTAGCGGCCGAGATCCGACGAGATCGAGCGCGTACAGAATGGCATGGCTGTAAGCCATGACGACAGTGCTGAGTAAAAACATACCCAACCAGGGTCTCCATAGCGCTTAACCCTGTGACACCCAGACCGACCTGGCATTTTTCCCCCTGAAAAAAAGCCCAAGTCCCTCAGGGTACCAGAACAGCAGATCTGCATCCCCGGCGGACAACGGGTTCAACTGATCTGGACCAGCGTGACCAGAACCAGTCCCGTGCCCTAACCACGCCGACATGCCTACTCCAGGAGAAGGGCAGATATGCGTGTTGATCTTAACATGAAAAGAAGGCGCCACCCAGACGTTCGGACGAACCGCGCCTGGTGGCCCACCCCAAGGGCGTGAGACCCCACTACATATGTTCAGATCCATCCCGTCATCATCCCCCAGACATGAACGAGAATCCGTCGACAACCCACCCAGGTCATGGGATGTGGTCGTCGGAAGAGGAAAAACCCCCATCTCAGTTGCTTTATAAAAACGCTGTTTCAACCACAAGCAACCAAGGCGTGCCAGTCAATCGCCTGTTTACAGCGAGCTAGCACTATACGTGCGTCGGGACACCCCCCCATCAATGAACAGGCTATTTAGACCTGTCATTGAATCCCCAAGGCGCCCAGGGGAACGACAAGAGGGGTGTGACACTCCCTAACTCCAACACTTCTGGAATAGAAAGAAGGAAGCATCAACAGTATGTATCCCAGTCTACACAGCCGGGGTAAAAAATGTTCACATTTTTACATCCCACCACCCTCCCATAGGAAAGAGACGGGGATCCCCAGAGAGACTTCCCACGCGAGCTGTACAGATTGAAAAGAATATATTGCACCTTGAGCCATGTAAAAAACTGGTTTTAGGGCCTCCGGGGAAGAGGCACTGAACCCATACACACTCAATAAACGAATTGAATCGAATATACATACAATAGAAAAGGACCCTTCTAGAGGGTCCACTCACTTTGACAATCTGAGGAGGAAGGCTCTGTACTCTGATGGAGGCTTCCTCACATGGAAGAAGGAGTCCGAACTCACAGAAGGCCTGAATAGGCGCTTGGTGAGGAGGAGCCCTGACCACCCCCCCTGAAAACAGATCCATCACATGGACCTGAACAGCACACGGAAGTCCTACCAACAGAGACGCGCACGGTGACGTACTCTATGGCGGGGGAATTCCTGCGGTGCACACGCCCAATATACCAGGCCGTGGGACCAGGAACTCCCTCCCCCCCCCCCCCCCCCCCCCCCGTAACGTGCCGAACCGCCACGTGACGGGAACCTTGAAGGACAGGGGGTGTACCCCTGACCGACAGAACAATGGGGAGAGGAAAGGTTACCAGTTCACCCCTTTACGACCCCACACCCATGATACGACGTAACGACAAAAAGAGAATATGACACAGTCACAGTCAGCTCTATGAAGCGTTTCACAGCTCCACACAGCGCATGAGCTAACCTGCTATCTGATTTTTACTAAGGAAAAACACAGAATAGAGAGGGCTCTAAGAACCCCGGTCCAACATACACATGTGCTTCTGTGGCCAGTACAACCCAGTTGTAGGTCACATGACACACACAACCCATCATCACCTACAAAAAATGGCAAAAACACTCAACAGAGGAACGCCGTTTTTTTCACAATGAGAGAATACATCATTCTTGATTAGTATCGACCACAGGCCTTGCTAAGCACACATGACAGCAACCAAACCAATTTCCCTTTAGGAAATAAGTTTCTCCAGCAGATTTAGCACAACCTCAGCAATCAAGCTAAGAGTTACATCGTATCCCTACCACACAAAAGACACAATTAATGCACAACATGTCTGATAGGAGGTGATAAAGTCCCCAGGGAACCGGGGGGGAAAACACAATCCTCCTATTTTACCCTCAATACGGCCAGTTAAAACAGGAAAACCTGTTAATGTGTGAACACACTGTTCATTGTCATTACAGTCTGAGAAAGAACATTCTTTTACTCACTTGTCACCAAGCATAGCTTCATAGGTTAGTTACCTTAGTTGTGAGTACACGGCCGTGTTACTCACACAACAACCAGATCATTACATCCCGTTTGCACGGAGAAGCTAACTGCCAGTGACAAAAACAGCTCACACATAACCCGCAACGTATCCTAAATGCATTGTAGCAACACACGTTTTGGGAAAAACACCGTTATTCACAATACATTTAGCAAAGTAAAACCAGAAGACGTGTTATGAGGTCTGGTCAACCCCGTTCCTACCCGGAACGCAGATCAGCGAAGTGCAGTCACAAGACACCGTAGAACACAGCCGTCCTGTGTTGTTCGATCCGGGCAGCGTCGCCGCTCCAACCAGTCGCTACAGTCCTCTTTGTTGACGCAATCCCCGTCCAGGCTCAGGGCAGGGTCGACGAACATCCCCTGTCAAGGATGACGTCGTGGTCAAGAGTGTAAAACATGTTAAAATCAAAGCACGTTCAACAGAATAGCATCAAGCTAACGGCTGCTCCAACCGTTCGGGTGCTATTGCTTCTGCTCGCGAGACGCCGATCTAACGACGCACGCGATCAGAAGCGAGCTCACGGCGGCGCGCGAGAAGCTAAGCTACCCCGCGCCAGGCCATGGCCATAGCAGCAAGCTAACGTTACCTAGCGACCACGACATGCTAGCCCCGCAGCTAACAGCTGACTGGCTAATAGTAGGCCTTAAGCAGGCCATGCAGCGATCCAGCAGGCTAACGCAGCAATTAACAGCTGACCGGCTAACCGTAAGCTATGAACATGTAAACAATGACATAACACTCACCCAGACAGGCCGCCGTTCTGAACCTCTCCTCACTTTTTAAGAGAAAAGAGAAAACAAGATGTCAACACCGCTTCACAACGGTGACATTACCACATCCGACGGAATCAGCACAGTACCAACTGGCCTGTGTAGCTGACTTTGAACATGAATCTGCCGCTATCGCACATTACATGCACATATCCCCTCGTGAAGGAATACTCTCATTTGGATATGAAAGATGGGGCCTTAACACGGTGACAGAGAGAATCCACTCGTCCAGAACACACAGGGATCACCAGTGTCAATGGTCGCGGCCCACTAGTTAAAACTATAATGGTCTCCAGACCAAGGCCTTCTGTCGCCTAGGTGGCTGAACAAAGGACCCTAGTCTGGGGCCGGTTTCCATAAACGTTGTCAAGTAGCCCCCATAGCACTAACAGACAAGTGGAGCCCGCCAGCAAACACTACTCACCCAACCTGGAACGCACCGCTTCTCACAACAGCGGCATGTCCGACAGTTCAGCTGTGGCCTGACAGGTTTCACCCCAACAAACACAGCAAGGAACTGCAGTTGAGAAGCATGCAGCGGCGTGCTCCCAATACGAATTTTAGAATGATCATCATCTTCCAGACACTCCAGTACGAAGACAATATCGCCGTATTTTCTCGAAAATAGTGAGAGAGAAAATAAAGATATGATGTCAACGTATCCTTGTTTCCCAAAGCTGCTCCTAAACCTTTCTTCCATCATGGTGTCAAGTGTGGGGATCTACCGAGGCACTTCTTCCTTGTGGTGAAAGCGAGAAGGAGGAGAGCAGGTGTCCACACACCTGCTTATGAAGGTAAGCTGATGAGGGGTGTGGTCAGACTAATACTGGTATTAGAGGTACATTTGTGGTTTATTCAGTACGCGTGCACGTACGCGAGATAGTGCAGTAGTGATGCCAAGCAGAGCCCCTAATGAAACAGAACTGCATGCATTTGTCTGGACATAAGATTTTATTTGAACAGAAACATCTCAAATAACATCTAATCCAAAATGTCAGTAGTGTGGTGTGTGGTAAAATAACATCTAACGCCAAATGGGAGGGGGGGGGGGTCAAAGGTCAAGGTTTCCTGACCTCCACAGGCGGGCAATAGAGCGGGGGTAAACGGCAGGAGTAGCTAAGACTCTCGGTAGCCAAAGGGGGGCAACTGCGATTTTGCGTGAGCTCCCACGCGCGCGCCCGTATTCCGATCCCTGCGAAAATATGCACAGGGGTAGATCTTTTCAGTTCTATAACCTCCCAATGCCCTTCCATCAGCGAAAATGTTGGTAAAAAAAATTGATTTGGGTGATTTTGGGCGAGCTCCCACGCATTTCCCGGGGGTAGAAATCGGTGGGAGGCACAAATTCCCAATGCATTGTCCCGTGGGATTATGCCCCCCCGCTGCGATATTAATTGAGGGGCAGATTTGCGGTGATGGGGAAATTAAAAAAGGTCACCCGCCAAAGTGGCTAGGTTAGGTTAGGTTTACTTTATTTGATCAAGTAAGAGTTTATTTGGCTGGTAAGAGTGACAGAGTTACACGCCACTGCAGAATTATACCCGCATTTGGCGGGTGGCGGGTGTTAATGTCATGCCCTGCTCACCACACAACCCCTTTTTGAGTCAGACGATCATCATTAGTTTGTAGACAGTGAAGGCAGTAGATAGGTAATAATAATAATACATTTTATTTGGTGGCAACTTTCACGACACACAAGGTCACCTTACAGATCATAAAAAAACACAGCTAGACAGTTAAAAGTTGAGGTTAAAAACTAAACAAACAACAGGAAGTATAAAACAGTGAAGTTAAAATAACAAAACAAACAAACAGCAGGGGGTATATAACAGTGACACAGGTTATAGTGAATATGCAAGTTTAAACAGATGGGTTTTCAGTTGTGATTTAAATGATGATAGGGAGTCAGACTGTCTGACATGTGGGGGCAGGGAGTTCCAGAGTCTGGGAGCCGAGCAGCTGAAAGCTCCAGCACCCATGGTGATGAGGCGTGAGCTGGGGATGGATAGGAGTCCAGTAGAGGATGAGCGGAGGGTGCGGGAGGGGGTGTATTCCTGGAGGAGGTCAGTGATGTAGATGGGGGCTAGATTGTGGAGGCCGTTGAAGGTGAGTAGGAGGTTTTTGAAGTCGATCCGGTAATGCACAGGGAGCCAGTGTAGTTGAATGAGGACGGGGGTAATGTGGTCAGATTAGTTGGTGCAGGTGATGATCCTGGCAGCAGAGTTTTGGATAATTTGGAGTCTGTTGAGGAGTTTGGTGGCCGGTGAGGAGAGCGTTGCAGTAATCGATCCGGGATGTGACGAATGAGTGGACCAGGGTTTCAGTGTTTGATTGGGACAGAGATGCGCGGAGTCTGGAGATATTACGGAGGTGAAAGAAAGCAGACGGGTGATGTTTTTGATGTGTGGTGCAAAGGAGAGGGAGCCGAGTAGTGGATGGGAGATGGTGTCAAAGGCCGTGCTGAGGTCAAGGAGGATGAGGATGGTAAGAAGCCCAGAGTCAGCTGCACGGAGGAGGTTGTTGGTTATTTTGACAAGGACCGTTTCGGTGCTGTGTTGTGGGCAGAAACTGGATTGAAAGGGTTCGTGGA
This sequence comes from Notolepis coatsorum, assembly GCF_963971535.1. Taxonomy (NCBI): domain Eukaryota; kingdom Metazoa; phylum Chordata; class Actinopteri; order Aulopiformes; family Paralepididae; genus Notolepis; species Notolepis coatsorum. The sequence goes on along the minus strand of NC_140169.1, from coordinate 71,162,072 downwards.
GGTTGTTTGTGTCGAGGTGGGATTGAAGCTGTGCAGTGGTGGGAAGAGGATCAAGCTGAAAGGTGATGAGCTCTGAGATGGTGTATTCCGATGCTGGGGTGAAGTTGGAGAGGGAGCTGATAAGATGTTGGCCGGTGGTAGCCATCCAGGGTGGATCACATGGGGAGGTGCATGATGAGGCCAGCTGTAGGTGACTGGTGTTGATTTTGGAATTTAAAAAAATTGCAGAAATGCAGTGCACTGATTAGTGGAGATATCTGGAGGGAGGGTTTGAGGGGGTGGAGTAGGTGGCTGACTGTGGAGAAGAGGACTCTGTTGTTCCCTTGACCAGTGCTGATGAGGTTGGAGTAGTAGGAGCATTTGGCAGTGGAGAGTGCATTCTTGTAATGGTGGAGGTGGTCAGAATACATCTGGATGTGAACTGAGAGTCAGGTTTTTTTGCACAGCCGCTCCAGTCGACGACCTGGGGTTTTAAGCTGGCGGAGGTCAGAGGTGAATCAGGGGGCGGAGTGGGTAAATGAAACTGTGCGAGTTTTCAGGGAAGCCAGGGCCATGAGGGAAGAGGAGAGGCAGTTGTTATAGTGATTCACCAGGTCAGTGGGGGAGGGGGGAGGGCTGGGGTAGGAATGGATCAGGGTGGTGATATCTGTGGGGTTTATGCGTTTAATGTTTCCGAAGGAGATGTGCCGTTGTTCTTTGGTTTTGGAAAAGGGGGGCCTGAATGTCGAAGAGCACGGCTTTATGGTCTGAGATGGGGAACTCAGTGACAGCCAGGTTAGTGGGAGTGATACCAGTGCAGCAGAGTAAGTCCAGTATGTGACCTTTGTTGTGTGTTGGGAGGTTGACATGTTGTGTGATACCGAGACAGTCCAGGAGTGACGTGAAATCATTTGCAAAAACATTGGATAAGTCATCAATATCGCCCAGGAGGATAACAGTAGGGGACATCTGCACAAACAGATGTTAACAGTGATGAGAATTCAGTAAGAAAAACAGCAGAGGGCTTTGGTGGTCTGTAGATGGTAACAATGATGGTGGGTTTGGGGCCTGTGAGTTGTCCAGCTAAACATTCAAAAGAGGAGTGGTGGGGGACAGTGACAGCAGTGACTTTAGTGGTCTCACCGTACAGCACAGCAAGCCCCCCCCTTCCAGTGCCACAGGGTTGACTAATATAGGCATAACCTGGACGGCTGCATTGAGCTGGGAGAAATCACTAGGCTGTTGCCAGGTCTCAGTGAGGCATAACAAATCTAGCTTTCTGTCAGCAATAAAATCAGAGACCAGCAGGGCCTTATTAGTGAGTGATCTTACATTTGAAGAGACATCGTTTCAGACAGTTGAGTGGTGGCTGCTTTAAGCAGAGGGGATAACACACAGCACGGGCAGTGCATGGGGGGACGTGGTTCAGTGGACCAGAAGGAACGGATTATTTTGTTACTGTACTGTGTGTATTCGAAGTTTCGTCCAGATCCATGGTGAATGTATCTTGGTAATTTTTAAATGCTACGATGGTGGGCAAGCAGAGCTGGAGGGTCCTGGAGTAAAACCAGAGACATAGCATCTCCGTTACAGAGTAACGTAGTGGCAGAGTCACGCTCATGACCGTGAAACACAGAGCGCTCCAGATGAACCGTTTAAAAATCCACTTGCTGGCGGAGTTAGGAATCCACATGATGAGAGGGTTCGGGAAACGATGTAATCCAGCGGTTTTGGTGATTCAAGTGGTTAAGATGAACTATGCCAGCACGGCTGAGTCGGAGGAGACGTTGGTTGTATGCGTCTTCGCTCGAGGCGGGGATACCAGTCATAGAGCGGCAGGGAATGAGCGGCAGGCTAGCTGGGAGGCGGACACCATGCAGCGGTGTGGAGCGGCTTCCGCGTTGGCAGCGATCCGCAGGTTTATACCCAGGAGAGCTGGCAGAATGGCAGTGGACAGATCCAAACAGGCGTGCTTTACAAGGCACACCAGAACAGGCTATCCAGCCAGAGAGAACACAGAGGAGCCCCAGTAGTCCAGTACAGGTGAGTGCTAAACCTGCGAGGCTAGCTTCAGGCCACCGAGTAACAACACGGTAGCATTGCTAGCACACATACAGACTGTTTAAACTGCTATTTCGGCATCGCAATGTTCGGTCGGAAAAGCAGATTCCAAACAGAGGGGTTTAGAATCCAATTGCATGAGACAGCTTTCAACAAATCGAGATATAAAAACAACGTGCGGCAGCAACTTGCCAGCGGTCCCTCTGCTCCGACAGGTATACACTGAGTATTGATTGATTGATTGATTGAAAACTTTATTAACAGATTGTAGAATGGGTACAATACAGTACGGCTCAATACACACAATTGTTAAGGGGATGCAGGCCAGAGAAAGACTTTCGTCTTGTTTACATCAGGGTCCCCCATTTTCAATTAATAATGACTTCGGGTGATTGAGAAGCGCTATATAAATAAAATAATAATAATAATAATAATAATAATAAAAATAATAATTATTATTATTATTATTATTATTATTATTATTATTATTATTATTATTATTATTATTATTATTATTATTATTATTATTATTATTATTATTATTATTATTATTATTATTATTATTATTATATAAGCACTATAAGAAAAGTATAAGAAACAGAGGTCATACAGTCTGGGTAACAGAGCCTAGACTCTAGAGAGGCAGAGTTGATTTTGCAATTTATTTTTTTTATTAATTAAAAAAAAAAAAATTATCGAATTTTATTAATCGAGATCTACTTGAAATCAGTCCGCAATCGACTGGTTGGGCACCACTGCCTTAGAGTATACTCTAGGGCAATGGGGTTCAGAGTTCAGAGTTTATATGGTATGATGAGGGTTGGCTGTCATTGTGGTACAGTATGTCCACCCACCACTATGCTATACTCGCTACTGAATGCGTATTTACATAGCTAATATGGTTTCTCAACCTGTTGCCAAGTGTAAATAGTGTTATTTGTTCTCAAATATTTACTCCCAATGAATGAAGATGGTGTTGCATGTACTGTACACATGTTTTTTGTCTTCCACTGCTGTGTCTCCCAAGATGTGCGTCAGTCACCACCACTTTGGTCGCTGGCTTTCATTGAGATAGATACCCCTTCACCAAACTAGCTGTTTCCATCTTCATTGTTCTGCAAAAACAAGGCAGTTCAAGTTGTGTCAAGATTGAATTACATTGAATTACATTTGTCGGCATGGTGGTATAGTAGTTGACACTGTCGCCTCACAGCTATAGAAGGTCCAGGGTTCGATTCCTGCTTGGGGACCAGGTTTCCGCGTTGCCAGGTACCCAGGTGGGGTATCTCCCGGGCCTTTCTGTGTGGAGTTTGCATGTTCTCCCCCCGTGCTCGCAAGGATTTCCCCTCCCGATAAGATAAACCCAATGGAAAAACATGCACAACAAATCGCTAACGCTGTCACGTTCCCTGACGAAGATGGACATGAGCACTTGGATTGGTCCCCGGGGCACGGCCCCACGCTGCAGCCCCTATCTGCTCCCGGCTGCCCTTTGGGGGGAAGGACAACGGGATGGGTCAAGTGCAGAGAGACATTTCATCAGCGACCCAATGCATGTGTGTGTGTGTTCCTGTGTGTCGCCCATCTTGCATGTGAGCTCGACAAATGTACCCCACTGAGGCCCCCCCCCTCACAACCATCAGAACCGGGGAGGACCCAAGCCCCACTGACCCTCCCTATTGGAGGACGGGAGGGAGACGGATCCGACTGCGCGAAGAGGAGCTTGAGCAACTCAACGCACAGGGTGAGCAGACTGTGGGACGTACCCACGACTACACAAACGCACAACCCGCATGCCACAAGGGAACGAACGGAAAAAGGAACAAACCCCTGTTACCACCCCTAAAATCACGGGGTCAAGAGCAAAGCCCAACCCCGTGGCAAGGCCGTAGCAGCGGAGTGCGAAGGAGGACCCAGACCCAGAAGGGACAAGACCCCCCCGGAAAAAGGGGGCCTGGAGAGGCCAATGACGCCACAGCATCGAGACCTCACCAGGCGGTCACTAGTGACACCGCCCCCCACATCGCCAGCGTATTCGGACAGGGCCCATCCAAGAGCAGGCCCTTCCCCCCAATAGCACGCCGCCTGGCTCACTGACCCTGGTATACTCAGGCAGTCACCCATCCAAGCACAACCCAGGCCTGAACCTATACCGCCTCCGAAATCGAACGAGATCGGGCGTGTTCAGTGTGGCATGGCTGTAAACTCGAAGCACTCAAGAGGCTACACCTACAGCGGGAGCAGGCAGCACACCGGGGAGACGACCTGGATTGAGGTCGATCCCTCAATCCAGGCAGCAGGCACTTGACCTGAGCCTGGAGCACTGCGGACTAGACAGGTGCCAAAGGGGTCAGCTGAAACAGCACCCCGGCGGAAGGGGCGTATGCTGGCATTGTTGTGCACCATGTCACAGCCTCCACAAAAACCCCCCGACTCTCTAGAGGGGTCGAGGCAGAGAAGGCTGACACGATTGGCAGACGTCATGAAACGTGCGGGGGCACACTCAAGCGGTTAACCCGGGAGTTGACTCCGCTCCAACACACCAGGGAACCAACCACCCCATTGGTTCTAACATGAGGTGGTTGTTCCTATAACCCCTCAAGAAAAAACTCCAAAACACACCTGCGGGTATACACTGGCTATACCGCAGTACAAGTGTTCCAGTTTTCAAAAAGGGGTTATCCCAGGCCTACGGAACGACGAAAACTATTTCGGACCGGGCCCGGCGGACCGGGACGTACACAGGGATGCCAGAGGAGTTCCATAAGAACCACCTCAACAGCCCCCTCCCAGCCATGCTTAAGCAGGAGAAGAGAGGGGCGAAAAGAACCAGGCCCCCTTAGCGCAGCGCAAGGTACAACACAACATGGACCAAGCAACAGTCAGGGGTAACACGTAGTAACACAACCACGAACATCTCCATAATGTCAAAACCCTGTGACACCCGGGCCGACCCGGCATTTTTCCCCCCGAAAAAAGCACAAGTCCCTCAGGGTACCAGAACAGCAGATCTGCGTCCCCAGTGGACAACGGGTTAACTGACCTGGACCGGCGCGACCAGAACCAGTCCTGTGCCCTAATCACGCAGACATCCCCAACACTAAGAGGGGGGTAGGTACGTATGTCGATCTAAAACATTATAGAGGGCGCAACCCAGACGGTCCCTTACGTACCGCGCTCGGTGGCCCACCCCAAGGGCGTGAGACCCCTCTACCTATGCTTTGATCTATTCCGTTAACATCCCCCAGATATGAACGAGAATTCATCGAGACAACACTGGCACTCGGAAGTGACAGACTCCATCCCAGTCGCCCCATAAAAACGGCGTTTTAATGATGAGCAACCAAGGTGCGCAGGCCCATGCGTGATTCTTATGAAAAGCACCCAGGGCTAGCACTATGTACACATCAAGACCCAAAACACATCAATGGATAGTTTAACAAGACACCATACATTGTTCCTACAAGCCGCCTGGGAGAATGACAAGAAGCCGTTGTTCTTTATTTCCTCTTTTCTATAAAAAAGAGAAAAAAGAAGACGGACATGGGTCCACAAGGAGGGGACGGGAACCCCCAGAGAGACTTCCCACGTGAGCAACAACTTGAAAAGTCAATGTAACATTGAGCCATGTGACCAAAAGGCTCAAATTACACATATATCGAGCGTAGCAGAACACCAAGTCCCTACGCTCTGCCACGACAACTTGACAATAACAGAGAACCACACATGGGGCCTTTAAAGAACTCACGGAAGTCAGCGCCCAATAAAAACGTGCCCAGTGACGTATTCTATGACGGGGGGAATCCCATGACTCAACCGACCGTGATAGGTGAGGAGTCAGGGAATTCCTTCCCCCCTGTCAGGATGGAGGTAGGTGAGTTCCAATTGTTGTAGGCAATCACAGAGACGGAGAAGGTATACTCTTGAACAGGTTTGACTTTAATAGTAAAGAACACAAAGAGTAATACTAGGATACTATGCCAAGGCAAGGGAACGAGAGAATTAGGTAATGGAGCTTAGTGGTGGTCCAGAACTGGAACCGCCCGCGTTATCTCCGAACGCCTATAGTGAAGACCTGACAAATTACAAGCAGAGGAAAGGAATGTTATATAGCCACCAAATACCAACATTCCACACACACCCCCGTGACAGCCAATCAGAAGCCAACCCCTAATTGACAGCACTAAATGACAGGGAAAACAAGTGACAGTAATCAAGTGACAGATGACAGAGAAGGTGGGAGGTTCTCGACCGTAGTCAAGAACCAGAATCGTAACAGTACCCTCCCCCAACGAACGGCACCAGACGTTCACCTGGGGGCCTCGGGATTCAGCCGCCGGAAATCATCGATCAGGCTGGGATCTAAAATATCCCTTTGAGGCACCCAAGAACGCTCTTCTATCCCGTACCCCTGCCAATCCACCAAGAACTGAAACCCCCTACCCCTCCGCCTACAACCCAGTATCCTCCGCACCGTGTAAACGGGCTGACCACCCATAAACCGAGGCGGAGGAACCGTAGGCAGTGGCGGGGCCAAGGGCGATGAGAGGAACGGCTTCAACAGGGACACATGAAACGTCGGATGAACCCTCATAGAACTCGGAAGCCGTAGCCTGTAAGCCACAGGATTCACCCAACGTACCACCTTAAAGGGTCCTATAAAGCGAGGAGCCAGCTTCCTGGATTCCACCCGGAGAGGGAGATCCCGGGTGGAAAGCCAAACCAGCTGCCCAGGACGGTAAACCGGAGCCGGACGACGGCTTGCGGTTAGCCTGCCGCTGGGTACTAACCGAAACCTTCTGCAGCGCCGCCCGGACCCGCTTCCAGGTCCTGCGGCAGCGAGCCACATGTGCCTGGGCCGAGGGCACCTCCGCCTCCTGCTCTTGCTCGGGAAACAAAGGAGGTTGAAAACCATACTGACACTGAAAGGGAGACATACCGGTAGAGGAGGAGAGGAGGGTATTATGCGCGTACTCAGCCCATGCCAACCTCCTACTCCACGTTGCCGGGCAACCGGCAACGTAACATCTCAAGACCCCCCCCAGGTCCTGGTCGATGCGCTCCGTCTGCCCGTTCGACTGCGGATGAAACGCCTTCCAGAACCTGGAAGCGAACTGAGGACCCCGGTCCGACACGATATCCACCGGAAGCCTGTGGACCCGAAAGACATGCTGTATCACCAGATCAGCAGTCTCTCGGGCCGATGGAAGCTTGGGGAGAGGAACAAAATGAGCCGCCTTCGAGAACCGGTCCACCACCACCAAAATGGTGGTAAACCCGTCCAAAAGGGGGAGGCCAGAAATAAAGTCCAGGGATATGTGCGACCAGGGCCGTTTCGGAATAGTAAGTGGCTGGAGGAGACCTGCCGGTGCACGGCGAGAGGTCTTACTGCGCGCGCACATCGGGCAGGCCGCCACAAAGGAACACGTATCCCCCTCCACTGTCGGCCACCAGAACCTCCTACGGATAAATTCCAGGGTCCTGGTGGCCCCAGGGTGGCTGGTGAGGGATGAGGCATGTGCCCACTGCAGCAAACGTGAGCGTGTTGCGCCTTGGGCACATACGACGCCCCGGAGGGCCCCCGCCAGGATCGGGCTCCCACGTCAGCGCCGACCTTACCACCTTATCTATGCCCCAAGACACGGGTGCCAAAATCAAGGCCGGTGAAATAATGGGATGGGGCTGCTCCTCCCGGCCAGGAAGATCAAACTGGCGCGATAACGCGTCAGGTTTGATATTCTTGGACCCGGGTCTATAGGAGATGGTAAATCGAAATCGTGTGAAGAATAACGCCCACCTGGCCTGGCGAGCGTTAAGGCGTTTAGCCCCTTGGATGTAAGCCAAGTTCTTATGATCGGTCCAAACAATGAAAGGATGTGTCGCACCCTCCAACCAATGTCTCCATTCCTCCAGTGCCAACAACTCCCGATTACCCACGTCGTAGTTGCGCTCGGCTGATGACAGACGGCGAGAAAAAAAAGCACACGGGTGCACTTTCCCATACTTTAAGCACCTCTGAGAGAGCACCCCCCCCACAGCGATGTCAGAGGCATCCACCTCCACAATGAACGGAACCTCTGCATCGTGGCGGATCAATACAGGAGCGGATGTAAACCGACGCTTGAGATCGCAGAAGGCCGACTCTGCCCTAGGCGACCATTCAAAGCCAGGGAGAGAGGCCTTAGTGAGAGCTGTTAACGGATTGGCTAAGGCGCTAAAGTTGCGAATAAAGCGCCTGTAAAAATTTGCAAAGCCCAAAAAACGTTGTAACCCCTTGAGCGACGAAGGCCGTGGCCAGTCCAAGACTGCACTCACCTTGGCGGAATCCATGCGTAGATCACCCTTCGTCAACACAAAGCCCAGGAAGGAAACGGTATCAGTGTGAAACACACACTTCTCAGCCTTAACGAATAGTTGATGCTTGAGGAGACGGTCTAGCACCTCCCGAACATGCAGTTGGTGTTGCACCATATCGCGAGAAAAAATTAGGATATCATCTAGGTAAACAAACACCGACACCCCAATCAAGTCTTGCAGCATGTCGTTAACCAGGGCTTGGAAGACTGCCGGAGCATTAGCCAAACCAAAGGGCATGACCAAATACTCATAGTGACCATTGGGTGTATTAAATGCAGTCTTCCACTCGTCTCCTTCTCTAATCCTGACCAGATTGTATGCATTACGTAAGTCAAGTTTAGAAAAGACCTGTGCCCCCTGTAAGCACTCAAAGGCCGTGTCCATGAGAGGTAAAGGATATCGGTTCTTGATGGAAACGTCATTCAATCCTCTATAATCAATGCACGGGCGCTGATCCCCATCTTTTTTGTCAACAAAGAAGAAACCAGCGCCGGCCGGGGATGTGGAAGGACGTATGTGCCCCGCAAGCAAAGCAATGCCTCCTCAATGTAGGTGTTCATGGCCAAGGTCTCGGGGCGTGAGAGAGAGAACATTCGCCCGCGAGGCGGGGAGGTACCGGGTAGAAGATTAATGGGACAGTCGTATGATCTATGAGGCGGTAGTGCTTTAGCACGCGTCTTGCTAAAAACGTCCGCCAGGTCCCAATAGATCTCAGGAACCCCTATCAAATCGGGATTAGAGGGTGGAACAGAATCTGCGACGCTCCCCACCACCCTGGAGAGAGAAGAAGGAGAAAAAAGAGAAGAGGGGAAGGGAGACAAGGGAGTGGACAAACTCTCGCCGACGACCGACTTCACGTCGACCTCCGTTGAGAGCTTGCCCGTGCTCCAATTAATATTCCGTACAAATGAAGACAACCAGGGATGACCCAACACTATAACAGAATAGGGGGAGACAATAACAAATAATTGAACCCACTCCCACCCCCCACCCGCCACCCGGATGTGCATAGGAACAGTACGTTGTGTGACGCTCCCACTGCCCAGGGGCTGATCGTCCAGGGCGTAGACAGGAATGGGAACCCCCAACTCTTCTACCGGGATTCCCCATTCTCTCACCAACCCCAAGTGAATGAAATTGCCCGCCACCCCTGAGTCAATGAGAGCCTTCGTTCCCCTAACGTTACCCCCACAGTTAACCGCCACCTCCAGAAATGTACGTGAGTCAGATGGTAGTGCTGGGGTGAGCCCACCTGCTGGCGCCCTCTCGAGGCCCGGCGGAGCACCTCCCCTTCCCGACTGGCGCCAGGTCGAGCCAGCCTGTTCACGACAGCTGCCGAAACGATGACCGGTGCGGCCGCACCGGAAGCAACGTCGCTCCTCGATGAAGCGCCGCCGCTCGTCGTCTGAGAACGACAGCGCCCCAAGCTGCATGGATTCATCACCCAGTGGCTCACTCGTGTAATGCGGGAAGATGTCAACAACGGGAGGAGAAAGGACACGTACCTGGGTAGTATCTTCACGCTCCCTCTCTCTCTCCCGATGTCGGTTGTCCATCCGTATGGCGGTGTTGATGAGCGTTTCCAGCTGCTCAGGGATCTCACGCACGGAGAACTCGTCTCGCATCCGTGCGGAGAGTCCCTTGAGAAATAGGATCACACAAGGAATTTCCGGCCAAGCCGCCTCCCGAGCCACAATCCGAAATTCGATGGCGTATTCTGAGACCGTGCGGGAGCCCTGCCGGCAAGCGAGAAGCCGCTCACCGGCCTCGAAGACCGAGAGTACTTGGGAAGTGTCGAATACCCTTCTCAACTCCCTGGTGAAGTCGTCCACACAGTCGCAGAGAGGCGAACCGCTCTCCAATTCGGCCGTAGCCCAGGAGAGTGCTTGACCGGTGAGGAGGGATATAATATATGCAACTTGTGCTCTGGAAGAGGGGAATGAGCATGGCTGCAGCTGGAACACGAGTGAGCACTGGGTGATGAACTCCCTGCATCCCTCCGGTGCTCCCGCGTAGCGGCTTGGTGCGGGTAGCCGTGGCTCCTGGTTCCGATCCTGGTGCCCAAGAGCTCCCCGACTCTCCTCAGTGTTGAACGTGGTGTTGAACGCCGCCTCTCCTGCCGCCGTCTCACCCACCGTCGTCCTTACCCCCGCCACCTCGACTTGTGCCTGCTGGGCTGTGATGAGCGCCGACTGTGCCGTCTCCTGCGACGCGCTGACGATCCTGCCCAGCCGAACCAACTCGGCGCTGATCAGATGTTGCCATTCCTCCAAGCACTACTGTGCACTCTTCTGGGCCCAGAGCATCTCCATGATTGCCTCCATGGAACTCTGATGGTCAGGTCTTCTGTCAGGATGGAGATAGGTGAGTTCCAATTGTTGTAGGCAATCACAGAGACGGAGAAGGTATACTCTTGAACAGGTTCGACTTTAATAGTAAAGAACACAAAGAGTAATACTAGGATACTATGCCAAGGCAAGGGAATGAGGGAATTAGGTAATGGAGCTTAGTGGTGGTCCAGAACTGGAACCGCCCGCGTTATCTCCGAACGCCTATAGTGAAGACCTGACAAATGACAAGCAGAGGAAAGGAATGTTATATAGCCACCAAATACCAACATTCCACACACACCCCCGTGACAGCCAATCAGAAGCCAACCCCTAATTGACAGCACTAAATTACAGGGAAAACAAGTGACAGTAATCAAGTGACAGATGACAGAGAAGGTGGGAGGTTCCCGACCATAGTCAAGAACCAGAATCGTAACACCCCCCCCCGTGCCGTACTGACCAATCAGTGCGGCAGGACCGAATGAAAAGAGGGTCAACCCCCCGACCAATCAGAAAAGAGGGAAGGAGGGGTTTATCCGGTTACCCCCTTGCGAACCCAACCCTCGTATACGACAATAATAAACAGCGATGATACCTTAAGTAGCCAGCATGCTAAATGAACAGCATATATCCATAGGATAAGCTAACCCAATGCACGCTAGCCACAGACAGGGTTTATAACAAGGCCAAGGTTTATGTGTGAACACGACACCCGTGTTTTATGTTTCAAGAACACAGAAGATTGATAGAGAGAGAGCGGTCTAAAAGACTGTGGTACAATTACACACACACAAGCACTTCTGTAGGCCAACACTACAGCGTTGTGGCTCAATATCAGTGTTTTAAAGTAACAGATCACACAACTAACCTCTACCTTTATAGGAAGAACATAAATCTCCAGGCCGAGGAAGAAAGAAATCCTTTCGACCGAGTGTTAGCCACAGGCCTTGCTAAGCACACATATATATATGTAGCGACCAACCAAAGACTAAAAAAGTCTAGCTCCCCTATCAACCCCACACTAGGCGAGGATCTACACATCGTATCCCCATCATATGTAGTGAATAAACACACAGTTTGTAACAAAATACAGTCCCTCCTAGGAGGGACTTTTTATTTGTATAACAAAAAACATAGATGGGCCGGGGAAGGGAACAGGGGTAACAGGAGGGGAAAAAAGTCACATCAGCGACGCCTGCCACGAGCCGCTCGTGGCTTGCCACCCCGGGGAGCTTTAGCACCGGAGGGACGGTAAAGGGGTGCCTGGTCTCGACGATCCCTACCGTCACCTCCGGGCGTGGGTGGGCCAGCTGCAGTGGTCAAGGCACCCTCTCTCCTCCTGGCCGTCTTCGCCGAAGGGCCAGCAGTGGCGGTGGTAGTGGCGGCGGCATCGGTTGCGGGTCCCCGATGACGAGGCCTCCGTCTGACTCCACCGGTGACATCGGGCGGGGGGAAATGGGGCTGGAGCACAGACCACTCCTCCTCCATATCCCTGCAGGTTGCAGTCATGAGCTGCATCGCCGACCCGAAGAGCCCAGCATCGGAGAGGGGTGCCGTAAACAGGGGAAGCCTCTTCCTGTCCGGCACTCTCGCCTGCTCCAGCCAAAGATGGCGCTGGACTAGAGTGGCCAGGGCGCGTACCTTCCCGGCGGCTATGGCCGGCAGCTGGCTCAGATGCAGGATGGCTCCGGCCGCCTGGGCGTGCTGAATATGTTGTTGTTCAGTCAGCATCGTACCGCCCGTCATCCTGGACATAAACCGATGTTGGACGTAGCAGCTAGGGTTTGAGTACCGGCGATGAACGACTGGTCGCTCCAGTTGGCCAACCGCCTCGCCGATTTCCCGTGGGGAACCGGCTTCCGCAACGGCTCCCACACCACCTCAGGACAAAGGAGAGACGCCATCGGTCTATCAAGCCGAGGCACCCCTTCCTTCATTCCCTCGACCAGACCCACCACCCTTGTGACTTGCACGTAGGCGGGGGTGAGGCCAGTGATGTGGGAGACCACCTGTCCCTGACGTACGTAGGCCTCCATTGAGGGGAAAAATGGGCAGACAACCCGTCTCCCTCACAGGACAACGTTGCCATAAATGACCTATTAAATCATCAGGGACAGGAGCAGGCAGTGGCTGCGGCAGTGGCACGCCGTTTGCGACTGCTGCTGCCGCCATGAGCTCCGGGAACAAGGCACGTAGTTCCCCATGCGCACCTTCCTCCACTGAGCCTGCGTCCCTCACATACGAGAGGCTACTGCCCATTGCAGAGCCACCATCTGATGTGGCTGATAGCAGGGCATCCCGTTGCTGAGTCGGAGATTCTAACCCAACACCAGAATACGAGGAACCCCAAGGAGACATATCACCCCCTGCCACATCCTGAAAGGGAGAGTGATGTGTCTCCACCGGAGCATCGAACAAGAATGCATCTGCCTCCACCATGTAATCCTCCGTTTCCATCGGCCACGGAGAAGCAGACACACCCTCATCCGGTATCCAGCAACTCACCAAAACCAGGCCGTTCGCCCCTGCAAGCTACCCTCCTACGACGGGAGCGAGCAGAAGCGAAAAGCTTGCGTCTCAAATCCTCCGCCACGAGAGGAGCCGGCTGCCCATCCGCAGACGACCCCCCGGCGGTGGAGGAACCAGAGCAGGAACCAGGCCATCTCACAGGAGATGCCGCTGGTGCACCAGCTCCTTGGAGAGGCAAGCTACCCACCGGACGCCTATCGGGCGGGAGTGACTTCCACGACCGTGGAGTCAAACCTGCCCCAAGACACACGATGGAAATTTTCTTTTGAAATTATAAGAGAAAGAAAAGAACAAGAAATAATGTGAATGCTTTCTCAACTTCAGTTTAACAACCTAGCTCAAAGTGTTTGGTATACAGGCACTTCCTTGTGGTGAAAGTGAAGAAGGAGATGAGGGCATGGCCACACCCCTGCTTATGTAGGTAGCGAATGGGGGTGTGGTCAGACAGATGTTGGTATGTAAAGGTACATTGTGTGTTTTTATTCAGTGCGCAAGTACTGAGGTGGAGTATTTGTACTATGACGACGCTAAGCAGAGCTATACGATAATATAACTACTAGGTCCATATCGTATCATCATAATATTATTTTTTAAATCATTAGGATAAGGGTTCCCTTGATAAAGATGCATGAAAAGGCTGTATAATATACAACACCTGTAGCTCAACTGCAAAAACTGCTTTTTTGATTTGATTAGATTTATTAGGAAATTAAAAACACATCATAAAAACAAATTATCTTGACCAATTTGTATTCCTAAGGATATCACCTAAAAGCATTCATTAAAACACTTATTTCCAAGGTGGTCCTCGATGGAAGACATAAAAACACAGCACATATAGCCTACTCAACTACACATTTTTCCTCAACTGCAAAAATGTATGCCTACTTATGTATTAGCCTACAGGGAAAAACACATTCACAACAGGCAGCAAAGTTTAAGTATGGTAATAAGGTAACTATTAGGATATATATGGTATGGATTACTTACTCTTAATAACTTATTACTATACTGTAGTCTCCACCTACACAAATTGTTTTTATGCTGTCCATTGATCATGCACCTTCACGTGGTAGGCACATTAACTGTAGGTCAAACTCCCCAAACAAACACACCATTGATTTAATTGCCATATAAATCACATACAAAGATCTAACTATTACTCCTCTCTGAACATGAATATAAAACAAGAAGGTGATCTATTAACTGTGTAAACCTTATGCAATATTCATCATTGATATTTGAATACTTGAAATCTGTATGAACTGAGTATCAAATGAAATAATATGGAACAGCTCATGCATTCATTGAATAAACAACTATTTGCTCATTACCAGTATGGTATTGTTTAAATTGTACAGCTTTTTGCACATCTTTGTCAGGGAATTCCAACAATTCTGGACCTGAATGTACCAGTTAATTGTAATCATCCCTCTCTCCTTATGTCTAGTCAAGCCAGGTTGTGGAGGACAGAGACAGGGATGAACAGGCTATAGACTACTTTGCCCATCCTGAGCCTGCTATGATGCAGGTGTTTTTACATCACCACCCAAAACAAGATTGAGCCAAGAGCGAGGGAGTACACTGGTCCACTTGTCCATGGCACTTACTACCCAGCTTTGTAGTGGGTTGGGGGAATAGTACAGTAGGTACGCATATTTAAGGGACCGCAAGGATGGTGTACTGGTGGGTGGTGTCTGACCGATTATAGTGGGCCGGTCTGGGCCAAAAAAATAAATGGACCTCCCTAATTTCTAAACCCTGGCTACGGCCCTGCTCCCCACACCCAGACACCCAGGAGCTGATGGAGGAACTCAGAGCTGGTATCCAAGAGGTGAGACAGATGTTCCTTACAGATGAAAACCACGGCAAAGCAGGCCACCAGTCCTCTGTTTACCAGTTGCCTGTCCCCCAGCCCTCCCGCCTATACCAAACCTGCAAGGTGAGACAGACCTATGGTCAGGCAGAGACATAGAGGCTGTGAATCACACCGGGGTGGAACGGATAACTGTATAAATAAAGCCAATCACAAGCAACCACTGTCTGCCAGTAAAGACCCCTTGATGGCTATACACCTGACCTCAACATCAACTACATGGGGTCGAGTTGGTTAGTGCTTGGTGCACTGCAAGCTGGACAATGCAGCAGTGGAAGCCATGTGAGGCAGCGGACCATCATTAATGAGGCCTGGTTAACACTGTCACCTCACAGCAAGAAGGTCCGGGCTTCCATTCCTGCTTGGGGACCCGGGCCTTTCTGTGTGGAGTTTGCATGTTCTCCCTGTGTTCGCAAGGGTTTCCCCCCTTAACATCTTAATTTACAGTCCGTATTAAGTAGGGATGTCCGATATTATTGGCCTACCGATATTATCGGCCGATATCGGCATTAAAATGTGATATCGGAAAATATTGGTATCGGTTTAAAAAAATATATAATAATTTTATTTTTTTTGTAAACATTTCTATAACCTTTATTTACCCAGGCAAGCAAGTAAGAACAAATTCTGATTTTATTTATTGTCAAAAGTATGCATAATGTTGTGTTAATTCCACAACAAGAGATATGTAATGTTAATTACCTGAAATTATTCCATTTTATGGGGGGGGGAAACCCTGCATATATCAGTATCGGTTGATATTGGTTGCTATTGGTATCGGATATTAAGAGTTGGACAATATCGGTATATCGGTATCGGTATAAAAGCCAATATCGAGCATCCCTAGTATTAAGTGATGTTGCGTTTCTTTTTCAAATGTAGCCAAGAGTAAAGACCCTAACCCTATCAATCCAGATTCAACTCTGCCATTGGAAAGAGGAGATTTGGCCTGATCCATAGATGTGTGACTTCGCCATAATAAGGTAATTTATAGGCCTGATATTCTATATTCATATTTAAAATTGCATGTGCCCCAGGTGCGTGAATATTAAAGGCAACCAACTTGTGTTCAGCTTTTCGTTCAGCGTTTCTCTGATTGGCCACACGGCCAATCAATCAATCCACTAGCACACGCCATTGCGGCAAGAGAGACGCGGCAGAAGCGCTGGTCGAACTATGTTGGGATTATGTTTGGTCATGACAAAACAATAAAAATCGCTACTGTTAGTAATGCTGCCACCACCCACTTCAATGACAGAGCTCTCATATTTGCGAATGCATAAACTATATCTTAAATTATGGCGATGTGTCTAATATGGCTGTCGCGAAGTCATTGATAAGCGACAGCCATATTAGACACATAGCCATAATTTAAGATATAGTTTATGCATGTGGCAGGGGCTCAAAACGATGACAGACTACAAAGGCGCCTCCCTCAAACTGAACAGTGACATCTCCTTAGCAAATGACCTCAATACCTTCTATGCGAGGTTTGACGCTGGTAATAACAACACCAGCCCACAAGCCACGGCAATGGGGGGGGGGGGGGGGGGGGGGGGGTCTGCTGCTGATGGAAACTCAGTGTTCAGGGTAACAGAGCATGAGGTGAGGCGGACCTTTAAAAAAGTGAATATCAGGAAGGCAGCAGGACCGGACGGCATCCCCGGCCGCGTCCTAAAAGTCTGTGCCGACAAACTGGCCCCGGTATTCACTGACATATTTAACCTGTCCTTAGAACAGGCTGTCATCCCCACCTGCCTGAAGAAGTCCACTATTATCCCTGTACCCAAAAAATCCAAGCCTGCTTGCCTCAACGACTACCGCCCTGTAGCTCTCACCTCCATAGCCATGAAGTGCTTTGAGAAGCTAGTAAAGGGCTACATCTGCTCCTCCCTCCCCATCAACATGGACCCCCTGCAATTTGCATACCGCCCCAACAGGTCCACGGAGGACGCCATAGCCCATGTGCTGCACACAGCAGCATCACACCTGGACAAAAGGAAGGGGAACTATGTGAGAATGCTATTCATCGACTACAGCTCGGCATTCAATACCATAGTCCCCTCCATACTCATAGCCAAGCTCAGGGACCTGGGCTTGAACTATGACCTCTGCCAGTGGGTCTTGGACTTCCTGACGGGCAGACCCCAGGTGGTGAGAGCAGGCAACTGCACCTCCTCATCCATCACCCTCAACATAGGGGCCCCCCAGGGCTGTGTTCTGAGTCCCCTCCTCTACTCCCTGTACACACACGACTGTGTGGCTCAGCGAAGTAGCAATACAATCATCAAATTTGCTGACGACACAGTGGTGGTGGGCCTGATCTCTGCCAACGACGAGAGGGCCTACCTGGAAGAGGTCAAGGTCCTGGCGGGATGGTGCCAGGAAAACAGCCTCTCCCTGAACGTCAGCAAAACAAAGGAGATGATTGTGGACTTCAGGAGGTCGGGGGTCAAGGACTACAGCCCCCTCAGCATCGACGGGGCACCGGTTGAGAGAGTCAACAGCTTTAAGTACCTCGGAGCCTACATATCCGAGGACTTGACATGGACCACACACATTGACAGTGTTGTGAAGAAGGCACGACAACGCCTCTACTTCCTCAGGCGCCTAAGGAAGTTCCAAATCAGTCAGAAGATCCTTAAGAACTTCTACTCATGTACAATAGAGAGCATCCTGACTGGCAACATCACCTCCTGGTTTGGGAATAGCACTGCACAAGACCGAAGCAGACTACAAAGAGTGACACGTTCAGCCGAACGCACAATTGGAGGGGGGCTCCCCACCCTCCAGAACATTTACAACAAGCGGTGCAGGGGCAAGGCTAAGAGAATCATTAAAGACTCCAGTCACCCGAACAACTGCCTCTTCGAACTTCTGCGGTCAGGCAAGCGATACCGGAGTCTCAAGGCGAGCACAGAAAGACTCAGAAGAAGCTTCTATCCCCAGGCCATCAGGCTGCTAAACGAACAATGAACACTACACAACAACAACCATCAAACGCACATAGCACACACATCCACACGCACACACTCACTTTAAACAAACACACTGTAGCACCCACTCCACACACTTTATAGCACACACTCACTTTAAACAAACACACTGTAGCACCCACTCCCCACACTTTATATTTATTGATGAAGGATTGCACTACAACTCGTACACCTTACTGTAAATTGTACCTAAATTGTACCTCATCCCATTTCTGCTTTGCACTATATAGTATTGTACATTAGTACACTGCATAGTATTGTATATTATATGGTAACTCAGTTACGTCTATTCTGCATCGAACATTGTACATATGTCTATACTGAACACTGTGACCTCATTTTCTACTTCTAAATTACATGCTATACTATGTTATTTGATACTATCTTGTCTAGCACAGTCTCTGGAGCGTAACAGTAAGAAGCATTTTGTATGAAAGTATTCTGTACTTCTGTATGACAACTATTAAAGAAACTTGAAACTTGAAACTTGAAACATTCGCAAAATATGAGAGCGCTGTCATTGAAGGGCTTCTACAACGGAGGAACGGCCGCTGCTGCTGCTGGAGCTGAACCGAGTCAAGCCGCGGGCGGCGCACGGAAGCCGGGGATAAACCACCGCGTCGCCCCGCTGGCGCTTCAGGCTCAGCAGCCTCCACGGGCGAAATAACATATAACGTTACAGTTCCACACTGATGTACAGTGAGTGTCTAATATGGCTGTCGCGAAGTCATGCCTCTCCCTCTGAAAGCCCATCCACGCTGTGTATCATAGAGACATAGAGCACTGGGTTTTATCACTGGAGATATATTTCTCACTCACCATTGTATTTTGCGCCATCTGTCAATATCATAATGATGTGTTTTCTATATTATATCCACAATCATTCATCTAAAAAATTGTATGGGCTTTGATTAAACATGTAACCTTCACCTACTGTAACTTACTGTACCTCTGCTTCCTACAGCACAGCAGGTAATGGCGTTAATCAATGGAACGTGAAACATAATAACGTTACGCTTTCTAGTTCAGCGCATTTCATAACTGTATGGGCTTTGTTTATACACGAGTGAATCTGGTAGTTGGTTGTTAAAAACGCGAAACATAATAAAACGCGAAACATAATAACGTTACGCTTTCTAGTTCAGCGCATTTCATAACTGTATGGGCTTTGTTTATACACGAGTGAATCTGGTAGTTGGTTGTTAAAAACGCGAAACATAATAAAACGCGAAACATAATAACGTTACGCTTTCTAGTTCAGCGCATTTCATAACTGTATTGGCTTTGTTTATACACAAGTGAATCTGGTAGTTGGTTGTTAAAAACGCGAAACATAATAACGTTACGCTTTCTAGTTCAGCGCATTTCATAGCGCTCCACTGCTACCGCAGCTGAACACAAGTTGGTTGGAACTAGTGCACTGCAACCTTGCCCAGGCCCGACGGGGCCCGGCCCGGCCCGGCCCGGCGGGTTCGGGCTGGGTAGGGCTTTTTTTTTATAAATAATTCGGGCTCGGCCGGGCCCGGGCACCGCCGTTTTTTTTTTTTTTTTTTTTTTTTTCATATAACTAGGGTTATAGGATAACCTTCGTTTTAAGATTCGCTTTCTCTTTTGCGCCAGAGAAACATTTGGATGTAATTACTGCAGCGCGCGCAGGGAGAACTCAGGGGACAAGTTCAACTCGATTGGTTGTGTTGGAATATAGCCAGTTGGCGAACATTTTAATTTGTTCTTGGGATGTATGTAGCCGGTTTTGTTAACGGTGTTCAATGCGTTGCTGACGTCGTGGTGAGTGATATGTTTATTATTTGCTGGGTCGCGACTCGCTACCTGTTTTGTTGTGATTTTCATTACGTTGCTCTGCTCGAAATCTGATTTCTGTTTTCTGTTTGTTTGTTTGACTGAGTAGGCTATTGTGTGTCGTGTGTGTGTGTGTGTGTGTGTGTGTGTGTGTGTGTGTGTGTGTGTGTGTGTGTGTGTGTGTGTGTGTGTGTGTGTGTGTGTGTGTGTGTGTGTGTGTGTGTGTGTGTGTGTGTGTGTGTGTGTGTGTGTGTGTCAAAGAAGATTCTATAGCCTTCAATACGTTTTACGAGGCTGATGTGTGAGTCAGTCTATATAAGCGAGCACTGGGAGAGACGGCATTGCGAAACAGGCTATGTAAATGCTTCTTAGTTTTGTTTATTTATTACGTTCATATAAAACCGTGTTTAGAATATTTAAAACAAATACAAAAAAAATTATATTTTAATAATAATAATAATAATAATTTTTTTTGGGTTTTCACGCAGGCTAGGGCTTAAAATATTATTTACAGTCGGGCTTATTTTCGGGCAGGGCCTGAAGTTCACGGGCTCGGGCAGGGCTTGGGCTTTATTTCAAGGCCCTTGCAGACCACTAGTTGGAACAGCAGCCCAACACAAGTGCGTTGGAACAGCAGCCCAACACAAGTGCGTTGGTACACAAGTTGGTTGCCCGCGCTGCCGCTCGCTTGCTCCTTGGATTTCATTTGGGACGTGGGACGACTGCCGCTTGCCTGCGCTTGGGGGCGGGGTGGCGTGGCCAATCAGAGAAAAGCCTAACACAAGTTGGTTGCCTTTAATATTCACGCGCCCCAGGTAGCAAAATTCAGTACTGTATCTACAAAAAAACCTGTAAATCATCTGTCCATTTGATTAGATAGTTTAAGAAGGTGCCAATGTGGCAATGTTAGCATGGTGTTATTCACTGTCAAAGATGGAAAGAAAAACTAATAATACTAATAATTGATATTCTTATTTGGTTCATTACAATTTACTCAAGCATAGTAACAGATACAATATTTCTGACACTGGTAATACATTCACTGAGGTCCATATATGTCCCTAGTAGGGCTGACCCCTATTAGTCGAATAGTCGACTAATCGATCAAAAGGAGCCGTAGTCGACTGCCAACCTCTTAGTCGAATGCAAAAAAAGAAAAAAATATTATTATTTAAAAAAAAATTATTTGTATTCTTTCTATATCATTCTTTCCAAAAGAAAATAAGCCTGGAAGCGTGGCTAACGCTAATAGCACCAGGGACGTGCACAGGACTTTAGAGGGGCAGGTGCTTAAAGGCTGAAAAGGGCACTGGGCCTGTGCTATTTTTGGGTGCCCTTTTTGGGCGGGGAGGGGCCTTTTTATGCTTTTTGGTGGGTTTTGGTGACCAAATATTGAATATTGAACTATAATAATCAGTGCAGGAGCTCACTTATCCTTGAAAGGCACTTTTATCACTGACTTAAAAGGCCCATACATCTCCATAAATGTTCAGGGCGGAGGGAATAAGTGCTTACCCTACAGACCCCAAGTCTGTTAGGACAGCAGACTCGGTTGGCACTGCTCAAAACTTACCTTTTTAAAATAGCTTTTAAATGAATTATTATGAATTTTACTTAAATATTTTATTATAATTTGTATCATTGTTTTATGTAGTTTTTTTTTATCATTTTATTTGTTCTTTTTTAATGTCAACATCAAATTATTATTTTCTTTATTTTTTTTAAACATTTCTATAACCTTTATTTACCAAGGTAAGCAAGTAAGAACAAATTCTGATTTTATTTATTGTCAAAAGTATGCATAATGTTGTGTTAATTCCACAACAAGAGATATGTAAGGGATACTGTATAGCTAGCTACAAGGTCATTGTCGCGAAAATAATTGACCGACACAGAGTTTAAAATACCGAGGCGCAGCGCAGAGGTGTTTTAAACGTCAGTGAAGGTCAATTATTTTGCGACAATGATCGAGTATAGCTATACATTATCCCGCTTATTACATGGCTAACTTAAAAACAATATACCTAATTCATTTTACATCGACAAGACGAGATCAAATGCAGACGCAGTTCTGTTCTGGCTCCACTGTCATCGTCACACACACTCCGCTGTCAGTGCAGCCAGCAGGTGTGTCTGATTGGCTGCACTGATGCAGTGTGTCAGTGGCCTTGATTGCGAACAGCTGCGCACAGCGGTCATTATTGTTCCACAGAGGTCCGTTATCGAGTAATATCAGACCTCTGACGAGCGCTATTGACCAATCACAAGCAAGCATTTCGGCGAATGTGAAAACGCCATGTAATAAGTAATGTTAATTACCTGAAATTATAAAAAAAATTGGGGGGGGGGGGAACCCTGCATATATCGGTATCGGTTGATATCGGTTGATATCGGTATCGGAAATTAAGAGTTGGACAATATCGGTATATCGGTATCGGTAAAAAAGCCAATATCGAGCATCCCTAATATATATATATATATATCTGAGCACCTGAAGACTGTGCTATTAAACCAGGAAGTGCAGCAGTGTTGATAAGGCTGTAGCCTCCACTTTGTTGTTCGTTGGATTAGTTTTGGATTATTTGGGCTCGCCAAACAAACGATCAAAATGTACACGGACCCGCAGTCTGTCGTTGACTGAGTCACTTGTGTTGTCGCTGCGTGTCACACTCTAGATTATTTCGAACACCCGCCCACCTCTACCTCTGATTGGCTTACCATGACATTTTACTCAACCTCAGCCAATCGTGCACTGCCCACTAACCAAGGACAAAAGTATTGCTTCTCGGCACAGAGATCTGTCTGATGAAAAAAACAGCTTCAATCATAGTAACGCGCCGCATTTTTTGGCAGTAACGGTAACGGCGTTATTAAGATTGGAAGAGTAATCCGATTACTCGTTATTGAAAAAACTAACACCGTTATTTATAACGCCGTTATTCCCATCACTGGATGTCACAGTATGATGTCATAATCAAACATTCTAGAACATTTGTGATGTCACAGTATGATGTCATAATAGAACATTCTAGAACATACGTGTCACAGTATGATGTCATAATCAAACATTCTAGAACATTTGTGATGCCACAGTATGAGAAGATCTCACTTGTTGTTTCTGGCTATTTATCTGTAAGCTTGAATATATTCTGTAGATACAATTTAAAATCCCCACATGGAAAAGGAAACACTGTCCTGTACAATCCTTAATGAGCTGCATCTGGAGGGAAGGTTCTGTGATGTGGTTATTAAAGTCAACAGCGCTGAGTTGAATGCCCACAAGGCAAGCCTGTGTTGCTGCAGTGACTATTTCATGTAAGTTTAGCTTGGTTCAAGTTAGCTTGGTTCAGGTTAGCTTAGTTCAGCTTAGCTTGGTTCAGGTTAGCTTGGTTAGTAAACAGATACTATACTGTACTTTTACTGTAAACAGATAATATACTGTGCGTATACTGTAAAAGGATACTATACTGTACTTCTACTGTAAAAAGCTACTATACTGTACTACTGTAAACAGATACTATACTGTAAAACGATACTATACTGCAGTTATACTGTAAACAGATACTATACTGTACTTCTACTGTAAACAGATACTATACTTTACTTCTACTGTAAACAGATACTATACTGTACTTCTACTGTAAAAATATACTATACTTCTACTGTTTACTCATCAGATATCTCTATACTCTGCATCCCACAGAGCCCTCTTCATTCGCTGGAGCGACTCAGAGAAATCAGTCTACACTATCCCTGGGGGGTATGATGCAGCTCATCATAGAGTACGCCTACACACGCTTTGTGCTGGTGACAGCAGAGAACGTGAAAGAGCTTCTGGTGGCTGCAGACCAGCTTCGCGTCACTGGCATAGTACAAGCGTGCTCTGACTTCCTAGAGGGCCAGCTGTCTCTGGAAAACTGTGTTGGCATCTGGAGGTTTGTGGACATCTACTGCTGCCCTGACCTGAGGCGCAAGGCCCATCTCTTCATCGTGTGCCACTTTGAGGAGATGTTGCACGTCTCACAGGAGTTTGTGGAGCTGTCCCTGCAGCAACTGGTGGACATCATCGAGAGGGATGATCTGAACGTGAAGCGCGAGGAGACGTGTTCGAGGCCATCCTTCGTTGGATCGACCACTCCCGTGAGGAGCGTAAAACACACATCCCTTTGCTGCTGCCCAAGGTAACTAATTGTATTACTGTGCATTACATTAAAACAACACTAGGTTCCCTAGTACAGTGGTTCTCAAACATTTGGGTCCAAACTGTTCCCTAGCAACATAAACCGTCTACAACCAATGTCTAAGTTGTACTCGCTGTCTGCTTGTCTCTTCCCAGGTTCGCATGGGCTTGATGAGGCCTGACTACTTGCTGAACAACGTCCAGAACAACCCTGTGGTGAGGGACTGCCACGACTGCAGGCCCCTCATCCTCAGCGTCCTGAACCCCCATGGCTCCGACAGGCTCCCAAACCCCCTGACGCGTCCACGCCTGCCCCAGGAGGTCCTATTGGCCATCGGAGGCAGGAGTCACAGCAGTGGTGTCATGGAGGCTTACGATATCCGAGCCGGTGGATGGATGGATGTGAGTGTTGAGGCGGAGATTCCCCGGGTCTACCACGACACTGCTTTTCTCCATGGTCTGGTCTACTGCGTCGGCGGCTGGGCCAGTGGCTGGCAGCGGCAGTATCTCAACAGTGTGAGCAGGTTCAACCCTGTCACTCGCAGCTGGCTGCAGGCGGCTCCCATGCACTCACGCCGCAGTAACCTCAGTGTGGTCGCGTTGGGCGGCTGTATCTACGCCATGGGAGGGCACAACGGACCCGTGGTACTGAACACCGCTGAGCGCTACAAGCCTGAAACCGACCAGTGGACAGTGATCTCACCCATGCTGGAGCACAGGTGCGCCGCCGGCGCAGCAGCCCTCCACGGCAAGGTGGGTGGAACTGAGGAACACAGGGTGGAACTAAGGAACACAGGGTGGTAGATGAACCCAAGGAACGTTAGATCAAAAATTTCTTTATTGCCAAGTAAGCTTGCACATACAAAATGTGTCTGGGTCCTTTGGTGCATCAACATTAACAGACAATTAAAGTAGAATGAAATCAAATGGAATATATAAACTAAATTAGAATATTCTTTCTTATTACAGGTTTACATCTGTGGTGGCTTCAACGGGGAGGAGGTTCTGCTCACAGCTGAGTGCTACAGCCCAGACACCGACCAGTGGACTCTGATCGCCCCCATGAGCAGCAGGCGTTGGGGAGTGGGAGTCGCTGCGTATGGAGGACAAGTCTATGCAGTAGGTGCACACAGAGACAAATGCTTTATACTAGATATTTTTATAGATATGTATCATTTGACTTTCAATGCTTCTGTGATGCCCTCATTTCCCTAAGTGGATTAATACAGTGTCTGCCTGCCTGCCTTAACCACACACTAAAACCTTCCTCTCATGTGTCCTGTCCTCAGGTGGGAGGGTTTGATGGAGTAAATGACCTGCGTAGTGCGGAGGCCTACAGCCCCTTGACTGACTCCTGGCGCGCCCTGCCCACCATGCTCACCCCCCGCAGCAGCTTTGGCATCGGGGTGTTGGATGACCTGCTCTTCGTGGCCGGAGGCTACAATGACACCGCCATCTCCAACGTGGAGCGCTACGACCAGAGCAGCGACAGGTGGACTGCAGCCGAGGACATGAAGATCCAGCGCCGTCACCTAAGCTGCTGCATAATCCATGGCCTGCCTAACATGAGCCAGTACGCTGCTCCCCGTGGCTCCCTGCAGTGACCCCTGGAGGAGGAGGAGGAGGAGGAGGAGGAGGAGGAGGAGGAGGAGGAGGAGGAGGAGGAGGAGGAGGAGGAGGAGGAGGAGGAGGAGGAGGATTAGGAGCAGGAAGAGGAGGAGGAAGAGGAGGATTAGGAGGAGGAGGAGTAGGAGCAGGAGGAGGAGGAGGAAGAGGAGGATTAGGAGCAGGAGGAGGAGGAGGAAGAAGAGGAGGATTAGGAGTAGGAGGAAGAGGAAGAGGAGGAAGAAGTTGAGGAGGAAGATGAGGAAGAGTAGGAGGATTAGGAGGAGGAGGAGCAGGAGGAGGAGGAGGAGGAGGAGGAAGAGGAGGAAGAGGAGGAGGAGGCAGCAGGGGATACATCTAAGAACCTTAAACATTTATTAGACCAAAAGAAATCCTAAGAAATTAATAAATTACTATCAGCCAAAGGTGGTGCATTTCTTTCTTCTAGTAATTCAGACAATATCGGTTTTTAGTTTGTGTAATGTAATGTAATATCTGTTTTTAGTTTGTGTAATGTAATGTAATATCTGTTTTTAGTTTGTGTAATGTAATGAAATATCTGTTTTTAGTTTGTGTAATGTAATGAAATATCTGTTTTTAGTTTGTGTAATGCACATAATATGGGAACTTTTATCCATATGGTTGAGCCTGTTAGGAATTGCACCCCCAACCCAAGCAGATTGAAGATCACTCTCTCTATATGGAGGTAAAAAATAAAATATGGTAAAAATAATTGGCATAAAAGGGCACTTTTTTATGAGGCACAAAAGGGCAGGTGCTTGTGCACCCGTTGGGCTCTATGTGTGCACATGCCTGAATGGCACGCATACCAGAGGCTAACTGCCTAAGAAAACAGACACAGAGGCACTGAAAGAGGATTTCACCCATCTAATGACAAATATCAACATGTGTAACGTTCTGGGTTCTCTGGCATGTTGCCTGAGAATCCTACCACCATTCTGACACCTGTCACTTGCTTCCCTACTGTCACTGATTGTCTGTGTTCTCTGATTCGCTGTCACTTGTGGTGAGTGTGGAATGTGTGGAATGTGACCTTATGTAACCCCTGTCTTCCCTGTGTTTATCGTCGGTACTTCACTCTCCTTCCAGCGTCGGTACACGGTGGTACCCTGGTACACGGACGTTCCCTGGCACCCGGTCGTCTGTCTTAGTTAGTTTTATTATTTTTGTGTGCTCATCACTGTAGACGCTTGGCGTCCTTTGTTTTCAATTGCTCTGGTGTTCTGTTCCTACATTAAAGGAGCCACTATTTTAGAGCAACAACTCTCTGCCTCATTCTTCCTCCACAACTGGTACCTTGTCAACACTCACCCCCGTAACAAACATGTATCCATCAGTGGACCAATTGCATGCTTTCGCAGAGAACAAGAAGCCTTCCGTCGACTCCTTCAGACATTAAGCATGCCCAAATGGAATGATAAACAAATATATATATATATATATATTATACTTTTTTTTTCATAGTCGACTAATAGTCGACTATCTGCTAGTTTTGGCGACTACAAGTCGACTATACAAATCCTTAGTCGGGGACAGCCCTAGTCCCTAGATACCAAGAACATGTAAATGTACCTTGTAGAAGTGGAGCAATCTTCCATTTACTTGGGTATGTACTTTTAGGTGAAGAAAAGTGAGTTTAGCTACAAACTCTGCACCCATAGCACGATAAACTGCTGTGGCCGCCTCTTATATCAAGCTGTCATTGGCTGAGACACCCACCACGCTGACTTCCACCTCTTTACTGTTCATCAGCGTCAAGCTGTTAGCTAGAAGCTAACATTATGCTTAGCCAACCTTATTGTCACTCGTTTTCTACGGTTGGAAATTAGTGAATAGTAATTAGACATAATGTTTGTTAAAATAGATAACTAGCTATGTCATTGTCTCAGCTAATATTGACAACAGATTTACATTAGGGGCACTAGCGTATGAGTATGACACTTTTATACATTCCTGGTACAATGGGTGTAACGGAGGTACCGCAGTATATCCACAGTCACGATGGTACAAGTAGTTCAGTGGCTGTGGATGGTAAGCGGTACTGCAAGTAAACTCACTCCCCAGAGGCATCCAGACCCGGAAGCCACTTCTTGGTATAGTGGTCTGTGATGCCGCCCGCGACGCGGGAGATCGGGGTTCAACTCCCACTCAGGGCGATCCCTTAACAGGGGTCGAATCGACTAAACACAACGCAGCAAGATCACACCGGTCACATGTGGTGCCGCTAGACCCGGATGCCCTGGGTGGAGTGAGTTTAGGGGGGTGAGTGTAACGGAGGTACTGCAGTATATCCACAGTCACGATGGTACAAGTAGTTCAGTGGCTGTGGATGGTAAGCGTTACTGCAAGTAAACTCACTCCCGAGAGGCATCCAGACCCGGAAGCAAGAAGTGAATTCACTTCTTGGTATAGTGGTCTGTGATGCCGCCCGCGACGCGGGAGATCGGGGTTCAACTCCCACTCAGGGCGATCCCTTAACACAACGCAACAAGATCACACCGGTCACATGGGCACAAATACAAAAATGAGGGAAAATCCCTATTTGTACTGTTGTAGGCCTAGGAATTACATACCTACCAGGGCAACCATGCTACCATGTTGTTATTACTTGTATTATTGCACAATCGCTGCGGGCATGACCACCCACATTTCACTGTATGCTTGTATGCCGTGACAAATAAAACGCTTGACTTGACTTGACTACCATTATCTCTACAATCAGCCAGGGCTTGACAACCAGTAAAAACGCAAAACCCCATCCACAGTTGGCGCATGTCATGACATGTGAAAAAGCCAAAGAAAATTATGGGGATGGGATTTGGAGATTCACTAGGGTGACAATATTGTGATTTCCACAAAAAGGACACTCTGCCTCCATCCTCAAGATACTTAAATGATACTTGAAGTTTACTCAAAGATGCCTTATCATTTTAATATATTTAAAGTATGCCTCTTCTGTATGGATAGAACATTTGTATTTATATTATTTTATATAACAAAATAATATATCTCTATAACCAAAGTTACTCAACATGCTTTATTACATGTAAAAAAAGAATAGCTCTTGCTCTTACTGGACAAAATAAATGAATTAATGTTCTAAATAATACCTCTTCTGTATTAGAAAATCCAGCTTTAGAAAATATATCTTTTTAATGTAATGTAAATTATAAAACAGTAACCTCACAAAGATACTAATTTAAAAGTGCACTATGCAGTTTTGGATTTGTTAACATTTGCATAACTTGCAATTAGTGTACAAAACAAATGTATTACACACATAATCCTTGTATCATAAGCATCTTATGTCATCATAAATCAAACCAAAACATAATTTTGAGGCATTCAAATCGTTTTCAATTATTTTCTTTCTCTCTCTGTATAGCTGCATACTTCAATCAAATTCGGTCAACTTTGCTGTCAAACTCTCACCTCGCACAGCTTTTTTAAATTAAAAATTTTTTTTATCCACTTTTTCTCCTCTTTTTCTATTTCCTCCCATCCCAATTACCCACTGTGCCAATTCTCCCCTCCCCTGTCTTGAATGTTGCTCGCATATGCCCCCCACTGGCCGGTTGTAGGGAGGATAGAAGCCTTGCATCACGTGTCCCCTCTGATACACGAGGAGGCAGCCTGTCACATCTTTTCACCTGCCAGCGCGGACTCTCATTGGCGAGGTGTAACGTGTGGGAGGCTCACACTACCCCGCCACTTCCTGTCTCTGCTGTGCAGGCGTCCCCCAACCGACCTGTAGGAGTCGCTGTCCACAACGTCCAGATTACCACCCTTCGACTTCCACTCGCTAACTCTGCCAATTGAATTAGTATGACGACTGGCCCAAGCCGGAGGCAATGCCGACAGCCGGAGTCGAACCTGGTGTCTCTTGCATTGGTGACGAGCGCAATGTCCGCTGCGCCACCCAGCCGCCCTGCACAGCTTTATTTTTTATGTTTTTCCAGGTCCACGTGAGCTTTGAGATCTCCGGCACCTTTATTAGACACAGAAACATAATTAATGTCAAGCTTTGCACACGTTGCACTCCGCCTCCCATTTGTCTCGACCGGGACGGTAAATTGTGAATTTTCTCTGGAGTTCATCTGTAATGTACATTTTCGCTTTGGCATTGTGAGCAAAATCAACGCTGCTCCGTTTGTGAGTAGAATGAACCCTGCCGCCTCCTCTGTTTGCGAGTGAACGTAGTAGAATGTAGCCCACAAAGCAGTATTCTCAAGGAATACGTCACACGCAACAGAGTACCGTAGTATTCTGTACAACGTGCCAGTTAATTTACGTGCATGCATAATAGTCCTGTGAGAAACAATATAACCCGGACATTTTCATAAATTTATATGGACAGGGCGGAAAAGAGGACATGTCTTTTCGTCTTTTAGCATGGGAATAGATAGGCCGTGGCGTAGACGTCTGAGAACTGGAAGCACACACATCCACACGTACACACTCACTTTAAATAAACACGCACTGTAACACCGATTTTACTCACTTTAGACACTTTAACACACTTTATATTTATTGGTAAAGAGATTTGTACTACAATTCATACCTCATTGCACCTTACCCTAAGTTGTACCTCATCCCATTTCTGCATTGTACTGTATTGTAATGTAACTCACTGTTACTCTTTTTTGTACTCTGTATTGTATATTGTATATATGTATATTGACTGAGCACTTTTTGTTTACGTACTTTTGACTTTCTATTTGATACTTTCTATCTTTTTTTATCTAGCACACTCCCAGGAGCTCATACAGGAAAAAGCATTTCATGGAAAAGTATTCTGTATTTTTTACTATGACAACTAATAAAGAGCCAATAATCGCTGATACCTACGAGCGCCCGCCCACCTATATGAGCTAACTCCAAAGGCCAGGGGGTTCTTTTCCCAGCCTGGAAGTGACAGAATGCCCGGTGAAGGCTGAAGATGGAAGCCAACATAACCAACCACCCAACGCACCGCACCGTGATGGGCCACAGGCAGTCAAAGCTGTGTGATGGTTCCCACTGCACCACCTGTACTGCCAGCCACCAAGCAGCCTGCTCTACAGTAGAAGTGAGCCCAGCTGGTCACAATTCATAATTGACTGGAGTCGATCCTAACCCAGTGTGACCCAGAAAAATATTCAACTGCCAATTGTTTTTCCAGGGTTTGTGAGTCCTCTCGCCCATCAACAACACGTGTTTGATTAAAATGCGTCACCTTGTCTTCTCCTGCCTCAGAAGGTCCCTGTCGCTTATCATACACACAATTGGCTTCAAAATGGCGTCATCATTACTCTGAACCGTATGCTTTCAGTCAACGGTGGGAGGATGGTCCCTCGAGCTATTAGTAATTTGATAACCATGTAGCGCCATATGTTGAGAGATTTCATCTCCAGTGAGCATATTTCACACTGCAGCTCCATAAAGTGGATTACGACTGCAGCTCTTCCTGCAATAACAGCGAGGCTAGCGCTATGAATTTTATACTGCTCCACAGAGAAACATTTGGGTTTTTTGTCCTGAAAATGTGTTAACAGCTCCAGAAGAATACCAATTAGATCCACGATCCGCACCTGCAGGAGCCGTCGTCATCCACAGCGTCGCTCCTGCTATCAGACACTCCTTTTGCAAGGAAGCTTGATCCGCGCTTGCCAGATATGCTTGCCAAGTTATTTTTATTCGCCATTTTTGTTAGCTTTAAAACATGCCGTGAAATGTAACATTATTTCTATCACTTTGTCGAACTCGACAGCGCTGACGTGGCATCGATACCTGCTGTCTCTTTAGCTTAGGAAAAGAAATTCAACAGCGCCTGATTATTCATAGCTGCTCAATAACACACTGCACACTGACTGACACTGTAGGATACATGCTGTGTGTATGAATACGGGAGAGGGAGAGAGTGATCAGTGATATCTCATTTACTTCAACTTAAAAGAAATTAAATCACGGGGAGACGGTGGCTCAGGAGGTATAGTGGTCGCCTGGTAATCGGATGGTTCCCGGTAAAATTCTGGCTTCTCCTGGCAGCATGTCAAAGTGCCCTTGAGCAAGACACTTAACCCCCTAACTGCTTCCAATGAGCAAGTTGGCACCTTGCATGGTTGCCTCCACCGTCGGTGTGTGAATGTGTGATTGTGAGGCATAAGTTGTAAAGTGCTTTGGATAAAGTGCTATATAAATGCAGTCCATTTACCTCCATTTACTACCGTCACTGATTCAAGTAGCAGCAGCAGGTTCAAGTAGCAAGATGTCGTACTTTATCGCCACCATGAAAAAAAGAAATCTATGAATATATTAGCTGCAACAACACCGAGCTGGGTTTCCATTTGTCATATTAATGATTTTGGTTGGAAGTACAGTGACTGAGTGATGGTAGGCTATATAAAGCCCTCTGTCTTGCCCTCAGGACAGCACAGGGTGGCAATAAAGTACCACACAACTTGCTACTTGAATCTGCTGCCACAGGGGGGGGGGGGGGGGGGGGGGGGGGGGTAGCCACGTTAAACATACTCTCAGATTACATTCACTGTTCGCAAACCGCATGCTAGCAACCATAATGCCAGCTAGCATAATGCCCGCTAGCTGATGGCAACAAAACAACAAATTAGTTTGAGGTTTTATTCAGATTCCCGAGTGTCACAAGTGTTAATGTTGAATGCGAAACATGAATAAATCCTCCTTATCTTTATTATCGGCCATGTTGTAAGCGGGATAAGGCCCTTCGAGCTTCACATTAACATAGATATTTTTTTTAAGTTATGTTTTTGTAGATTTGTATTGGTTTTTACTACCGGGCAGTCCGGTAGAGAGAGAGAGAGAGAGAGAGAGAGGAGGAATGGCAGACAGAGCAGGGGAAGACATTCGGCAAAGAACACCGGGTCCGGGAATCGAACCCGGGTCGGCCGTGTTGCGACGCAGCGCATTACGTGGTTCGCCACTCGGGCGCCCCTACATTAACATATTTTAATGGACTTCGCTTTGCGTCGGACGGTTCCCACCTCGTCCATTAACCCCTTCACTGCCACACTACAGAAGGTTAACCCTCTGTAGTGTGATAGTAAAGGGTTAACATTCTGTAGTGTGGCAGTGAAAGGGTTAACCTGCTGTTGTGTGGCAGTGAAAGGGTTAACCTTCTGTGTATTGTCGCAGTGAAAGGGTTAACCGTTTGGTAGTGCGGCAGTGAAAGGGTTAAAGTACGTTGATATGTGTCGCTCGTGAGGCGTTATTCCTTACCGGAACGACTCTCCCGCGTGTGTCGCCTGGATCGCCCCCCCCCCCCGGGTCTGACACACGCGAGCGAAAGGCATTGCATCCAGTCGGCGCATCTTCACTCCTAACGTCTCCTCCTCTCATGAAATGCCGCGATCAAACAAAGCACTCGATGATACTTGTCGCCCGAGCTGCGCGCTGCTCCTCCGGATGAAGCGAGTGAGAAGAGAGTCGGCGGCGGAGTCAATAGAGCGGCGGGCGAGAGCCGCAGAGGTCTTGTTTTCTCTCCTGTTAAAACATTTGCTATGTGTTGACAGGCAGAGGCCTATTCTGAGCCCTCTTCAAACAACCCAGCGAGGGGGGGGGGGGGCTCTGCCTGTCTCGACCCAAACGGTTTGCTCAGTCTATCTGTGTGTGTGTGGACGTTCGTAGTGTCTAAGGCCGCATAAATCTGGGAGGCGAAGTTCTCCCCCAAGGCCTTTCAAACAACAATAATGGTGGAGGGTATAAATCTTCTCCTATAGACCTGCTGTTTGATCGCCCGGGCCTCGGAGGGCTTATTTAGTTAACTGTCGCTGCCGGGGCCCGGGCTGACGTTGGCTTCCTTAGTCAAACACAAGTGGTGTTTTCACGGTGTGAGAACGTGTGTGTGTGTGTGTGTGTGTGACACTGAGTCGTCCATCCTGTCTGTCAAAATGGCCACCGCTAAGAAAATGGATTGGAAAGTGAGACTAAACAATGCCAGCCTGCCAGACGAGGATCCCTCTTTTTTACTGTTTTTCCTCATGAATCTGTTAAGGCTTTTGGTTCATTGCTAATATATGTCTCGCACAAGGTAGGGGCGGAGGGGAGAGTGTATCAAAATGTGTAAGACAAGGCTTGTTTGTGTCTCTGCCAGAGTCGTAAAGCAATCTGGAGAGCGGGCCGTTGCCCACCTGCGCTTTTTGTTGATACCCTAACCCGCAGGGACTATGTGAAGAGGGAGGGATGTGGGTTTAACCCTTTCACTACCACACTACAGAAGGTTAACCTTTCACTACCACACTACAGACGGTTAACCTTTCACTACCACACTACAGACGGTTAACCCTGGGGTGACAGTGGCTCAGGAGATCGTCGGCCGTCTGGTAAAAACGGAAGGTTCCCGGTTTGATTCTGGCTCCGCCCCGGGCAGTGCGTCAAAATGTCCTTGAGCAAGACACTTAACCACTAACTGCTTGCAATGAGCAGGTTGGCACCTTGCATGGTCTCCTCCACACCGTCAGTGTGTGAGTGAATTGGTGAACGTGAGGAGCAAGTTGTAAAGACACTATATGAATGCAGTCCATGTATCTACTGGTATATGTTATTACTATGGTAATTTCTAAATAATACCAATATTGCTAAATGTTTATACTACAATAAATGTCTTTTATGCATTATATGTATGCATGATTATGGTATACTGCAAGAGTATATTTCCAAAGATCAAACGGTACCTCATCTCCCGAGCAGCATCTCCAACGGCGGTAGATAAAAGCAAATCTATGATGCAGTACATCAAGTATCCAGGAAATAAAGCACTCTCCTACATCTCTCTCTCTCTGCCTCTCTCTCTGTCTCTCTCTCTGTCTTTCTCTCTCTCTCTGTGTGTCGCTCTCTCTCCATCTCTCCCTCTCTCTCTCCTACATTTTTCTCTATATATATATATATATATATATCTCTCTCCCTCTCTCCCTCTCTCTCTCCTACATCTCTTTCTCTCTCTGTCTCTCTCTCCTACATCTCTCTCTGTCTCTCTCTATCTCTCTGTCTCTCACTCTCTCCCTCTCCCTGTGTTATGGTTTGTAACCGACCCCAATCGTACAACACAAGACAGGTATGAGAGTAAGCCAAAACAGGGCAAATATTTATTATAGAACAAAAGGCGGCACAGTCCCTTTAAGGGAGAACACAAAAACACTAGAGACAAGGAAATCTGGAAAATGCGGCACTGTGCCTTTAAGAGGCGAACAGGCTAAGGGACTAAGGCTAAGGGCCAGGGCTAAGGACCAGGGCTAAGTGTCAGGG
Source organism: Notolepis coatsorum (assembly GCF_963971535.1). Lineage (NCBI taxonomy): Eukaryota > Metazoa > Chordata > Actinopteri > Aulopiformes > Paralepididae > Notolepis > Notolepis coatsorum. The sequence goes on along the minus strand of NC_140169.1, from coordinate 71,127,080 downwards.
CCAGGACCAGGGGCACTGGAGAGGGGGACAGGGACAGAGGCCCGGAGAGGCGGGCTGGAGACCGGGACAGAGAACCGGGTAAGGTCATGGACAGGGCGAGGGCCAGAGCTGCTTACAGGGATGAGGACAGGGTTCCGACGGCGGAGGCCTGGCACGGGGACAGGGGCCCGACGGCGGAGGCCTGGCACGGGAACAGGGGCCCGACAGTGGGGGCCTGGGCACGGAGATCCTCCTCGGATGCTGCAGACGGGCAGCGCAGAACAAAGGGGTCCCAGGGGACCGGGGCGAAGAGACGCCATCCTCCCGTGGAAATAGGGAGCGATGCGCGCCGTCTTGACGTCTGGAGTGGGAACACCACTCCAGGCTTGGCACGGAGATCCTCCTCGGATGCTGCAGACGGGCAGCGCAGAACACAGTGGTCCCAGGGGACCGGGATGAGAACACGCCGTCCTCCCGTGGAATACTAGGGAGCGACGACGAGCCTCACCCCAGGAACGAGGATCACGATGAGACGCCTTCCTCCCGTGGAATCGGGAGCAATGCCGAGCCGGCTTGACGTCTGGAGTGGGAACACTGGAAAACCTCCCGTAGAGAATTAGAGAGCGAAGACGGTGTCCCACTCCAGGCAAACGGCGACAGGTGGTGATGGCTGGCCGTCGTCTCACGCCGGAGACGCGGCAGGTCATGGTGACGTACAGAATGGTAACGTCCAGAACTCCATGAACACTGAACACAGATACAGAGTCCAGAACACAGAACGACCCGACAAGGACTGGAGGGGAGTCTGCAACCTATGTACTCTCCCGAGGTGATTGCAAACTCCCAACAGGTGCGTGAAGGTAGAGGATCAAAGATGTCCAAGGGTGGGGGCTGGTGAAGAGTAGAGGAGAGTAAATCATCGCAAGGGTGGGGGCTGTTGAGGAGAGTAGACAGGGAAAACACAGGAAAAAGGTCCAGGGACAGGTGAATCCTCACAGTACCTCCCCCTCCACGGGAGCCACCGGGCGACCCAAAAAATCAGACAGCGGGGCAGGGGACAAGACAAAGCAACAAACAAAAAAAAACTGGGCCATGCTAGCAGTGGAAACTACACCTAAAGTGGGGCTAGCAGAGGGACTGGGTAGCTGCCAGAGCATTGCTAGCTACAGGGCCTATGCTAGCTGTACTGCTACATTAGCATAGAGGCTGCGCTAGCTGCCGGAGCTAGGCTAGCAGACAGGGCTGGACTAGCAAAGGAGAACAAGCTAGATGGAAGGACAGTCCTAGCTGTGGGGAACAGGGTAGCTACAGGGGAGCTAACGAGGCTAACAGGGGAGCTAACAGGGGAGTCAACAGGGGAACTAACAGGGGAACTAACAGGGGAACTAACAGGGGAACTAGAGGGAGCTAGAGGGAACCAACAGGGGCTAACTCACATACACTGTCTGTGCTGGCTGGGGTCGTCGACTGGTCGGGTCGTACTGTTATGGTTTGTAACCGACCCCAATCGCACAACACAAGACAGGTATGAGAGTAAGCCAAAACAGGGCAAATATTTATTATAGAACAAAAGGCAGCACAGTCCCTTTAAGGGAGAACACAAAAACACTAGAGACAAGGAAATCTGGAAAATGCGGCACTGTGCCTTTAAGAGGCGAACAGGCTAAGGGACTAAGGCTAAGGGCCAGGGCTAAGGACCAGGGCTAAGTGTCAGGGCCAGGACCAGGGGCACTGGAGAGGGGGACAGGGACAGAGGCCCGGAGAGGCGGGCTGGAGACCGGGACAGAGAACAGGGTAAGGCCTTGGACAGGGCGAGGGCCAGAGCTGCTTACAGGGATGAGGACAGGGTTCCGACGGCGGAGGCCTGGCACGGGGACAGGGGCCCGACGGCGGAGGCCTGGCACGGGAACAGGGGCCCGACAGCGGGGGCCTGGGCACGGAGATCCTCCTCGGATGCTGCAGACGGGCAGCGCAGAACAAAGGGGTCCCAGGGGACCGGGGCGAAGAGACGCCATCCTCCCGTGGAAATAGGGAGCGATGCGCGCCGTCTTGACGTCTGGAGTGGGAACACCACTCCAGGCTTGGCACGGAGATCCTTCTCGGATGCTGCAGACGGGCAGCGCAGAACACAGGGGTCCCAGGGGACCGGGATGGGAACACGCCGTCCTCCCGTGGAATACTAGGGAGCAACGACGAGCCTCACCCCAGGAACGAGGATCACGATGAGACGCCTTCCTCCCGTGGAATCGGGAGCGATGACGAGCCGGCTTGACGTCTGGAGTGGGAACACTGGAAAACCTCCCGTAGAGAATTAGAGAGCGAAGACGGTGTCCCACTCCAGGCAAACGGCGACAGGTGGTGATGGCTGGCCGTTGTCTCACGCCGGAGACGCGGCAGGTCATGGTGACGTACAGAATGGTAACGTCCAGAACTCCATGAACACTGAACACAGATACAGAGTCCAGAACACAGAACGACCCGACAAGGACTGGAGGGGAGTCTGCAACCTATGTACTCTCCCGAGGTGATTGCAAACTCCCAACAGGTGCGTGAAGGTAGAGGATCAAGGATGTCCAAGGGTGGGGGCTGGTGAAGAGTAGAGGAGAGTAAATCATCGCAAGGGTGGGGGCTGTTGAGGAGAGTAGACAGGGAAAACACAGGAAAAAGGTCCAGGGACAGGCGAATCCTCACACCCTGTCTCTTCTCTCTTTCTCTCTCTCTCTGTCTCTCTCTCTCTCTC